>NW_011495057.1:4196744-4218392 GCF_000754665.1 Bison bison bison | reverse complement strand
AGCCCAGAGTGCCTATGAGGAGGGGAAGGTCTGGCCTCCCCACTGCTTTGGCGAAGTGCCGGCAAGATCCAGATCAGGGCTCTGCTGGTCTTGATCTTTTCCTATATAGGCGGTGGAGGGCACAGGTCACAAGTCTGACCTTTGGTTCAGAGAAAAACAAATAATAAAAGTGAACTGAATGGCAAGTTCTGAAAAGAGTTAGTGGTTACTAGCATATCCTCAGAATCAACGATGCTCCGGGGACATGTAAAAATGTAGCAATACACCCAACTGTGCAAAGGATTTTCTCCTCATTGGCTATAGTAAAAAATAAAATTCAAGTCTAAATATTCATCACTTGTATATCCAGGGGCTTTGCTTCAGAATTCTGGTTTCAGGATGCAAAATGACTGCATCAGTTGCCTCAGAATTCTGGTTTCAGGATGCAAAATGACTGCATCAGTTGGTTGTATTTTGGACTCACAAGTGGGCGCCCTCGCAGAACTCCAGACGCAACTACACTGAATCAGAGATAGTACCTAATGGTGCCACATTTTTGAAGAACTCAAAGCTCCGGCAAACATTTTCCCTTCCTCCTCTTTCAGTCAGTATTTATAGAGCGTGTGGTGAAACCAGAGGTGGGGGATAGAGAAGAAATCTTCGCTGCCCTCAAAGGTTGTTTATGTGTATGTTTGTGTGGGTTTGTGTAATTAGTTGCTCAGTCATGTCTGACTCTTTGCAACTCCATGGACTGTAGCCTGCCAGGCTCCCGTGTCCATGGGATTCTCCAGATAAGAATACTGGAGAGGGTATCCATTTCCTTCTCATGGGATCTTCCTGACCTAGGGATCGAATCCAGGTCTCCTGCATTGCAGGTAGATTCTTTATCATGTGAGACACAAGGGAAGCCCCAAACGTCATATAGTTGAGTTCAAATACACACACACACACACACACACACACACAGAATTACATATTTTAATCTCTTTCATTCTCTTCTGGCGTTCTTCTTCTCTTTGTATAGAGATCCATATTTCTGAACAGTATCATTTTCCTTCTGCTAAAGAACTTCTTTTCTTGCAAGGAATACCTGCTGATCACTACTGTACCTCCAGTTCCTAGAATAATGCCGAGCACCTAGTAAGCATTCAATGAATATTTATTCAATGGATGGGTTAATAAATACAAATTGACAAGCTTCTGTGAGAAATAATAGTAAATGATTTCCTGATCCCATGAGCCTTCCTTATTCAACGAGTTGATTACACTAGTTCCTATTTTTCTAAATAGAGTGCATTGAGAGATGAGCCCAGAACATTTCCTGAACGGTGTTCTGAAGCTCACTGAGCTTGGATTGTGAAGCTGGAAGGGAGAAGGTGAGTTCCAAGTCTGCTCAGAAAAAAATGCACAGCCCTAGATAGCATTTCTCACTGGGGTCTTCAGGTCACCAGCAAGAGGGCTCTTCTACTCTGCTCAGCCTAGAGGTGTTTCTTAATGAGTATCTTAGGTGTCTGAGGATTCATAATTCGCCTTGGATCACAGGTCCTAGCACATCTTTTGTGTGGAAATTCATTTCTCTTATGGTAACATGAATTATTTTAAGGGCTGGAGCTGGCAATCTGTCTATAATCGCTTCAAATCCCCCTTTTCTACTTTGCTAGGAACGGTAGATCAACTTCACCTTGACCTAAGAGTCCTAGGTTCCCGGAAGAGGCAACTTTCCCCAGCTCCCTGGGTGCTAGTATCACAGAGGCTTGGACCAAACCAACAACAGGTCTCCTGGGTGAAGAGACTACTTCCACCTGAGAGCTGCATGCTCTGGCTCCTTCAGGTAAAGTTGTCTACATGTGTAAGTGCCATTGGGTTCCTTCTTATCGCACGTTTACTGCAACTTTTGTAAACTCCTTACTCAAATTCTAGGAAGGATTTGTTGTTGCTGTTTAGCCACTCAGTTATGTCCGACTCTTTGCAGCCCCATGGACAATAGCCCATCAGGCTCCTCTGTCCATGGAATTCTCCAGGTAAGAATAAGGGTGGGTTGCCATTTCTTTCTCCAGGGGATCTTCGCAACCCAAGGACTGAACTCACATCTCCTGCCTTGGTAGGCAGATTCTTTACCACGGAACCACCCAAGAATTAAAAAGAATGAAATAATGCCATTTGCAGCAGCATGGATGGATCTAGAGAGTGTCATACTGAGTGAAGTCAGAGAAGGAGAAATAACACATGGCATCCCTTCTATGTGGAATTTAAAAAAAGAAATGATACAAATGAACTTACAAAAAGAAACAGACTCACAGATTTAGAGAACGAGTTTATGATTGCCGGGGAGGAAGAATGGAGTGGTGGGGGGACATAGCTAGGCAGTTGGAGTGGACATGCACACAGAGCTATATTTAAAACCAATAACCAACAAGGACCT
The DNA here is from genome assembly GCF_000754665.1 of Bison bison bison. Lineage (NCBI taxonomy): Eukaryota > Metazoa > Chordata > Mammalia > Artiodactyla > Bovidae > Bison > Bison bison. Next base: position 4,215,991 of record NW_011495057.1, on the reverse strand, counting down.
ACTGTATAGCACAGAGAAATCTCAGTATTACATGGCAGCCTGGACAGGAGGGGAGTCTGAGGGTGCATGGGTACAGGAATGTGTATGGCTGGGTCCCTTCGCTGTTCACCTAGAACTATCACAATATTGTTAATTGGCTATGGAGTGGAGTGAAAGTCACTCAGTTGTGTCCAACTCTTTGTGGCCCCATGGCCTATCCAGTCCATGGCATTCTCCAGGCCAGAATATTGGAGTCGGTATACTTTCCCTTCTCCAGGAAAGCTTTCCAACCCAGGGATCAAACCCAGGTCTCCTGCATTGCAGGTGGATTCTTTACCCGCTGAGCCACAATTAATTGGCTATAATCCAATATAAAATAAAAAGTTAAAAAAGAATTCTAGGGAGGCTTCCTTCTCAGACTGATGTGTGGGCATTGGTAAATCTAATGACTATACTTTCCTGCCAGCGTTTCTGATTGAATTGGCACATGGTGGAGTCCGGGCATCAGAATGGTTTGAAAATCTTTCAGGTGAGTCTAATTCTCCAGGTGATTCTAACAGGGCTGAGAACCATGAATCCAGAGGGATGCATCTCAAAATTTAATATGCATGAGAATCACCCAGGAAGCTCATAAAAATGCAGAATCAGTAGGTCTTGGGTGAGGCCTGAGACTAGGCATATATAATAAGATTTCAAGAGATGCCAACACGTATTCCTAGTCCACAGACCACACAGAACGTATTCCTTGTCCACAGACCACACTTCAAGTAGCAAGGTTCTTTAAATAACATGTGGCAATCAAAGTTCAGTATGAAGTTTTGTTACTTTATGAAGTAAAATTGAATGAAAGTAATAAATTCAGGCCCTCGGTCACACCAGTCACATTCAAGGGCTCAAGAGTCACCTGTGACTAAAGGCTATTGTCATGAACCACCCTGTTTCTACTCTGTGACTTTCCATCACAGAAAGCACTCCTGGATAGCGCCACGCCAGACCCTCCGTTTTCTTGCATTTCACTCCGCAGGAAGCCGCGTTTGCCAAGCCTGCAGCTAATGTGTGTCCACAGCACCCAAGGGCTTTAATAACACATGTACTTTGTGTGCATTTTTGCTTTGGACTTTTAAAGGCAAACTTCTTCCCAGAAGAATCTGGGGGGTCCCACAGAAACCTTTGATCCCAGAACCAGCTTTAGGCCTAAGTAGTTGATTTGCTGTGTTATGGTTTTTGTCATTGCTGCTGTTTTAGTTAAAGCAAACTTTCTTGAAGGCTTGGGTGAGTTAATTTATCCTCTATGGCTATTTTAAAACTCCATTTTTAGGAGGGACTCGCCAGTTTCTCTTGCCAACCTCTCTTACTGGCATTGCCTGAAAAACAACCCTGTCCAAGTGTTTGTTTATCTTCTCTTCAGTCGGGTCCAGCCACTACCTCCCCATCCCCTCCACTCATCCCAGGGCATCAGCACAGGGTGCTCTTAGTCCAGCATTATCCCATAGCAAATGGCGCTTCCCCCTCACCGAGTTTATAATTGAATAGAGGACCTGGATGAGACATGTAAAACTCAAAATCTCATTAAGTCACTAGCAGTGGCTAGCAAGCGGTAACACATTAAAACAGATTAGTTTCTCATATTAGCCAGCTATCACTGAGCAAAGGGCAGGGTCCAGTAACCTGGTACACGGGGGAGGGGGAGTTTAGCGGAGGGGAGGGAGAGGCCAAGGGAAGGGCAGGCCACAGCTAAGACTGGAGGGGGCTGCTAACGGAGTGGAGTCAGCCCGGCCAAGGAGGTGGCTTGGGGAGGCAGGCAGCATCTGGTGGAGAGAGCACGGAAGAGAAACAATGAAAGGTCAATGGGAGTGATGGCCAAACTTCAGTTGGTTCGTGGTTCTGCAGAAAGCCATCGGTACATAGTGCCTTTCAAGGCACCTCCGTCAGGGCCCTGTGCCCTCTGAGGAAGAGGATGTAAGCATGGGGAAGGGGGCAAGGAAGGAGACGGCTCCTTGAAGGAACAGGCTTTACTCTGCTACCTCCTGATCTGCCCAGGAGGTGAACAAGAGCTCACGTCTCCAGGGCACAGAGCCCTCAGGGCTGAACCAGGGGGGACCAGAACTCTGCGTTCCCCTCCCAGCTCCACTCGGTGATCTCAGGGTATGCCTGCTCTTCTCTGGGCTCATCTCCTTAACTGCACCATGGAAGAGTTAAATGCTCTTCACCATTGAACTGCTGGGGTCTCCGTCCTGTAGCTAAGGCAGTGGTTTGCAGACTGACCGGAGACGTTGGGCCTGGGCACCGTTCTTGCACTGGCTTCATGCAGAGCGGCTCTGCTGTTGGTGTTTGCACATCGGACTCCACAGACCCCTGATCAAGACACGGTGTGGGACAGAACTGCCTCTGCTACTGCTTCAAAGCTTCATTTTGACTCCTAAACTCTTACAGAGGTCTTAGAAATATAAATGTGTGGGAGAGAAGGTTGGGGAGGGAAGTAGCGGGAGGGGAGAGGAGATGGAAGAGAGAAAGAGGAGAGAGGACCTATACTAGGGCCCACCTGGGGCAGGAGAGGGAGAGACTGGACGTCTCCACTAGACCAAGCCACAGAAAGCCCTTTCCCATAATCCATCCTCGTTAATGAGACAGGGTCACGAAGATCACCCACCGGCTATGTACAGGAAGCTTCTAAAGAAACTGGGCAGATCAAAACTTGTGTACCCACATCAGCTATCATTTTGGAAAGTTGTACACATCCTTGAAGAACATTCCTTTTGTTCACCACTTTGGGTCCTTTAAATTCCTCCACTGGAGCCTGATGTGTGCCCAAACATACCTTTCCTAATCCTTTGTGAAACTGTTAGACTAGCTTTCATTTTCAGAGCCATCGGCAGCCTACAGCACACTCCTCTGGGGTGAATGCCTCGTTGTGGGGAAAAGGTGAGGCACGTTGATGGAAAGACAGGTGGGGGCCCATACGTGAGGCTCTAGCTCACGTGCCGAGGGTCACCACCTTCGGGAAAGAGACAACCGTCTTGACACATGCCCTCGACCAGAAGGTCGACACTGAGAACTCTGAAAACAGAGCCCTCTGGCTGAGAGAAAGAACCCAAGCACGATTTAGAGAGAAGCCTATTTCTCTTTTCAGATTTTCCAACCTGACATGTTGCCACAGTGCACTTCACATCTGATTAGGTTAGTCACATCGTATTACACCGTGTCACAGGTAACATGATGCAAGGGGATTGTGAACTGTGTATAAAGATGTACCAGCAGCCAAGAGCCCCAACCCATTCCTGATGCAGGAGACGAGCCCCCTGCCTTCCCCGTAGCCCTGTGTTAATTCCAATAAAACACCCGATTCTCTTGTCAACAGTGGGTCTCCTAAATCTTTACCTGATCATCAGCTAGAAGAGAAATGATTCTACATCCTCACTTAAATCAGCGCTGTTTTCTCTATCATCAACCAACTCTAGAATTTCATCTCTCCCCAGTGCTCCCAAAAACCTCACCTTCAATGTGTCTAGCATGTTACAATGGGCAAGGTCCTTTCAAAGCCATCATTTTATTGACATTTCACATTATTAGGAGCCAAGATTTAGCAAAGACATTCACGTTTGGGTAGGGGTTTCAGGATGTTCAGCAATGTCATTCTCTGATTGGGGTCTTGGGGGCAGGGGTAGGGTAGGTCACAGGCCACCATCTCTGTCTCCCTGTCTGTGGGAGAAGCATCAGCTGAGCATGGCCCTGAGTGACAGCCCAGGTCTTCATGATGAGCCGCTTGCATTGGGTGCTTTGCTTGACTCAGTTTTGTTGAAGTTGTTGAGTTGCTCAGTCATGTCTGACCCTCTGCGACCCCATGGACTGTAGCCCACCAGGATCCTCTGTCCATGGGATTTCCCAGGCAAGAATACTGGAGTGAGTTGCCATTCCCTTCTCCAGGGGATCTTCCCGACCCAGGAATTGAACCTGCGTCTCCTGCAAGTCTCCTGCACGGCAGGAAGACTCTTTACCTCTGGGTCACCAGGGATTACCCAACTCAGTTTTATCCTACTCTAAATTCTGGCTTCAAGGGAACTATTGGAGACACGTATCACAGCTAGGATGATCAGCATTAGAATAATGCTCTGATTTCCCCACAGGGAGAAACAAAGAAAATGATATCATCTACCTAGAAATCATATGTATGGCCAACGACACTATGGTGAGAACCTAATTCAGAAGTTGTATTTGTCCCTTGACACAGGTTTTCTTTCTTTCATCATTTTCAAAAAAGTCAAAGAAACCTCCCCATGAAAGATGGTTTCAGATGCAAGTATCAGATCTTGACACAAGTTGCCCTTAAAGAAATAAGGAAATATATCAGAAAAAAGAAAGTCTGGAAGTAGAATTGATTGATTAATGCAAATCCATGATGAAGAACCCAGGATCCTGGTTCTGACTTCAACCTCAAGCCAAGAAAAGAGTGTTGCTGAAGTTCCAGGGTTTCTATCCAGATACAGCAAAATCCAGGGGAACAACACAGACTCTGTCTTCCTTTCTTTGAAGAGAGAAAATCCTTCCAAGAACTACCATCCCACCCTAAAAGACTCCCCCTCAAATTCATGGGCCAGGGTTGTGCCACACATGCCTGTTTTGAAATCGACTTTTGGCAAAAGGAACGGGATTTCTCTAATTAGACAAAGGAAACAGCCACAATAAGTCACAATATTCCATCTGCTGTAGAAGCAAATACTGAGAAACACCACTTAAGACAAGAGAAATGGGAAACAGCAGGCAGAATGAAGCCCAGCTGGGGAAATGCTCTTGGTGAGATTCGGCCTGGGGTTATACTCCTGCTTCAGGTCCAAAGGGTCAAGAATGGGGGTCCACCACATCATTATCACGTGACCAGGCTTTTCCCACCACCCTGCCCTGGCCTGGCCCTCAGGTCTGGAGGAAGCTAAGGTTTAATTTCCAAGAACAATGCACTGTCTCCCCTTCAGGGTAGATCATCACCAATTTCTATTTGCACAGTATCCATGTGTTCTGTTTTGTATATATCAGACATGTATATATACTTGAAAATAACTGCTATGACCTCCCTAAGATGACTCTTCTCCAAGCTAAATATCTCCACCTTCTAAAAACATTCCTTCGTACCTAAGTTTGAACTTCCTTTTGGCTCCACTAACTACAACCCAGGTCTATATCGTGAAGTTTATTTACTGGCTAACTGCTGCAAATTGTTAAGTCATTGGCACTTGTTATGAATCAATTTAATCAAATTAATTTTTTTTTCTTAATGCTTCTGAGGGAGAACCAGGAGGTAATGGAGAAAATGCAACTAGAGCAGACTGACATTTTTAAAAGCCTGCAGAGAAGGAAGAGGTATTGAAAACACATCTTGCAGATGACACTGACTTACCTTGTTGTTGTGCTCAGCTGAGTTTGACTCTTTGAGACCCCATGGACTGTAGCCTGCCAGGCTCCTCCATCCGTGGGATTCTCCAGGCAAGAATACTGGAGTGGGTTGCCATTTCCTTCTCCAGCGGATCTTCTCTACTCAGGGATCGAACCCGCATCTCTTGCTTCACAGGCAGATTCTTTACAGTCTGAGAGTTACCTAAATGCTTAATATTCATCAGTTTTAATTAAAGGCTTGGCTGCTTTGATTATTAGATTCTTGAAATTTCCTATTCAAATCTCAGGTCTTCATTGTTAAGAGAGAAGGATGTTTTCTCTCTTCTACCCAGAGCAAATTGCTCTAAAGTATATGAATAAATTCTCTGCTTCCCAGAACCAATGGCAAATTCACAAAGCTCCATAAAACTCATGCATGACTTGCTGCTGCAGCTGCATAATTAAAAGAACACTAGTATATCGACTAGTTCTCCTCAGAGTAGCATCCATAAGTCACCACTGCTTGAGAAAAGCTTGTTACTAAAAGGATTATGGCCAATATCATTTTTATGATGAAAGAGAGAGAATGGCTGGTTTGCCTTGTCCAGTCTGCTCACAGATAGCCAAAATGCTCCACTGGCTGATTTTTTCATATGTCTTGAACCATCAAGACAACCACAGGGAAATAGTTTTTCAATGTACAGATTTACCACCAGAGCTATTGCTTCATCCTCGGTACACAAGCTCTCTGCCTCCCAAACTCGATCCATAGAAGGCTTATTTTTAGCAGTGACTAAAGGACTCCATGCTCTAATTTATGCACACATATAAAATCAATAATTACTTAGTCGACCTTTTCATTCGTCTAAATTTGGCCTGGCATAATGGAAGCTGCCGGCACAGTTCCCATTGAGAATGATAAATAGAAGACAGTGGCGCATCTCTATCTCCTCTCTAAGGGTCAGATGAAATCAGAGGCAGCTCAAACCTCAGCCATCCTGGAACTGAGCCTCGCAAACCTTTTATTTGAGGCAGATTCCATTCTGATGAGCATCACACCTCTTTCGAAAGAAGACTCCAAACTCCGACTATGGTCCGCCCTGGCTTGGTGCAGGGCTTATGCCGTAAACACACTTACCCACCTTACTAATGAGAGTGATTCTTACCATGAGTGTCAGCAGTTCCCAAAATGGGCCCAAGGCAAAAGGATGCTGGGGTAAAAAGTCAGCTACGGGTGTGGAAGGTGTGGAATAAAACATCCATGAGTCCAGACAGACCTCTAGTAATAGTTCTCCATGCCTAACTCCCTCGAACCCCCTCTGGCAATTTTGGAGGTTTTCCTGCTGTTGTCCATCACCTCTAAGAGGCTGATTTCCAACTAAAGGAGCAATAATTGTACTCTTACTTAACTTTTAAAGACCAGATTTCTGGCTTCAAGTGTGGCCTTTTTATTTTTCCTGAACTTGCTGACAACAAGAAAGTACCTTTATTTATCTTAGGAGGACTTCAAGTCAGAAATATCTATGCTGCTTTTTTTTTTTTTTTTGGTCTCTCTTTGTTTTAGGATGATTTAAACTCTACAGCAAGCCTATCTTCTAGGTTTAATTTCCGTTACCAGAGCAGAAGGGGGGCCTCCATGCCTCCTGTTAGCCTCACCCTTTAACTTGATCTTTATCTCTGCTATTGCTCACAAAGAATGAGACACTGGGGCATCTTTGCCAAATGGCCCAACCAGACAAAGCCAGGAATCATCTCCCCAACATTACCCCAGAACTGTATAAAAGACTAGGATTTGCGCTGAAACTTTTCCTCTCTTCTCTGGGTCTACAACTTCATGACCTATTCTAGATCCACTGAAGTAATCTTTTTTAGATTGACATTAATTTTTTTTTTCTTTAATTGGTGGAAAATTGCTTTACAATTTTGTGTTGGTTTCTGTCATACAACAGTGCATATAAGTCATAAATATCCCCTCCATCCTGAGCCTCCCTCTCCTTCCTTCATCCCACCCCTGTAGGTCAACACAGAGTCCCAGGCTGGCCTCTCTGTGTTATTTAGCAACTTCTCAATAACTATTTTACACATGATCCACTGAAGTAATTAAATTATATAAGAGCTGGTGAAGTGGTGATGTGCCTAGTAACAACAATAATAATATCACTATTTTAACTACCTTTTATTGAACATTTATTTTGCTTCGGGGCTCAGACAGTAAAGAATCTGCCTGCAATGCAGGAGACCCAGCTTCAATCCCTGGGTCAGGAAGAACCCCTGGAGAAGGGAATGGTAACACACTCCAGTATTCTTGCCTGGAGAATTCCATGGACCAAGGAGCCTGACAGACTACAGTCCATGGGTCGCCAAGAGTCAGACAAGACTGAGGATATATATATACACATTACATGCTAGGCCCTTTTTAAAGTTCTTTATATCTGTCAACCTCTTGAATTTTTATTGCAACCCTGATGTGGGAACTATTACAATCTTGCTGATGAAACAACTAAGGCACAGGCATGAGAGACCTTGCCCAAGGTCACCAGATAGTGAGCTGCAGAACTGGGGAAACACCTATGCAGTTTGATTTCAGGGTCCAAGGTCCTATCTGAGGCTCTCACTCTTCTTGAATTCTGCATACATTATCTGATTTCAGCCTCATAACTGACTCTGCTCTCCCACCCCTGTATTGGATCCACTCTGCTCGAGTGCCTCTTTAGATTTTCTGCCTGGTAACACAGAACTTCTTTGGAAGACTTGAGCAAAAGCTCAGCAGAGAGGACCTACTAAGTACCAGACCTTGTCTGACACCACTCCCTGTGTTTACCAACCACTCTTTATTAAAGTTCAACATTTCTCAGCGTGGATGCCTGGCATGTGAAAAGCACACAGCACATCCAGCGGATGCTGATGCAGGGGAGTGGTGGAGAAACGATCACACGGCCTGGAAGCCAGGAGGGGAGGGAAAAGACAGCAGAGAAGAGGCTCTGGAACACAAAGGCCCCAGACTCTCAGGGGCTTGGTGGCCAGCTGCTCACATCTTTGCATAAAACATGGGCACGGAGCGTTTGTGGATACGGGTAAGTGTGACTTCCTCCACCCCAGCCCTGGGGGGCAGCCAGCAAATTGGAGAATGAGCCCTGGTGTAGAGAAGAATTAAGGAAAAAGGGAGAAAGGAGGCTTTTCTTCTGCACATGCCTAAGAAATGCATACTGTGAAGAGCTAAAGGGAAAATCAGAACAATTCAAGTGCTAAGACACTGCCTATGTTGCTTTAAATTCTCCTGGCAACATCTCACATCCTCACTCACACAGAGGGGAATCTAGCCACCTGTCAACCCCAAGACACACTACCTACTGTTCCGGGAGAGATTCTAGACAGGAAGGAGCCTGCCACAATAATTACAGCGCATTGTGATGGCCTTAAACAGTACCATACTCACTGCATTATCTAAGGTCTTTTGTCAGCCCCTCTGAAAGCCATCAGCTAACAAGGCATGTTTTTTACTGGCCAAAGAAACTGATGTTTGGCTCTGAGTGATTTGTGGGATCTAAATTCTCATTATTCTGAAAGTATTACAGTCCACAATTGAAAACCTCTAAGGAAGGCATGCCAGGTGCCAGAAATGACAGAGAAATCTAGGGACACTATGATTGTTTAATTACACACATAGGATTTTTAATGGATTCATTCCACTTGAGGAATGTGCAAGTATTTTAAATTTTTAAACCAAAAATAAGACCTTAAATACTTTTATTCAGTGAAAGATGGGAGCTGAAGAATTTGAAAATTATTTACAATATAATTAAAATAGAACCAATGGGCAATAAAAGTCTGCAAGTTTATGGAATGAAAATCCCAGATCAGATGGCAAAGACTGGAGGAGACCTAAGTCCTGTTCCTCAGGAAAACATGGCTAGAAGAAAGATGCCTTGTTCTCACCTTCTTCATTCCTACCCAGACAGAGAACAAGATGTTGCAACCAGCATGACTGGGGAGTTCAAGAGGTTGATTTATGGGGGTACATTAAAATAATTAAATATGTATAGCCTGGTTAAATGATGACTGGCAGGGGATATAATAAGTGTCTACTAAAATTTGAAGGTATAAAAAACATTAACAATATAAAGAATTGTTTACTTTAATTCAAGAGAACAACCTCTTAGAAGTAGGGAAATCCTAGGATTAAAAACAGTCTGAAAATTGAGAAATCCTTCATGATGAGAGGCCCAGAGGGAAGTGGTGAAGATACATCAGCTGAGACTTTTAAGTTAAAGCTTTTCAGAATGCTCAAAAGTTGGCATAATCAGAGCCTGCTATTACCACGGAAGGTCACATGCATTTGTGGGTCCAAATCCTGAATGCACATCAGAATACATATGAATGCTTTATAACACCATTTCAGAGATTCTGAATCAGCAGGTTTTGGTAGGGTATTTGAATCAACATATTTTAAAAGATCCTTAGGAGTCCACCAAGACTGATGTAACAAGCATCACACTTACCTACCACTATAATCAATTATAAAACTGGACAGGGCTTCTCTGGTGGCTCAGGAGGCACAGGTTCGATCCCTAGTCCGGGAAGATCTCTACATGCCCCAGAGCAACTAATCCCATGTGCCACAACTACTGAGCCCACACTCTAGAGCTTTGGAGCTGCAACTACTGAAGTCTGTCCACTCTAGAGCCTGTGCTCCACCGTAAGAGAAGCCACCACAATGAGAAGCCCCTGCACCACAGCTGGAGAGTAGCCCCCTGCCACTGTAACTAGAGAAAAGCCTGAACAGGAAGGAAGATCTAGCACAGCCAAACATAAATTAATAAATAAAATGTAAAAATAAATAAATAGAATCAGCTTTATCTACATATTTTTAAAAGTTGAGCAAATTTTCAGGCATTTTGTAACATACAGAGAATGGGAAAAACAAAAAGGTGAGCACAGGAAAATGAAGCCCAATCACAGGTCTTACTGGAACAAGTGCCATGACAACTAAGTGAGATAATCTATGTAAAGCTATTAACACACATACTAAAATTTATATTGCAATCATTATTAGAATTCATCTCCAAAATAACTGCTTTCCTCCAAAGAACACTGCCATCTTGTAGACTTCAGGGAAACTTCTGTTAAAGAGACAGAAATAACTATTGAATTTTTGTAACTATAGAAACATAATTCATTTTGTTTTAATTGCTATAGTGACATTTATTTAAGATATATTTTATTCCTACATTCAATTTGAGTTTGATGTTACAGAGGCAGATTAAATTTATGGGGTAGATAGCAGAGAGGAAATAAGTACACAGAGAATGACCCCCAGCAATCTACATAAAGGTTCCCTTACATCTTTGGTCAAACAGTAACCTGCACACTGACAGAGTTAAGACTCTGTGAGTCTTAACTCACCAAGTATATAACCTTACAGTCTCTCTCTCTAGCAGAGAATATCTACTGGGAAGACATGGACAGAATGACATTCTCAAGGTGCACAGGACTAGGAGATGTTAGAGTTCTGACCAACCAGATGGGAAAGAACTCTCTGAAACTCTCCAGCATTAGTTAAGACCCTAGAAGTCCACATCTTAGTAGCAGGGTTGCTCTAGACTTCTATAACAAAGCCTGACATCAAGCCTTAGTAGGATAAAGCATAAAGCTGATTTGCTATTAAATCAGCTGTCTGCTGGTCCAAAACTCAGCTTTCTTTTTAGAAGGGCAATTAAAAAATCCGTATTTTTAATAATGTAATATCCACAATGTCTAACACATAATAAAAATTATTAGACATCCAAAACAGTATAAACAGACCCACAGATAATGCACATACTTACTGGAGTTAGCAGAGAATACTTTAAAGCAGATATTATGAATATTTTCAGTAATTTAATGGAAAAGATAGACATATGAGAAAAATAGAGACTCTCAGGAGATAAATGAAACTATTTAAAAAGAGCCAAATGAAGATTCTAGAATTAGTACAACACCTGAACTAAAACGTTCAGTAGGTAAGTTTGAGAACGCACTAGACGCTGCAGAAGAGAAGATCAGTGCACTTAAAACAGGCAAATAGAAACTATCCAAACTGAAATACTAAAATAAAAAGACTGGGAAAAAATAAACTGATTCACAAGGACCTAGTAAGCAAGATCCAATGGGCTAATATATGTGTAAGTTAATAAAAGGAGAAAATAAAAGAAGAAAGGGATTGGAGCAAATTGGGGATACATTAAACCAGAAAAAAGTATTTTTAAGAAACAATAACCAAATATATTCCAAACTTAATATCAATACACAGATTCAAGGAGCCTCAACAAAACCCAAGCAGCGTAAATATTTTTTTAAAATAACTCTATGTGGGTATAATATAGTAACATTACTGAATACCAAATCCAATAAAATCTAAAAGCAGTCAGAGAAAAAGACACATTAAATTTAGGGCAACAATGAAAAGAACAAAAGGTGATTTCTCTTTAGAAACAAGGCAAAGAAGAAGACAATAGAATGACATCTTTTAAATGCTGAAAGAAAAATAGCTACCAACCTAGAATTCTACATCCAACTAAAAGTACCCTTCAAAATGAAACAATCAGGCATTTTTAGATAAACATAAGCTGAGAGAACTCATCAAGAGGAGACTTGCCCTACAAAAATGTTAAAGGAAGCTCTTCAGCATAAAGAGAAATTACACCAGAACTCAGTCCTGCTAAAAAAATGAAAAGTGCTAGAAACAGCAAATGAGCAAGGAAACAAAAGAATTTTTCTTGATTTGTTTTCCTTTAATGATTGTCTTTTAAAAGCAAAAATATTAAAAATGTATTTTACAGTTTATAACATACATGAGAGAAATATACTATTGATATAATAAGGCAAATGGAAGTATATCATAGTAAGGTCCTTATATGTTATAAATGATAAAATAAAAATTCAAAGTAGGCTCTGACAATTATGAATATATATTACAATCCAGAACAACCACTTTAAAAAATAAAACAAAGAGCTAGAGCTATAAGCCAATAGTGGACATAATATAAAACAATTAATGTAATAATACAAAATAATTAATCCAAGAGAATGCAGAAAAGAAAGACAGCAAAGAATAGACTGCACAAAGAAAAAATAAATAGCAAGATGGTAAATTTAATCACATTACCAATCATAGTATATCTAAATGGACTAAACACTGCAATCGAAAGGCAGAGATTATCAGACTAGATGACAAGAAAGATCTAAACACATATTGTTTAAAAGAGGTAACTTTTTAAAATAGACACATATTATTAATAGCTAAAAACAAAAGAAGAAAAACCACAAATTATATAAACATTAATCCAAAAAAGCTGAAATGGTTATATAGGTATCAGACAAAGTATACTTCAAGACAAAATGGAGATGAAGAAACGTCTCATATGATAGTAAGGTCATTTTTTTTTTTAAGGAAAAAAAGGCTACAGATGTATAAACAAATAACTGAGCTCCAAAATACTTAAAATAAAGACTGTCAGAAATAGGAAAGAGACAAATCTCCAATTAAAACTGAAGAGTTAGCACTCAGTAATTCATCCCCCCAAAACAGACAATAGGTAAGGATAGAGATTTATTTGAACAACACTATAAAAACTTCCCCAAGTGAATCTAACGCTCTCCACCCTTGCACTTATTTGAAACCTACTGACTTACTCCATCTTTTCAACTTTCAGCAAAATCACTCCAACCAGACAAGTCACTAGTTTATTTAATTAGGAGGCTAAACAGAAACCTCTTTGAGTATCACATCTGGTTTCTAACCAGGAAATTCTTGCTTTTTCACAATCTGAAGCCACATGATTCTGCTTAAATACATTTTCTTCCCTGCAGTTTTATACAGAATAGACTTAGAAATGAAGGAGTTTTAAAGATCCCATACTTCAAATGCTCCATTTTACAGAAGAGAATCTATGGATTCTCTGTGTCTCAGTTTAATTGCCACATTCCCATTTAAAGATAAGCAAGCAGTGTCTCAGGAAAGATAAGTAACTTGTTCAAGATCACACATGGTAGAGCCTGGATTCTAACCCATACAGTCTAACTCTAAAGTCCTTTATCCTCATAAGAGACTTGGTAAATGTTTATTGAATTGGGATAATCAAGATACCATAAGTTCCTATGATGTGACTGCTCATGGACATTGATGATTATGGATGGAGTCAATAGCAGACCCCAGATCCTCTGAACCCTACATCCTCCATTCTACTACATTGTCTAAAAAAAAAGGCAAATTAAAGCAAGACAATTAAATTTTCAGTCTAATCTATTTCAACCTAATCTGCAGTTTTTTCAATCTAATCTCCTATGATTAAAATTGTGCTTGTATCAAATCAGATCAATCCACTCTGAAGCACAAGAAAATGTGTGGCATCCCAATTTTCTCTTTTAAACTCATTGCACCTAAAATCTAACCAATAACTTGGAATGACCAAGGGAGGCATCCTTGTCAAGCAGCAACACTCACTGTGGCTTTTCAACAGCAGTCAAATACCCGCTGTGACTGAACAGTCTGACATTAATACAATAGTTTTATTATTCTCCAATGGCTGCCTTTACCTTGTCAGATCTCCATTTCCAGGTCCTAATTCCCAACAAAAATCCACAGCTCCCCTTATCACATGCTCATCCCAGTATCTTCCAGCATTGTAATCTCTTCTCCAATTTAACTTTTCTAGTTCCTCAGGAGCATCCTGGCATAAGCCCAAGAGAAAAACTTACATGATTTTCTCAGATCTCTTCCTCACCAAACTTAGTAGGGGGCACAGTGTTCCCTGGGACACATCAAACTCCTCCTTCTGGACACCTAGCTCCTCTATCCACTGTGCCAAAGCAGGGAACAAGGATAGAAAAGATTACAGACATTATCTGATACAAGGGGCTGACATCTGGGATAGTCTTCCTCTGGCTTGGTCTGGTTTCATCTTCTGTGCAATTCCTCCTGATGTATAGATGATGTACTAAGAATAGCCTCTTCAAAGAGGAGACAGTCAAACCTTTCTTTGCCACTGTTCAGTGTCTCCTAGACCCTCTCTGGGCAGGTGGGAGGAGATGACTCTTGCTAGTTTCATGAATACCCTATGGTTCATGCCTCCTTTTTAATCCCCCTGATTCTTCACTTGGAGTTGAGACCAGTGAGCATCTTCTATGCCCTCTAAGGTCCTGAGGGAATTGGCACTTGCCTTGATGCCCCCGTCTTCTTCCCAACATTTCTTCCTGCAATATATCCCATCAAACTCCTTACCTTTGGAGATTAATGATAGATGAAACTGGGGTCCCGGGTGCCTCCAACACTCAGGAGAAACAGAAGACTCTTCCAAGAACTTTCTAACCATGCTTGCCTCACCGCCACCGGGAAGCACCGGGATAGACTGTAAGAACTCTGCAAGAGGCTTGGATGACAGCTGCTGCTGCTGCTAAGTTGCTTCAGTCGTGTCCGACTCTGTGAGACCCCATAGACGGCAGCCCACCAGGCTCCCCCATCCCTAGGATTTTCCAGGCAAGAACACTGGAGTGGGTTGCCATTGCCTTCTCCGTGGATGACAGCTACCATTACCTGTTCTTCCAGGCACACCCAACCCTTGCAAGAGATTCTCTGGGCACTTCCCTTATATTGGTTGGAGGGACAGGAAAGCACCCCATCCTCCTCCTATGCTTGGGAAAGGAAGTGCAAACCTCTTGACCACAAATACTGCTGACCACCCCCCCTAGTCCCCTCACTCATTTACCTGGTGATTTTCTCACACAGATTTTGGGGTGGAATGATTGGGAAGGCAGCAGAGAAGGCATGGCCACCTTTCGAGAAACCCTGGGGATGTATCTGGACATGACTGTCATTAGATACTGTTATGGGCTGAACTGTGTGACCCCCAAAATTAATATGCTGAAGTCCTAACCCCTAGTACCTCAGAGTATGACCATATTTGGACACAGGCTCTTTGAAGAGGTAATTAAGATTAAATGAGGTCATCAGGGTGAATTCTAATCCAATCTTACTGGTGTCTTCATAAGAAAAGGAGCTTAGGACACAGATATGTACCAAGAGAAGACCGTGCAAGGTTACAGGCAGACAATAGCCATTTATAAGCCAAGTAGAGAAGCCTGAGAAAAAACCAACCCTGCTAACACCTTGATCTTGGACTTCTAGCCTCCAGAATTGTGAGGAAATATTAATAAATGTTGTTGAAGCCACCGAGTCTGACGTTTTCTTCCAGCAACCCTAGTAAACTAACACAGATTCCTGTAGAAGACGTGTATCATGCATGGTGATTTGTCCTCAGGTTTGGGTTCTAGTTCTGAGGCCACAAAAAAAAGTCCCACTCAGAAATTTGGTGTAAGAAATAAAAGTTGGCACATGTCTATACTGCAAAATGCAGGGAGGAAGATGCAGTCAGTGGCACAGAAGGAATGGGCTAAGAAGACAAAGTAGGAAAGAGACTGGGCTGAGTTTTAGAAGATTGTACCAGTGAGACAATGCAAAGTGAGACAGTGTAAACAAATCACATACACTCAGAACACAGCCAGTGTACGAAGTGAAACAGTGGATGAGGACACTGGCTGCGTCGAAACAGGAAAGACCAGGTCATTCTGGGGATGATGAATAGGGCCTGATTGAGAAAGTCCAATGTGTTCATCCACACAGAGCGTCAGAGTCGCAAAAAGCAGGTCAGGAGTAGAACAGTGACACACAAATGTCACCTGATGAAAGAGGAATTCTGGGAATATCAAACCAACCACATCTTCTTGGTCGTGATCTGGTCCTTGGATCGACAAGGAAAACAGTCCGCCATGTGGAAGTATTTGAGGGACCCCTATTTGAGTGTGAACTTGATCTGATCAAAAAGATCATCCCCATAAACCCGTCTCGGGCTGAAGACCTGACTTCAAAGGGTTATAGGGGAATAAGAGAATTTTAACTGATTTAAGAAAGTATATAACCTTGCAGTGATTTCATTAGGAAGGATTAGCTGTGAATGGCCCTTGTTGAAGTCAGATACACCAGAATTCCAACTCTGACGCTACTCCTTGCTTGCTATGTGCCCTTAGGCAAGTCACTTGGTCTGCGGGAACGTCAGTGTTCTCATCTGTAAAATGGAAACACTCACATGCATAGCTGTGATCCAATGCAATAACACAGGTACACCTTCCTGAAGGAGAGCTGATCACCACAGGTACTCAGTAAGTATCAGCTCCCCATTCATTTCCTTTCTAGGATCACAGTGGCAGAAATCAGGACTTTTAAGGGCTAAGACAACGGATGACTAGATTTTGAAGGTGAGCCAAAAGGATGAAAGGAATCCAGAGAAACAGAACTGGCAGGAGAAGGAGATGGGGAGTCAAGCAGAGGGACATTGAAATAGATGCTACCAGTGTTGTCTATTTCATTATCTTTAGACAAAGGCCAGTTCAAGGAAGAGCGGATCTTCTGCGATCACTGGGTAAGCACTGCCATCAGGTTAGGATTCTAAACAATGATCCAACGATGGAGCTGAGGAGACGAAAGCTGTTTGCTGATCAGGCTGGCTAGACAGTCATCAGCATGTCATGGGCAGGTCACTCCCAAACCTGCACCCTGCTCTGAAGAGAACAGCCTTCCCAGATAAAGAAAAGCAGTTCTCCAGGCAGTCGCCAAGAATAGCTGCCTTTCTCAGCTAGAAACTCCTCCAAGTCCATCTGTCCTGACCTTGATCAAAGTTTCCCTGCTGTGGTTTGGGATATTATAGCGCAGGGTCGGATAGAAACAATTTACTCAACAGAGAAGAATTCTCGGCTAGGCACCCAGAGGACACCGATTATAAAGTACTCAAGTGACAGACCCCGCAGTCCTCACATTCAGATGTCAGAAGTTGGTTAATTAAGATTAAGACATATTTGCTTTAGCAAGTCCAGTCAATCCAATTCCAGCATGGTTCTTTTTTTTTTTTTCCTATTGTTCATTTCTACAGAAATTTCTTTGTCTCTGTAGAGCAGCCGTAAGTAGTTAGGAAAAACCAGAATTTCACAATAGCGTTTCTCAAGCAACAGTGAAGAATAGTTTATTTATTTGAAAAGAGAAGGGGAAATGTTTAGAAAGAAATTGGATGGTCCCGTCGTCAAGATCTCAGTTTTAGACAGAAAGCCTTTGCCCAAACTTCAGATGGTATAGAAGGTAAAGCTGATGGTTTCAACTGACCATGGCTGTGATGGAGAAGAAAAGCTCAGGGCCAAGTCTCACGCATCCTTCAGCAGGGCACTTGGGTAACACGCTCCATCTGCACCGAGATGGAATAGTTTCCCCACCGAGTCAGTCGTAAGTGCTGCTGCTGACATTTCCATTTCTCTCTTTGCCTGACTATAGTACCAAGACCCAGAGAGCAGTGCTTGTGCAATTTGCAAATTAAGATGATTTTTCGGCAGCTGTAAACTTGAAGCTGAAGCGGCTATTCAAAAAATGGTGGTAAAAGGAGGCAGTAACGGTTTTATCTTTTTCCATAAAACTCTAATGCATTGGAGGGAAAATAAAGAAACCCCAGGTATAAACACTGCTATTGTAAGTTCAGTACACAACCTCTGTGCTCTATCTACAACAAAGTTAAGAGCTGTTGAGTGTGGATAATGATAATATTCTAAACAGAACTCGTGAGAGGAACCAAAATGATCTGAAAAAGAGAATTTTAATGGGATTTATTAGCAAGACCATCCTTGGGAATTATGGTGACATACATATAAGAGTTTTGCAAAGGCAAATTACACTATGTTGGGCATTATTCTACCTCAATTTAAAGGTAAAAGGCAAAAAATCAAAGGTCATCAGCCCAAGAGTATATTAATTTATATCTAATGTAGGGTTTTTTCCACACATGAAGAAGTCCAAAGGGGAAAAAATTATAGCTCCCACAAGAAACTTGCGGCAATAATCTTACATAATTTACAGCATAAAAGGACATTTCCGTGTCTTGGAATTGTGGCTCATCAGCATTGTAAAAGTGGACCCAAGCAACTCATTTGATGCAGAAGTCATATTAAAATCTTCAGGCAGCTGACTGCTCCACCCAGCCCGCTCCTCCCATTGAAAGTCACCCTCACAACAGGTAATATTTGCAGACACTCACAGATACATGACCTTCGGGGAGGAAGAGGGCAAACTAAAGGGACAAGCTCAGTTCTTGGGATCCCGGAGAAGCATCACTCAGTGACTGGCAAGGCCCGTGCCAGTTCTATCTAGCCGAGCACAGGCTCAGGGAAGCCCTGAACGATTTCATTATCGCCTGCTTTCCAAAGGGAGAAAGGAGGCTGCTTTCCTATTTCATAATAATTGGATGAAGAAATGTGGGTGGGAGGACAATTCATTTCAGGGTTTGATGAATTATTTACCAATTAAGGAGATGAGCTGAGGAAGGGGAGGGCTACGTAACTTTGATATGAATGTTCCTTTTATTATATTATTTATACACATGAAACTGTTGCTTTTATTAACTAAGAGGTTAATCACTTGAATGGGATGCCTTGCATTCTTTGCAATCCATACACAGGCAAATTGGCTAATTTTATGTTAGGAAAATAACCTGGCAATTTTTCTAGTACTTATCTGTGTGGTGCAGTTTAATAACGTTTTATAGAATGAAAAATGAGTAAAGAGCTGGGCTGCTGGTGGTGCAAAGCCACTCTGTTTCAGTGATGAGGGAAAAGGGAAGAGTTCATGGTATTCTGGTGGAAAATGGACCCCAAGAAAAGGACCTTTTGCTGCTTATCAGGCAGCTATGTGAACATCTATGATACGTGGAATCAAAGCACACACTGCAGGGTCAGAAGATGTGGTCAGAGACTCAGTCCTTCCATTCAGTCACTGTCCATGGACTCTAAGCACACCACCTGCTTTCTCTCTTGTCTCTACTTGCAAAATACATATA
>NW_011495057.1:4186569-4196644 GCF_000754665.1 Bison bison bison | reverse complement strand
AAAATACATATAATAATCATTCATTGATCCAAACATGCTATGAGAACGTTCATCACACAGGGCGCAGGGATTGCAGTGGTGAACAAGAGGGACAAGATTCTTGTCCTCCTGAAACTTTCCTTCTTTTAAGGAGAACAACACACATAAAAAATTTAACATTTGCAGGTTGTGATAAGTACTCTTAAAGAAATGAATAGGAATAGTTGGAAAATACAAAGATACTAACAGTTTATAGGAGAGTCTGAGAAAAGCTTTCTAAAGATTGATAGTTAAGCTAAAATCTAAGAGACAAGAAGAAATCAACAGTTTATAGAGCCAATGGAACAATATCCTAGGTCAAAGGAATAACAGGAGCAAAGGCATTGATGCCTGAAAGACTTGGTTTGTTCTTGTAACTGAGAAATGGTCAGTGTATGTGCAGCTTATTGAGGTAAAAAAATAAGTCTGGAGAGAGAGGAGGAGCCAGATTACGGAGGACCTTGTAGAATATGGTAAGGAATCTGGGTTTCTATTCTAAGTTTAAATGAAAAGTCATTGCATGATCTCTTATAAATTTTTAAAAAGATCTTCTGGCTACTGTATGTAGAATCAAATGTAGTGACACAGAAAGGGAGAGGCCACTGCAGTGATCTAGACATGAGGTCGGAGGCTTTGACTAGGATGTTGGCAATGAATATGCACACCGGTGGTAGAAACAAGCTCTGTTTTGGAGAACCATCACGTCTCAGTGATGAGATGATTAAGGGCCATCATTTTTGCCATAAAATAAAGAGTGAAGCTTGTGACAACAGTGACTTTAGTAACCGAGAACATGCTTGTACTAAACAGGACTAAATGCTGACACAAGATAGGACACATCAAGTCTGGGAGACATTTACAAGTTCAGTTTGCATGTAATTTGAAGTTTGCACATAATACAAGTTCATTGCATATAATGAGGTACCATCTAAGACATCCAAGTGGATATGTCAGGTGGGGTGGTTAGATAAGTAGATATGTGAGTTCAAAGAAGAAGCATGGGATAGGAATGTAAGTTTGGGAGTCTTCAGATGAGATGGTATTGGAAAGATGTTAATAATGTCTTCCTTACACTTCTCACAGGTCTTTTATTATCTCACAAGCTGCCTATCTCACTTAGTCAAGCTAAGTTGTGCTATAGTCACAAAAATTTGAAATTATCAGTGGCTAAAAACAATAAAGGTCGATTATTGTTTTTCTTTCTATATGCACAGAGTGGGTTGGCTACGGTTTGGCTCTGTATCTTTTTTTATCATCACTAGGACCCGGGCTGGCAGAGCTGCCAAATCTAGAGAATTGT
Source organism: Bison bison bison (assembly GCF_000754665.1). Taxonomy (NCBI): domain Eukaryota; kingdom Metazoa; phylum Chordata; class Mammalia; order Artiodactyla; family Bovidae; genus Bison; species Bison bison. Next base: position 4,195,326 of record NW_011495057.1, on the reverse strand, counting down.
TGGTCATGGTAGCAGAGGGAAAATTAAACACTGACATTCACATTCCAGCAAAGAAGTAATGTACATTACTTTTGCTTTCAACTCCTTGGCCGAGTCACATGATCCCATCAACTAGAAGGGAGTCAGGAAATACAATCAGCACATGCACCCAGACTGGGGAGAAAGTGGACCATTTGGTAAGCAGCATTAATAACCACCACACTAAGAAAAGGTACCATTGAGAGCTGATGGTTCTCAGTTCTGCCAGTTTCTGGGTCCCAATTTATGTTTTCTGAAGCACTCTGCCGATGTGCTATAAAATGTTAAATAAGGAAAATAAAGTATGAAAAGTAATGGGGTAAGTTTTAGAAAAGGGTGCTTTTAAAAGTTAAGTTCAAAACCCCAGACTGAAGTGTGATGAGGATGCTGTGACACACACACAGATCATTAAGTATTTAGTAACCATTGGTTATCAGAGCTGTGGCTTGACAGCCTCATTTAGGAGACAGCTGCACTTGTTTATATTGATTGAGGTGGTCTGCACTAACAAAAGCTGAAACCTTCAGATTTAATGAAGGCAAGGAGCCATGCTTGAGCAGAAAGCAACTATCGAACTGATTGTAGTAGACAAACCCAAAGTTTGATTAATTCCATGGAGCATTGGGCCTAAGAAGACATTCACTATAGTTTATATGAGTCAACTCAATCAGGATCAGGGAAATCTGGTAAATTCCCTTTGGGTGGTGGGTAGAGTGACTCAGATAGGCAGTCAGTCAGACCACAGATAATTACTGGCCCAGATTTTCCCAAGCCCCTCGCTGTTACCAAGTTACATGTTGAAGGAAGCCTACTCATTCTCTTGGGTCAGTTGAATACTCTTGATACCTTTTCCTCTAAAGCCCTTTATCTTGCCAGGTAAGGCTCAGAGAAGGCTGGAGCTCTCAAAGAGGCTATTCTGTTCTGGGTCAAATACTATTTAAGGATAAAACTCAAAGGCTTCAGTCCTTACTCTGAGAACTTTATTAATTTAACATTGAAGAACACTCTCTCCTTTCAATTACATATATTTAACCAACTTGCTTGTTCATCTTGTGTAAGTAGTCTGTTTTAACTTGAGTGTGCAGGCGGAGTAGAGCCAGGGAAGTTGTGGATTCTAGCAAAGTAAGGGGACTGGCAGGGCAGGTGAATAATGCTCTCTCGGGGCAAGAGAGAGTTGACTGCTGTTGACTGCTCAACAAATGGACTCTGACTCTGGGGGACAGTTGCATGTAGCCAAAGGACAAAGGCCAAACATAGAGATGGAAATGAGGGGCAGCAGAAATCTTTGACTCACTGGGATGGAAGTGGTTTGAGAAACAGCAGGTTGGAGAAATAGGAAGAGACTGAGGGGACAGGATTTTGATTGCACCCAAAAAGTTTTGAGACTCACTTCTTAAGAAAAAGGGAAGTCCTTAAAGGTATTTCTAGCTGGAGGGTGACTTGATAAAAGTGTGTTCTTTTAAGGACAAGAAATCAAGGTAATATTTAGGACAGACCAGAAGGAAGAACAACCACAGGACATCAGTTTGAGGCGATAGTGCTGATCCACAAAAATCATTCTTTCAAACCGATTTCTAGCTTCATTCTCCCCAGATCACCAGCAACAGACCACTCTCACCCACACAGCATATCCTTTATTTTCTCCAGAGATACAGCTCCTTTTCTGAGCACCAGGAATTGAAATGGTGACAAGCCACTTTCTCCACACCTCTCTCCTCTGTTATAGACACCTCTTTCTAGAACCAAAAGACCAGGAAGCCAATCTTAGGCTTTCGCTATTGTCGTTTGATTCAACTCTGCCCTGCCTAAGTAGAGCGGCTCTCCTCAGACTTTGTATTGAGACCCTGTCTCATACCATGCACTGTGCATGCAGCATACAATCTCTGAATCAGTGCCTGAAGATGCTCAGAGGTAACCAGGGAGCCAATAAACCAGCTGTACCATTGGAGATGACCAGTGGGGCTGAACAGCGTGGGCTACCTCATCCCCTCCTTGGTTTGAGGCCCAGAACGCCGTGAAGTAAGGTGGTGACACCAGAAGAAAATCATGTATACACCAGGAGAAAGAAGAAGAAAAGCTACAAAACATCCCTGGGCTAGTGGAGAGACTGATCTTTAAGAAGAAGGTGGCTATGCAACTAAGAGTTTCCATGTTGCAATGAAGATTGTGCGCCCCACAGCTAAGACCTGGTGCAGCCAAATAAATAAATAAATACTTGTTCCGAAAAGAAAAGAAAAAGGCAGCTACTAAGCCAAAGGTTGAACAAGGAGAACTAAGTTCTGATGTGGTTGCAGGAAAAGTCTCAGGTGATGAAGAGGGAGATGTGGAGTCAAGAGAAGGCTTTCTGGGAGACAGGAAGCAGATAGAGACAGAGGGCCGCACCTGTTTCTTAAGCCTTGGCTTTCTGTCAAGCACCCCACCTGTCATCTCACTTAATCCTCTGCATGACGACTATGAAATCAGCCCTACTACTATCCCCCTTTGGCAAAGGAAGAAACTGAGGCTTGTCCAAGAACACACAGTTAATAAGTGGTTGGTTAGGACTTTCAAACCGTTAAGCCCCAGAGCTTGTGGGCCCGAACACCACACTTATACCGTCTCTGCAGTATCTAGTCTCTAAATCCTCAGGATTAGGTGCAGTGATCCATTTCTCCTGCAGAGTAGCTACCTCTACCTCTCATTTTCATGTGCTTCCTAAGTGTCTCCGACATAGGTATAATGTAAGTACTTCATCTCGAAATGTCTAAAGACACCTTGTCTCTTATACCACCAGACTCCTTCTCCTGCATTCCTCAGCTTTCCCCATTACGCAGTTATTCTGGAGTGGGGTGATACCTTCCGCAATACGCAATCAGCTGCTAAATCATTTTTGGTCTCATTTGAGATATTTCTTATGATTCTAGGGTAACTTCCTAGCTACTTTTTCTGTCCCCATTCTCTCCCTCATGCCTTCCACTGTCTACCTGCCTCATCCTGCCAACAGGGCTAGTTTTCTTCAACCACTATCGGGACTCCTCAGTCATAGCTCTGTTTAGCCCACAGATTCTGGAATCAGATAGCCAGGGTTCAAATCCGGTCCCTACCCTGACTTGGTCAGTGACTGAAATTCGATTAGTTTCAGTTCCAAAATCTATTAAGCTGAGGAAATAACAGTCTCTCATAAGTCATTGGGAAAATTAAATGAGACACCTCTACTTCAGTCACAAAACTAGGACCATCTGAAATGTTACTGAGATCATTTAAGTTAATGATGGTGTTTCTTTCCTTATCAAAAGCCTCCATTGACTCCACATTGCTTATAAAATGAAGCCCGGGGACTTAGCACAATATCCAAATCCTTCCAGAAAACTGCTTTCTCCGGCCTTCCTGGACTTTTTTCCTTCTACTCAAGTTCTCTTTTCCAGCTTGCTCTAAGCATGAAGTCCACCCACAACTCACCAGCCCCCTCCTCACCTTTAAGATGTTCCCTGTGTCTAGAACAGCCTTCATCCTGCCAAAACACATTTCTCGGGTTTAAACACCACCTTCTCTGTGAAGCATCCCAACATCCTCTTCTTACAGACACCCTGGCCACCTCTTGTTGTTGTTCAGTCACCCAGTCATGTCCGATTCTTCATGACCCCATAGACTGCAACACACCAGGCCTCTCTACCCCTCACCTTATTCTGAAGTTTTCCAAAATTCATGTCCATTGCACTGGTGATGCCAACCAGCCATCTCACCCTCTAACGCCCCCTTCTCCTTCTGCCCTCAATCTTTCCCAGCATCAGGGACTTTTCCAATGACTTTGAGCTGATGTCCAAAATGCTGGAGTTTTAGCTTTAGCATCAGTTCTTCCAATGAGTATTCAGGGTTGATTTCCCTTAAGATTGACTGGTTTGATCTCCTTACTGTCCAATGGACTCTCAGGAATCTTCTCTAGCACCACAGTTTGAAGGCATCAATTCTTTGGCATTCTGACTTCTTTACAGTCCAGCTCTCACAACCATACATGTCCACTGGGAAGACCATAGCCTTGGCTGTACGGACCTTTGCTTCTCACAGGGCTCTATGTCACCAGTGTCTGTATCTCTGGATTGCAGGCAGCCTTCCTGATCGTTCCTTCTCCCCCTGCGATAGCTTTCTACTGTACTATCTTTAAGGGGAGCACTCATTCTGCTTCTTACCATCTTCCATTCTCTTGTCTGGGCACCTCTTACTTCATGCCTAGGTGCACAGCCTCCACTACAGTTTCTCCCATGAACAGGAGCACTGAGAATTACCCTTTAAATCTCCACATGCACTAACCATTGTAAATACCTGATCAACACCACCCAATGCTTTAGAAGGTGGTACAGCAAGCATCAGCATAGGATGGCAAACCTACCCCAGGCCTAATCAAGAGTCAAGGTTTCTTTCCCCCAAGTTGCACAATAAATTCTTAAGGAAAGAGAATTAACATATAGCGGAGGCTCTCAAACTTGTCTGCACCCTGGAATCATATGTGTGTTCAGTCACTCAGTCATTTCTGACTCTTCCTGGCCCCATGGAGTATAGCCCACCAGGCTCCTCTGCCTATGAAATTTTCTAGGCAAGAATACCTGAGTGGATTGCCATTTCCTGCCACTCCAGGAGATCTTCTTGACCCAGGGATCAGAATCATGTCTCTTGCATCTCCTGAATTGTCAGGTGGATTCTTTAGCACTTGGAGTCACACAGACAGCTGTCTTCATTTCCTGGGGCTACCCATAGCCAAGACCCACAAAATGCAACAGAAATGTATTGTCTCTGGAGACTAGAAGTCTAAATTAAGGTGTTGGCAGGGCTATGTTCCCTCTGAAACCTGTAAGGGAGGATCCTTCCTATCTCTCCTTGACTTCCAGTGGTTTCTTGGCAATCTTTGATTTTCCTTGGCTTGTAGCTATCAGACTCTAGTCTCTGCCTTCAGCATCACATGGCCTTCTCCCCATGTCTCTGTCTTTACATGCTCATCTTCTTATAAGGACACCATTCATTTGGATTAAAAGAACACCCTACTCCAGTTTGCCCTCATTTTTAATTAAGTAATTACATCCAGCAATGATCCTATTTCCAAATAACATTACATTCTGGGATATAGGTGATTAGAGCCTCAACATACTTTTTGGAGGACATAATTCAACTCCTAAAAGCAGGGTTTTTTTTTTAAGTGCTGTCAGTAATGTTCTACTACAGACATTTATCTTGAATACAGCCTGGGCTTGGGAAAGATATACCTATTTGAATGCAGAGTTCCAAAGAATAGCAAGGAGAGATAAGAAAGCCTTCCTCAATGATCAGTGCAAAGAAATAGAGGGAAACAATAGAATGGAAAAGACTAGAGATCGCTTCAAGAAAATTAGAGATACCAAGGGAACATTCCATGCAAAGATGGGCACAATAAAGGACAGAAAAGGTATGGGCCTAATAGAAGCAGAAGATATTAAGGAGAGGTGGCAAGAATACACAGAAGAACTATACCAAAAAAAAAAAAAAGATCTTCATGACCCAGATAACCATGATGGTGTGATCACTCACCTAGAGCCAGACATTCTGGAATGAGAAATCAAGTGGGCTTTAGGAAGCATCACTATGAACAATGCTAGTGAAGGTGATGGAATTCCAGTTGAGCTCTTTCAAATCCTGAAAGATGATGCTGTGACAGTGCTGCACTCAATACACCAGCAAATTTGGAAAACTCAGCCATGGCCGTAGGACTGGAAAAGGTGTTTTCATTCCAATCCCAAAGGAAGGCAATGCCAAAGAATGCTCAAACTACGGCACAATTGCACTCATCTCACATGCAAGCAAAGTAATGCTCAAAATCCTCCAGGCCAGGCTTCAACAGTATGTGAACCATGAACTTCCAGATGTTCAAGCTGGATTTAGAAAAGGCAGAGGAACCAGAGATCAAATTGCCAATATCTGGTGGATCATCAAAAAAGCAAGAGAGTTCCAGAAAAACATCTACTTTTGATTTATTGACTACACCAAAGCCTTTGACTGTGTGGATAACGACAAACTGTGAGAAATTCTTCAAGAGATAGAAACACCAGACCACCTGACCTGCCTCCTGAGAAATCTGTACGCAGGTCAAGAAGCAACAGCTAGAACTGAACATGGAACAGACTGGTTCCAAATTGGGAAAGGGGTACACCAAGGCTGTATATTGTCACCCTGCTTATTTAACTTATATGCAGAGTACATAATGAGAAATTCCAGGCTGGATGAAGCACAAGCTGGAATCAAGATTGCCGGGAGAAATATCAATAACCTCAGATATGCAGATGACGCCACCCTTATGGCAGAAAGTAAAGAACTAAAGAGCTTCTTGATGAAAGTGAAAGAGGAGGGTGAATAAGTTGGCTTAAAGCTCAATATTCAGAAAACGAAGATCATGGCATCTGGTCCCATCATGTAATGTCAAATAGATGGGGAAATAAAGAAAACAATGAGAAACTTTATTTTGGGGGGGCTCCAAAATCACTGCAGATGGTAACTGCAGCCATGAAATTAAAAGATGCTTCCTCCTTGGAAGCAAAGTTATGACCAACCTAGTTCAGTTCAGTCACTCAGTCGTGTCCGACTATTTGCGACCCCATGAATCGCAGCACACCAGGCCTCCCTTTCCATCACCAACTCCCAGAGTTCACTGAGACTCACATCCAATGAGTCAGTGATACCATCCAGCCATCTCATCCTCTGTCGTCCCTTTCTCCTCTTGCCCCCAATCCCTCCCAGCATCAGAGTCTTTTCCAATGAGTCAACTCTTCGCATGAGGTGGCCAAAGTACTGGAGTTTCAGCTTCAGCATCATTTCCTCCAAAGAAATCCCAGGGCTGATCTCCTTCAGAATGGACTGGTTGGATCTCCTTGCAGTCCAAGGGACTCTCAAGAGTCTTCTCCAATACCACAGTTTAAAAGCATCAATTCTTCAGCACTCAGCCTTCTTCACAGTCCAACTCTTACATCCATCCATGACCACAGGAAAAACCATAGCCTTGACTAGACGGACCTTTGTTGGCAAAGTAATGTCTCTGCTTTTGAATATGCTATCTAGGTTGGTCATAACTTTCCTTCCAAGGAGTAAGTGTCTTTTAATTTCATGGCTGCAGTCACCATCTGCAGTGATTTTGGAGCCCCAAAAAATAAAGTCTGACACTGTTTCCACTGTTTCCCCATCTATTTGCCATGAAGTGATGGGACCAGAGGCCATGATCTTCGTTTTCTGAATGTTGAGCTTTAAGCCAACTTTTTCATTCTCCACTTTCACTTTCATCAAGAGGCTTTTTAGTTCCTCTTCACTTTCTGCCGTAAGGGTGGTGTCATCAGCATATCTGAGGTTATTGATATTTCTCCCAACAATCTTGATTCCAGCTTGTGTTTCTTCCAGTCCAGCGTTTCTCATGATGTACTCTGCATATAAGTTAAATAAGACAGCATATTAAAAAATAGAGACATTACTTTACCAACAAAGGTCCATCTAGTTAAGGCTATGGTTTTTCCAGTAGTTATGTATTGATATGAGACTTGGACTATAATGAAAGCTGCTGCTGCTGCTAAAGTTGCTTCAGTCATGTCTGACTCTGTGCAACCCTATGGATAGCAGCCCATCAGGCTCCTCTGTCCATGGGATTCTCTAGGCAAGAATACTGGAGTGGGTTGCCATTTCCTTCTCCCAATGAAAGCTGAGCGCCGAAGAATTGATCCTTTTGAACTGTGGTGTTTGAGAAGACTCTTGAGAGTCCCTTGGACTGCAAGGAGATCCAATCAGTCAATCCTAAAGGAAATCAGTCCTGAATAGTCATTGGAAGGACTGATGCTGAAGCTGAAACTCCAATGCTTTGGCCACCTGATGCAAAGAACTGACTCATTGGAAAAGACCCTGATGCTGGGAAAGATTGAAGGCAGAAAGAAAAGGGGATGACAGAGGATGAGATGGTTGGATGGCATCACCAACTCAATGGACATGAGTTTGAGTAAGCTCCAGGAGTTGGTGATGGACAGGAAGCCTGGCGTGCTGCAGTCCATGGGGTCACAAAGCGTCAGACACGACTGAGTGACTGAACTGAACTGAATTGAACTGGACTAAGTGAGTCTAACATTCTAACCAAGTTTAAAAACCAAGAGTCAGGGGTTAAGATCGAGGTGTTGAATTGTCTCTATATTAATTAAAAACTGAATGGCCTTGGGAAATTTGTATACCCTCTCTGGATAGTAACAGTACCTGCCCCACAGGTAGGTTATAAGGATTATATGAGGTTATATCAGAAAATATTTAGACCTATGCCTGGAACCTTATAATCCCCATCATTATTATAGTTTTGGTACACTTGCATCCTAAGTTTTAAAAGCCTTAATTGTAATATGTAATGAAGAGTATTTAGTCCCTATTTTAAAGATAAAATAAAGGGAGCATGTAGATATTCCAATAATTTACTCAAAAGTCAGGGGGTAAACTAGAAAGAAATTCAGATCTCTTGTGTACAGTTCACAACCCAACACTCCAGGACACCAGCGGTTTTTTAATCTAGGTCTCAGGAGCCACTGTGATGGGGTGGGGGCCAGTGAGGGTACAGAGCAGAATAGCTCACTCATATCTGCTTCACATGTTAATTCTCCATAGGATTTTGCTTGAAAAAAAAAAAAAAAAGATCTTCATGACCCAGATAACCATGATGGTGTGATCACTCACCTAGAGCCAGACATGCTGGAATGAGAAGTCAAGTGGGCTTTAGGAAGC
>NW_011495057.1:4139157-4186469 GCF_000754665.1 Bison bison bison | reverse complement strand
TGGGGGGGGGGCAGTGAGAGTTTCCATGGCTTAAAAAAACTGGAAAGCATGGTGCCCGATTATGTTACCATAAACCTCCTAAACCAACAGACTTTATCCTGGCCTCTGCTTCCTCCCTTTTCCCCATGGAGCAGAAAAGCCCCCGAGTTTCAGGTGGTTGAAAATACTATATGAAGGGAGTTCGGGGTAAGAGGAGGGATGCAAACGCTGTAGCATTTCCTCGTGTCTGCTCCCAAATGATTACTCAATTTCGTGTGAGGAGGCAGATAATTAAGACCTCCCAAGGCCCCGATCAGAGCCATCTCCACTGAGAAATGCAGCCTGAAATGGACGGAGCACTCTCTTGCCCTTATGCTTCTAATCACTGGGAAGCTCAGGAAATTGGAAACGCCCCAGAAACAACTTGACATATCAAATGCCAGAGCCCGGGTGATCCATCACCATCTTCATCACTGTGGTCATTACCATTCACTTCAGCTCCATGGACAGCCCGTAAATCAGCCTATGGAGCTCTTTGGGATCACTGAGTGAAAGGCACTGAATAAATGTCAACTGGGATCATTAGAGACACCTTTCACTTTAGACAGATAAATGTTAGTGAGCCCATATTCAAGGAAGCACCAGTGGGGACCCTAGATGCTTCCAAGGCCCCACAATGCTAATAATGGTTCACATAGTCAGAAAATTAAGATGGCAAAGGAGAGGCTTTTCTCATTTCATAATATTAAAAATATTCCACAAGCACAGAAACTCATTTACTATACTTGGCTTGTGCAGGGACATATTTCTGGTCCCGTGTGCTTTCTCCAAGATCTGAAAACAGGCAGAGAACCAAACAGTTTGGGGTATTATTCCAAATCCATCAGGGTGAACCTTTTGAAGACACAAAGCACCAAACAAGGATGCTTACAGGAGGTGTGTGTTCCATTCTGCCACCCTGAGCCCTCTTGTATCTTCTTCCCAAACCTTCCGTTTACAGGTGAAGGTTCTCTGTAGCATGCCCACTCTTTTTCAGAACAGGCAAGATCTCCTACAATAACTATAGAAATGATTAGAGATTATGACCACTCCCATGGAAGATTTTCCAAGACTTCCCAGCATTGGGATACTGTGCTTTCCAGATCTGAACTGATCTGTCTCCCTTGCTAGGAAAGCAAAAGCTTCATCTCCTGACGTATTCCCTTGCGTGTTACCTTAGCCCAGATTCTTGGTTTACCATTGAACTGGGTTCCCATGTACCCCAAGGAGGGGAGTCAGCCTTTTTAGAAGGTTTTCTATTGTTCATTGTTCACTGAGCTCTGAAAGCTGTCTCAGTACAGTATTGGATAGATCCTTATGATTCCCAGAGGCAAAAAGTCCAAAATAAAGAGACAGAAGTGACTCATACAGAAAACTGCTCTGCTGGGAAGAAAAGCCAAGTTGTTCATGGTCTGTACATGAGCCAGGTGGGTGGGAGTATGTTTATGTTAGAACTTTCAAAGACCAACTTCCAATGAGGCCCTCTGGGGACATGAGGCTCCAGTCAGTTCTGTCTTTGGGGAAAAACTTCTTCCTGCAAAATAGGAGGCAAAGCCACAGGAGGATTCTGGAATTTCCCGTTTAACAACTAAATGGATTATATTTGTCACTGGAACACAAACACCTTTTTTTCAGTGTCCTATTTTTTTAGTCCTTAGAAATGGAGTCGAATTAATAAGCCCAGAATGAACAAATTCAGGATTCTGGAAAGATGTTAGCATATTGAACTTGGTTCTGCTCTTTGCGGAGAAGGGAATGGCTACCTACTCCAGTATTCTTGCCTTGGAAGTCCCATGAACAGAGGAGCCCAGAGGGCTACAGTCCACAGGGTCGCAAGAGTCGGACACAACTTAGTGACTAAACCACCTCTGCTCTTTGAGGATCCTCTTCATTAGGGACTGGGCTTTCCACCTTCAGACCCATTCTGCCTTTCAGAATTCTAAGAGCTTCCACACAACTGCCGCATACAGCTGATTGGAGCCCAAGCTTCAGTCATACCGGTGTCTATCCACTGGAAACCGGGCTGGGAAAAACCTAATGAATAACTGAAGCGCGTAGATAACGTCACAACATTACTTCTTATTCTTGACACAAATATCCTGCAGACCAGTCTCTTGCTGGAAGAGAGGATAAGGTTCTTCTTCCTTATTATAATCTAACCCACATTATCTGTTTGCTGTTTACAATACAGATTGGTTGTCGTTTGGGGAGAAAGAGAAGATAATAAAGCCATTCCCTTGCTTGAACCAGTGCTGTTCTAACATGGTGTCTTAGTCATCTCAGGCAGCTGGAATATTACCACACTGGGTGGCTTAAACAGCAGGAATCTATTTCACATAGTTCTGGAGGCTGGGAATTTTAAGATCGAGGTACTGGCTAGTCTAGTGCCTGGTGACAGCTTTCCCCCGATTTGCCAATGGTCATCTTCTCATTGTCTCCTCACGTGGCAGAGAGCAAAAGATAGGGGTAAACTCTCATGTCTCTTCTTGTAAAGGAACTAATCCCATCCATGAAGGCCCCACCCTCAGGTCCAATTACCTCCTGAAGTCCCCACATCCAAATACCACTTTGGGAGTTAGAATCTCAACATAAGAATTTGGGGGGAACACATTCAATCCATAGCAGATGGCATCTTGTTCTTTGGGCAAGCGGATGATTAAGCTGATTCTTGGTCTCTTGTGGGCCTTTCTGTGGATTTACCTGAAACTATTTTGCTTGGATTCACCTGGCTGCAACTTCTGTGACTCTAGATTTTTCTTCTTCTTTTGTCTACTCCCCTCCTCACCATCCTCACCATCCTCCCCTGGTTTTCTTGCAGTCTACTTTACACAGACTCTCTGCCATAGGAGTCCCATTATACATTTCAAGTGCCCCTTCAGTCTTAAAAGACCAAAATGAAGGAGAGAAGGAAAGCACACAGCAATGAGCACTAAGCTAGTTGCTACTTGTGCCCCTCAGGGCAGTTGCTAATTTTCTTTTTGGAACATAGTTGCTGAGCAAAGAACAGCAGCCAAGATTTTACAATGGTCTCACCAACAGAGAAGTTGAAAATTGGTGAACAGGGCTACCAAGGCAGCTAGGACTTGACCTGAGAGAAAAACTAACTGCAGAAAATGTAGAGTGAATAGTATGTGTATGATTTTTCTTTGAGGTATTTTCCAGCTCCTAAGCTGCACATGTGTGAGGCAAATTGCCAAGAAACCAAGCAGAACACAGCTGCTGAAGAGCTAAAAATCTAAGTAGATATTTCAGTAGTCTCTTGGTTCTAAGAAGACAAAAACTGAAGCTCATACTCTGCCAAGAAAGACAATCTCTAATAAACATACCAGGCTTATCCTCGGGATTCTTGAAGAGGTACATTCAGAGGGAGGTTCTAGGAATAAAGACAACATGAAATAGAACAGAGCTCACCAGCCCTCACGTTGAGTCTGAAACCTGAATCCAACGGATCAAGATTATTTGCCTGTGGTTTCACAATCTGTCTGGAAAAAATCAAATCCTCTCTAAAGAGAGATATCACCCATAGCATCTATTTTTCATACATAATGCTTGGCATTAGATCAAATTTACCAAGTAATTCAGAATATAGGGTCAAATAACCAACAGTTAAAAAAAAAAAAAAAACAGAGTTTAGAATGGGTTCAAAGGTGAATATTTTAATTATTGGTCACAGAATTTTAAATAATTATAAATACCATAATGAAAATATAAAAAAAGATGGAAAATTTTATCAGAGTACTGGAATTTACTTAAAAGTTAATTATAATACATAGAGCTCTTTAATACAACACTGAAATTAAAAATTCAGTACATGGGCTTAGGAGCAAATTAGACATAACAGAAGAGAGGATAAGTGAACTGGATAATAGATCAGTAGAAAATACTAAGATTTATATTTCATCAGAAAAACAAAAAGAAAAAAGGCATAGAAAAACAGTCTAAAAGACATATGGAACATTATGAACGTTCATAAGTGTAAATGGAGCCTGAAAAGGAAAGGAGAGAGATAATGGAACAAAAGAGAAAGTCTCAGAATTTTCCAAAACAAAAGATATTAACACACTGACAAAACACTACAAATTCCAGCCAGTTCAGTTCAGTCGCTCAGTCGTGTCCAACTCTTTGTGACCCCATGAATCGCAGCACACCAGGCCCCCCTGTCCATCACCAACTCCTGGAGTTCACTCAAACTCACGTCCATTGAGTCGGTGATGCCATCCAGCCATCTCATCCTCTTTCGTCCCCTTCTCCTCTTGCCCCCAATCCCTCCCAGCATCAGAGTCTTTTCCAATGAGTCAACGCTTTGCATGAGGTGGCCAAAATACTGGAGTTTCAGCTTTAGCATCAGTCCTTCCAATGAACACTCAGGACTGATCTCCTTTAGAATGGACTGGTTGGATCTCCTTGCAGTCCAAGGGACTCTCAAGAGTCTTCTCCAACACCACAGTTCAAAAGCATCAATTCTTCGGCGCTCAGCTTTCTTCACAGTCCAACTCTCACATCCATACATGACCACTGGAAAAACCATAGCCTTGACCAGACGGACCTTTGTTGGCAAAGTAAATTCCAGCCAAGATCAATATAAATCAATGATATTCATGAAGTTGCTTTTAGAAAAAGATAAGGAAAGACTATCTTATAAACATAAAAAGAAAATATATGCAAGACTTTTAGGGGGGCAACAATAGAATTATGGCAGACTTTTCAACAAAAACTATGAAGAAAAAAAAAAAGACTGTAGAATGATAGCTCTAACATACTGAAAGAAATTCATTGCCTACCTAGATTTATGTACACAACGAAAACAGATTTTGAAAATAAAGGCTAAACAGAGGCATTTTCAAACAAACAAGAAAACACTTAATGGCATTGTAACCAGCAAGAACAAACTTTTAAAAATAAAAATAAATTTTAAAAACTAAGGCAGAAAAAATCAAATGATCCCAGATGCAAACATGTTAATGAAGGAGGGAACAAAGAGTACCAGAAAATATAAGTATTCATAATTCCAAAGGAATATTGTCTCTTTATAACAATAGTAATAATGTCTTTGTAATTTAAAATACATGTAGAACCAAAACAGCAATAATAGCATAAAGGTGGGCAACAGATAAATGAAGTTAGAGCATTATAAGACCTTGTCCATAAGTTAAACACATTAATTTAAGCTAGAAATTCATCACTCAATAGTGAACTTTGGAATTACTAAAAAATAAATAATAGAAGAAAGCATAACTTCATGCTAATGGTGAAAATTAAATAATCTTCAAAATTATATGACTGATGAACAAGAAGCCTGCAGATGAAAAAAAAAAATCTATTTCTGCTTTATTGACTATGCCAAAGCCTTTGACTGTGCGGATCACAAGAAACTGTGGAAAATTCTGAAAGAGATGGGAATACCAGACCACCTGATCTGCCTCTTGAGAAATTTGTATGCAGGTCAGGAAGTAACAGTTAGAACTGGACATGGAACAACAGACTGATTCCAAATAGGAAAGGGAGTTCGTCAAGGCTGTGTATTGTCACCCTGTTTATTTAACTTATATGCAGAGTACATTATGAGAAACGCTGGACTGGAAGAAACACAAGCTGGAATCAAGATTGCCGGGAGAAATATCAATAACCTCAGATATGCAGATGACACCACTCTAATGGCAGAAAGCGAAGAAGAACTAAAGAACCTCTTGATGAAAGTGAAAGAAGAGAGTGAAAAAGTTGGCTTAAAGGTCAACATTCAGAATACTAAGATCATGGCATCCTGTCCCATCACTTCGTGTCAAATAGATGTGGAAACAGTGGAAACAGTGTCAGACTTTATTTTGGGGGGCTCCAAAATCACTACAGATGGTGACTGCAGCCATGAAATTAAAAGACGCTTACTCCTTGAAAGGAAAGTTATGACCAACCTAGATAGCATATTCAAAAGCAGAGACATTACTTTGCCAACAAAGGTCTGTCTAGTCAAGGCTATGGTTTTTCCAGTGGTCATGTATGGATGTGAGAATTGGACTGTGAAGAAGGCTGAGTGCCGAAGAATTGATGCTTTTGAACTGTGGTATTGGAGAAGACTCTTGAGAGTCCCTTGGACTGCAAGGAGATCCAACCAGTCCATTCTGAAGGAGATCAGCCCTGGGATTTCTTTGGAAGGAATGATGCTAAAACTGAAACTCCAGTACTTTGGCCACCTCATGCGAAGAGTTGACTCATTGGAAAAGACTCTGATGCTGGGAGGGATTGGGGGCAGGAGGAGAAGGGGATGACAGAGGATGAGATGGCTGGATGGCATCACTGACTCGATGGATGTGAGTCTCAGTGAACTCCGGGAGTTGGTGATGGACAGGGAGGCCTGGCATGCTGCGATTCATGGGGTCGCAAAGAGTCGGACACGACTGAGTGACTGATCTGATCTGATCTGATGGATAAATGGAAAACAAATAACAAGATGATACATATAAATCTAGATATATCTGTAATTACACAGAACAGAAAAAGAAGACACACTCCAATTAAAGAGCTAATATGATCAGGTGTGCTGCGATTCATGGGGTTGCAAAAAGTCAGACACGACTGAGTGACTGAACTGAACTGATGATCAGGATAGATGCAGCAAGTAAAATATCACTATCTCAGCTTAAAAGAGACAGCAATATATCTTCAGGGTTGAAAGTAAAGGATTGGAAAATACATGCCATGTACTTGAAATCCAAAAAAATTTGTTGTAGCTATAATAATATGCTGCTGCTGCTAAGTCGCTTCAGTCGTGTCCAACTCTGTGTGACCCCATAGATGGCAGCCCACCAGAGACAAAGTAAACTTCAAAGCATTAAGTATTACTAGAGGTAAAGAAAGATATTCCATAATAATAAAATCATCATTTCACAGAATATATAATAATTCTAAAACTACATGCAGCAATGTATATAGCTTCAAAATATTTAAAGCAAAAACTGAACTACATGGAGAAATGAATAAATCCACATACTTGCTCACTTATAACTTTTCTAGTAATTAACAGAACAAGCAGATCAAGAATATTAGAAAATACATTACAGATGATTGAAAGTGAAAGTGACTCTATACAGTCTATGGAATTCTCCCGGCCAGAATACTGGAGTAGGTAGCCATTCCCTTCTCCAGGGTATCTTCCTGACTCAGGAATCAAACCAGGGTCTCCTGCACTGCAGGTGGATTCTTTACCAGCTGAGCTACTAGGGAAGCCCTGTTAGAACAATGCAATTAGTGGGCCTAATCTAGTTGACATAACAAGCCACCGCATTCAAAAATTTTAGAATATATATCCTTTTAAAGTGTATTAACAGGATTATCTACTAAAATAGGCCATAGAGGAAATCTCCAACATATTTCAAAGGAATCTGAATTGTTCAGAATATATTCTGACTTCAATTAAATTAACTTAGAAATCTACAAATGCTTGAAAATTAAGCAAAACACTTCTAAATAATCCATGGATAAATGAAAAACATGTATCACAATGGAAATTATAAAATATGTTAATTCAATGATAAAAATATAACACACCAAAACTTGCATGATGAAAGTAAAGGAGTACTGACAGGAAACATATAGCTTTAAAATCACAAACTAGAAAGGAAAAAGGCTTAACATCTGCAATGTAAGCATCCAAAAAAACACCTGAAAATTAAGCTAAAAGAAAGCAGAGGTAGGTAGGAAAAAATATAAAGATGAAAGCAGAAAATACTAAAATAGAAAGCAAATATACAATAGAGAAAATCATCAAGGCAATGAAATGAATTTTTTTTAATATTAATAAAATTAGTAACTTCTTAGGGGGCTAATCAAGAAAAATAAGGAACACATTACCAATATTAAAAACAATTAAGAAGCTATCACTACAGATCCAACAGATGTTTAAAACAATAAGAGGGGCTTCCCTGGTGACTCAGTGGTAAAGAATCTGCCTGCCAATGCGGGAGACATGGGTTTGATCCCTGGCCTGGGAAGATCCCACATGGCACAGAGCAACTAAGCCCATGAGCCAAAATTACTGGGCCTGTGCTCTACAACCTGCAAGCTGCAATCACAGAGCCCACAAGCCCTTTCTCTGCAACAAGAGAAGTCACCACAGTGAGAAGCCCATGCAGCAACAAACACCCAGCACAGCCAAAAGTGAATAAATAAATAAAATTATTTTAAAAAACAGTAAGAGATTACTATAAGCAAATTTGTGATTTTAAATTTGAAAAATCAAAGGAACACATTCTGTGAAAAACACAACTTATCAGAGCCAACATAAGAATTAGAAAATCGGAATATTCCTCGGTGCTCAGACACTCAGTCATGTCCAACTCTTTCTGGCCCCATGGACTTAGATCACCAGGCTCTGCTGTCCATGGTATTTCCCAAGCAAGAATATTGGAGTGGGCTGCCATTTCCTCCTCCAGGGGATCTTCCCTGATCCAGGGATCGAACCCACGTCTCTTAAGTCTCCTGCACTGGCAGGCAGGTTCTTTACCACTAGCACCACCTGGGAAGCCCAGAAATTCCCCTATTTGCCTACAAAATTTAATCTAATTGCATCAGTTATTTCTCAGCTCCAAATCCACTCTTCATTGCTTTGTTTGTAATACATTTCTTCCATGCAGGCTGGAACAAAGCTGAGCTTATCACTTTTAAAGGGGGAAACACCCTTTCTCCCTGATTCCCAGGGTACTGTTCTGACTTCTTCCTTTTGGTGCACATGGCCAGCAGCAGGCAGACACCTAGAGGCACTCACCTGCCAGCTTGCAAGCCCTGGCCCATAGTTCCCTGCCCACCAGCCTTCTATCTACCTGTATCCCAACAGGGGCTTCCTACTTCAAGTTTCCTTTATGGCAGCCTTGGCCAGCTAGCACTCAGCTAGAGGCTTTCAGTTTGCCATTTCAAACCCATGATTCTCTGTCTGCCAAACCCAGCCCACCACCTGTGCACCAGCTCTGCCCCAGGCAAATGTTCCTCCAGTATCGAAGGGGCTGCAGCCATGTCTACTTCCACGGAATTTGAATCCTAGACTAAGAGAAAGAACACCTCACTTCCAAACTTGTTTCTGCCTTGGCTATTCTGCTTCAGTCCTAGGATCTTCTTTAGAGTTCTCTTTTATTCCTTCTTAATAGCTAAAACATTGTAAATGGTTAATAATTCTTTATTTTAAACTTTTAAAATTCAAATTATTATATGGTGTCTGTCTCCTGTCTAGATCTTGATTGATGAACTGATTATTTTTAAAAATCTTCCCACAAAATTAATTCAGGGCCAGATGATTTCACCAGTGATTTCCTCCAAATATTGGGAGAAGAACAATATTGATCTTACACAAACTCTGCTGCTGCTGCTAAGTCGCTTCAGTCGTGCCTGACTCTGTGCAACCCCATAGACGTCAGCCCACCAGGCTCCTCCATCCATGGGATTTTCCAGGCAAGAGTACTGGAGTGGGGTGCCATTGACACAAACTCTGACAGAGAATAAAAATAAAGAGAGAATACTTCCTGATTCATTATATGAGGCTTTTATAATGTTAACAACACAACTTGCAAAAACTACACAAGAAAGAAAGGCCAATACTATTTCTCATCAACATAGACACAAAACACTTAGACACAAACTTGAAAATATAATCTATCAATATTTAAAAATGATAAGATACCATGATCAAGCTGGATTTATTCCTGAAATCCAAGCCTGGCTTAATATTTTAAAATCAATCAACAGAGTTTATCACATTATAATAAAGGCTTAAAAACTTATGTCCATTTCAATAAATTCAGAAGTTCAACACTAATTCATGATTATTTTAAAAATACTATTAGAATTATTAAGTAAATTTAGCAAGACTATTGTAAATACAATACACCAAAATCAAATACATTTCTATATGCTAGCAACAAAACTGCATTAAAGTACCATTTAAATTAACATAAAAATATCAAATCTTGGACAAACCTAATAAAAGATGTACCAAACCATACATACCATAAAATATTAGCAGTAGAAATTTAAAAAGAATAAATGGAGAAATATATATATTTATGAATTGGAAGACAATATTGTAAAGATGTTGATTCCCACCCAAATTTATATTTGAAGCTATCTGATATTTGATTTCTAGCTTCAATGCAATTACAATAAAAATTCTATCAATTTTCATAGAAATTAAGTTTATATAGAATGCAAAGATCAAAAGGGGTGAAGATCTTGAAGAACAAAGTTGAAATACTTTTATCAGGTATTTCAGTTTTATTATAAAGCCATAGTAACTAAAGCAGAGTAGCACTGGTACAAAGACCTACAAAGAGATCAAAGATAACAGAAGAGAATGTGCACAACAGATCCACACTTACACAGTCATGTGATTAATGACAAAGGACCTCTGCAATTCAGTGGGGAAGGGATTGTCTATTCAATAAATGGTGCTGGGGTAATTGAATATCCATATGGGAATAAAATGAACCTTGATCCATGCCTCAAACCAAACACAAAAATCAATTCCAGATGGATGATAGACCTAAAATGCAAAAGGAAAAGCAATAAAGCTTCTCAAAGATAACACAAGAGAATAACTTTCTAACCTGGGGGTAAGCAAAGATTTCTTAAACTGGACAACACGCACGCACACAATAGTAACCATACAGAAAATAATTGCTGCATTAGACTTTATAAACAAAATTGTTTGCTTATCAAGAGTGCAAAGTAGGAGTATTATTTGTAAGACATATACCTAATAAGGACTGCTGATGACAACTGAATAACGGGTAGGGTACCCACAGCATCTGTTAACAGTCTCCAAACTTAGGAGACACTTTTCATACCACGTGAAAAGTGAGTAATGAGCATCCAATAGATAACAGTTCTAATAGTGTTTTCTAGGATAATTTCATCAAAGCCTAATCTTCTAAGGCTGATATATGAGACCACCAAAAGTGAAAGTCACTCAGTCATGTCCAACTCTGCAACCCAATAGGCTATACAGTCCATGGAATTCTCCAGGCCAGAATACTGGAGTGGGTAGCCTTTCCCTTCTCCAGGGGATCTTCCCAACCCAGGGATCAAAATTCTTTACCAGCCAAGCCACAGGGAAGCCCAAGAATACTAGAGTGGGTAGCCTATCCCCTCTCCAGCAGATCCTCCTGACCCAGGGATTGAACTGGGGTCTCCTGCATTGCAGGCAGATTCTTTACCAGCTGAGTTACCAGGGAAGCCCCAACCAACATAATATCAAATTTCTAAGTGCTAGCCTGGCTTGTTTTTGTTATTTGCTCCTTATCCACTTATCCATTTATGAATTTAGCAAAGATTTATCTGAGGTTTTCCAATGAGTTCAGACCTGTTCTACCTGCTAGAGGAACAAAACCAAATGGTACAGGACCTGGGCCCACAACCTCAGTCAACACCTGCAGATGGGATGATAAGGCCTCTCACAGACAAATACACAGATCCTAGGGCAACCCAGCAGAGAAGGCAATGGCACCCCACTCCAGCACTCTTGCCTGGAAAATCCCATGGACGGAGGAGCCTGGTGGACCACAGTCCATGGGGTCGCTAAGAGTCGGACACGACTGAGCGACTTCACTTTCACTTTTCACTTTCATGCATTGGAGAAGGAAATGGCAACCCACTCCAGTGTTCTTGCCTGGAGAATCCCAGAGACGGGGGAGCCTTGTGGGCTGCCATCTATGGGGTCACACAGAGTCGGACACGACTGAAGCGACTTAGCAGCAACAGCAGCAGGGCAATCCAGAGAGAGAGCATGAAATCAGATGGGAGGGGTCAGAGAAGGCTTCCAGGAAGAGTAGCTTCTCAAGCTGAGTTTTGAAAGACAAGTAGTAGTTAGCTAGATTCACATGGGAAATAAGGCATTGCTCGTAGACAGAGCAGTAGTGCACAGAACCGCGGGGACCAGTTGATGTAATTAGTCATGTATGTGTTTTAGCAAAAGTAATGTTGATGGCAAAGGAAAGAAGGTGGCCAAACCTAAAAGTGGGAACATCTGCTGTGAGCCTTGTCTGTTCCAGACACAAGAATGCAAAGATGACTTCGACATGGTCATGGCCCTTGAGGAACTGACTGCCCAGAAGATGAAGCAGGGAGGTAAAGAAATAAGAACGTAACAGGCCGTGTAATAGTGGAAGGTACTAAGAGCCACTTGAGCACATCAAGTGATTCCTCAGGCTTTGACTGATTCCAACTCACTTGCCCCCACTCCAGTACTCTTGCCTGCAAAATCCCATGGGTGGAGGAGCCTGGTAGGCTGCAGTCCATGGGGTCGCAAAGAGTCGGACACGACTGAGTGACTTCACTTTCACTTTTCACTTTCATGCATTGGAGAAGGAAATGGCAACCCACTCCAGTGTTCTTGCCTGGAGAATCCCAGGGATGGGGGATCCTGGTGGACTGCTGTCTATGGGGTCACACAGAGTTGGACACGACTAAAGCGACTTAGCAGCAGCAGCAGCAGCTTGCTTGCATGCTAAGTCACTTCAGTCAGGTCCAACTCTTTGAGACCCTATGGATGGTAACCCACCAGGCTCCTCTGTCTATGGAATTCTCCAGGCAAGAATACTGGAGGGGGCTGCCATGCCCTAGTCCAGGGATCTTCCTGCCCCAGGGATCAAACTTGTGTCTTCTGCAGCTCCTGTATTGCAGGTGGATTCTTTACCAGTAACGCCACCTGGGAAGCCCTCTAGATCTCATAGGTAGCAGTAAGTACAACAAAGTCTTCAACTCATTATCTCTAGTTGGGGACTAGGATTTCTCAGACCTGTAAATTGGTAGCAATATGGAAAGAGCGTACTTTACCCTTTTCTGTTTCTAGTTTTCACTCCAGCCCAGTTACTAACACTTTAATAGAATAAAGTACCTTTGTCCCTATAGGAGTCATTGCAAGTGAATTGCAATAAGAATTTTAAGATTACTAAATCCACACCAAAAATCTTTCATATTTATCTGAAGAGCATATAATTATAAAGAAAATACATACCTGGGGAACGAATAATTGGATCATAAAATCCATCAAATGTCATGTTAGTCATTTTGCCCAAGTGTCTGTTTGAAATGCTTCTGAGCGGTGTGACGTCAATATCTATTGAATGCCAACACTATGCAGGGATGCGTAAATTAGCCTCCATGAGAATTAATGGCACGTAAATATATCTGCATTAAATATGTTTCAGATTTACTGGTTATGCATTCACTAAATGTATAGGCTTTTTAAAGTTACATTTTTGACTGAGTCTCTTTTAAAACCACAAGATTTTTTTCTTTTTTGAGATGAAGTGGAGCCCCACACCGGGACTGTGTATCTGGTGATGATAGCGGGCAGCTCAGATTACCACCTCCACGACACCCGGATGAGAGCACAAAGAGACCCGGCTTGTTCTAGGCTGTTATGAATTAGAGGCCCCATTGTTAGTTCTCGGAGTATTTCTCAGGCAATTCCTTCACGCTCTTCTCTCTGAGGGTTGGTTCATCTGGAGTTGATGAAGGAAGAGCAATTTCAGAGCCAGACTCTGCAGTTCTCTACAGCCTCTCACAGACCCCTGGGGTCCAGGCACCATCGTGGGTGGCTCTTCCTCCTCGACCCAGAGAATGCTGGAGTAATCCCTCTCTACACTGTACCCCACGTTCAGCCTTTCTTCCCTGATGTTATGGGGGAATGTATTTTCCCACTTTTAGTCAATAAAGGAGTAGTAGTCATTTTTCAAGACAAGGATGCCAAGTAATTGAATATTTTTAATTAAACAACTGTAGAAAGGTAAAGAAAGAAAACCGTCTTTGATTAATCACCTAACGATGCTTGCAGTCTTCATAGGGTACACCAGTGAGGCAGGAGTTGGTACTCCGTCTTGTGTAGGATGCAGAGGTACTTAAAACCACGGAAACCAGAGTGGCGAGCACGGACTCAAATCCTGGCTTTGGTGCCTCCTACATGTGTGACATTGGGTAAGTAACATATCCATGCCCTGTTTCCTTATTTATTAAACAGGAAAAAAAGTTTTATTTCCTAAGATTACTGTAAGTATTAAATAAAATATCTTAAAAGCACCTAGAATAGTACTTGGCATAGTAAGCACCCAGCCAAGAGTTACAGTTATTATGTCATTTTATATAGGAGCAAATGGACAGTCAGTCATTCCAAAAGTTACAAATATGTTCAGAATAGAATTAGGATTTGAACCCAGATCTTGCTGGTTCACTCATTCATTAGTCCATTATCCCTTATGAGTTGTTATTGGAATTATTATTGGAACACAACTCACCATGGGCCTCTTGTCTTTCAGCACATCCTGCAAGTCAGGCTCTAATTGTCCCTTGTTTTGAACCATCTATTTAAGGGCATGCATGAAGCAAAGGGGGCTTCCCAGGTGGCACTAGTGGTAAAGAACCCTCCTGCCAATGCAGGAGATGCAAGAGACACGGGTTCAATCCCTGGGTCAAGAAGATCCCCTTGAGCAGGAAATGGCAACCTGATCCAGTATTCTTGCCTGGAAAATTCCATAGACAGAGGAGCCTGGCGGGCTTCAGTCTATGGGACTACAAAGAGTTGGACACAACTGAGCAACTGACCGAATGAAGCAAATACTGTTGGAAGACAGAGATAGTGCCCCCTCCCCAAAACAAAGGGTAGACATGCTTATTGTCCACAATAAAAGATTTAGGATTCTTTCCTGTAATGCAACCTACTGCATGTAGGCATCCATCTGGGTCCATCAGCACCTCCTCGTGGGGTTTGGGGGCCAAGGGAACTGACATACATGTACTGATGCCCATGTGGCTCTCTGGGCCATGGTATTTCTAACCCAGGGGTCTCATGGCTTCTGTCAGCATCCCATTATCATCTAATAGGCTAAAGTGAGGGTCTATTTGGGCTGCTAAAACAAAATAGTAATACCATAGACTGGGTGGCTTATAAACAAGAGACATTTATTTATCACATTCTGGAGGCTAGGAAATCAAGATCAAGGTGCCAGCATGGTCATGCTCTGCTGAATGCCCTCTTCCTGATCCATGCATGTGTGTGTGTGTGTGTGTGTGTGTGTGTGTGTTAGTCACTCACAAGGGATCAAACTCGGGTCTCCTGCATAGCAAGTGGACTCTTTACTGTCTGAGCCACCAGGGAAGCCCCTTCCTGGTCCATAGCTGGTGACTTCTTGCTGTGTCCTCACATGGTAGAAGGGGTGAAGGAATCTCTCAAGAGCCTCTATAATTAAGGCACTAATCCCAATCAATGAGGGCTCCACCCTCATGACCTAAACATCAGCCAAAGGTCCAGTCCTAATACCATCATCTTTAGGGGCCAGGATTTCAACAGAAGAACTTGGAGGGAACACTTTCAGACCACAGCAGCACCTTGTTAGTTTACAAGCATCGTAAAATCTCAGCCAAGAATTCTCAGTTCTTGGCTTTATTGGTAATGAGAATGGGATGCTGACAGACACCTGGCTTTGCTTCTGGAAGAGGAAAAAGGAACCTGCAGGGCATGTTTGAGGATGTAAGAGGACTCCTTGAGATGGTGTAGAATCCTCTCCCCAAAGTGATGGGCAACTAGGGAGTCACAGATATCAATGAATGTTCAGAGGATGAGGTTGGATTGAACAAGTACCCAAACAGTGATGTGGCTTTTACTCACTCTCCTTCAGAGGAGAAAAAGAAGAAAGTTACCCCTACAGGAAAGTAGCAGCCCCAGACAAAACGCAATAGACTGTGACTGCTGAGTATGGAGGCTTCCCCAGTGCCTCAGCAGTAAAGAATTTGCCTGCAATGCAGGAGACCCAGGTTTGATCCCTGGGTTGGGAAGATCTCCTTGAGGAGGGCACAGCAACCCACTCCAGTATTCTTGCCTGGAGAATCCCACGGACAGAGAAGCCTGGCCGGCTATAATCCATGGGGTTGCAAAGAAAGGGACATGACTGAAGCAACTGAGCATACATGCATGCATGCTGAGCATGGGGTCCCCAAAGCTGAAATGAGCAGTGTCAAAATGAGCAGAATATTAGCTGGACTGAGAGCATTAGAAGTTGGCTGGTTGACCTGGAAATGGTTGCAAGTGGCCACTGAAAAGTGAAAGTGAAGGCAAAGCCTTGCTTAGTGACCTACCTGGTCTCTGGACCCTCTCTCTCTCTACCTGACCATAACTGCTTTAAAGAAAGATGAGTGCACCCATCTGAGTACACTAGGGCGTTTCGGGGAAAGAGTAGAAATATAGTAGAAATATAGCTGTATGACACGGATGGATACAGGCACTCAAGTCACTATTATACCTGGTCCCATGTGAGAAGCCAGGCTCCAAATTCAATGATGAGATCTTGGCAAGGTTAACAGTGAACAAAACAAGCTAAAAGGACCTTGAGTCTCAGTGACTCATGATTCTGCCTATTGGAGCCTCTGGTGAAGCAAAGCAGGTTCCACTCAGAGATGCCCTTGGGGTTCAGGACTTGTCATCCCTCCAACATGACTGCCAGCTACATCCTTTGGGAGAAGCAGCTTCTAGCTTGCTTCAGGGCTCTGGCTGAAACTGAACACCTGATTCACAGAGGGCTGTGACTTTCTGGTATTCCTATTTTAGCATGGGTCAACTAGAACTCAACAACTAACAGGATGAGAAAGTAATACCCCACGTGTCAAAAAAGATGAAGCCAGCCTGATTCAGCAGTACCTTGGCTTTACATTGAGTGGTAACCACCCCCTGGGAAGATTCTACCCCTCATTCCACCACCTGAAGTAAAGTCACCAGTTAAGGGGGCCCCTGGTTCACAGAGGTTTCCCTGATGGTGTCCACGGAGGCTTCTGGGGCTGTTCAACTTCACTGCCAGCTACACGGAAAAACTGGGATGTGGTCGCTCTGCTCAATGGGTAGAATGCAAAACCATTCTCATAGCTCTGGTCAGTACTCCCTTTGATGAACCAGATTATAATTTTCCTGACTCTTGGGCTGTTGCCAAAGACTTAGCTATTTGCTCTGCCATTTGGAAAACTAGAGGCTGGCAGATTAAAGACACTGCTCTTTGGGGCCATGAAATGTGGAGACATATCATGGCTGCTAATCAAACCATCTGGGTCACTCCTGTCACTGCCCACAGTAAGGGCCTGTGCTCTGCTGAGACTGTCTGGAATCGAGTTTGTGATTAGTCTGCAGTGTCCAGATTGCCACTGTTGTTGCCTGGATCCATCATCTTCCCAGATACAGCAACATGGACAGGGCGCAGAGGAAAGGACTCTGTTTCTGATGCATGAGCCACTGCTGCCTGCCCCACTCGTGACTCTAGCCAAGAGTTTCAACCTTTATCTTCCAGTGAGGAAGGCCACATTGCAGCCCTTGAAGCTAATGTGTCCTGATTTTGGCTTTCTGGACCAATTCAGCCTGACAGTGATGAACCTTTTACCATAAAAATGACCCAGTTATAGGCTAATGGTCAAGATATTCAATAGACCTTCCATGGTCCTTACCATCCACAGATATATGGTATTGCTGAGACTTCAACAGGCCTCCATCACCTCCTCCTGGTCCATACACATTCTTGAGGCAATGTGGTCACTGAGTGCAGCTGTCCCAGAAAGGGATCATTTTCTCTTGGCCTCATTCTAGGTAATAATTGGGATGAAAATGGTTAGGGGGTTATATAAACCTATTTTGAAAATTCTGGATTCCACCTGACCATTTCTGGGCATGAAGCTTCTCCTAACAGAAACCCCAGGACTGCCTGGATGGTCCTCCCTCTGGATGGTAGCACAACCAAAAAGGGACGAAGGGCCTCAAACTTGATTCTAGTGTAGCCACCAAAGCTGTCTCATTGGACCAATATGGTCACAGTGTGTAAGGATTCTGACCACTTGATTGAGTGTGCTATTTGCCAAGTCGCTCTCCAGTGGTTCACACGTGCCAAAATGGGGGAGATGGTGAGTCTAAGCTTTATTAAGAATGCCCTTGTGCCTCTCCCACTGGACCCCTCTGAATGAAATGCCTGGGTGTGAATAGGGGACAATAAAGTCGCCATTGTAGCTCTGGGAATGGGACACACTACATTTGTGGCATGGAAGGAGAATAATAGCCTTGGTACTTGAGGAAACAACATCTCAGAGCTCAAGAGGGATGATGAATGAGGGACACTAATGATATTTGTCTTTCATAAACTCTCCTGGACCCTCCTTCATGAAGGAAAACACCCAGGTGCCACTTCCCTAAACCCATGCAACCAACTTCAGGTTTGCCATCCTCCACCAGATGGCTCTACAAAGTCTAGCAAAATGGCAGAGGGCGACCCCGGTTCCTGCACCTCCCCTGTGAACACTGGAGGCCTGGCATACTCATGGGAAGTTCACCAGAAACCAAAATGGTGTAAAAATGAGGGATAGATATTGTTACAGGGAAATTCCCCATGGGTCTCTAATGTTTCTATACCTCTGGTGAGCAACGCACTAAATGTCTTCCTTTCAGACTACCATCCAAGCATGTTTGTAAAGCAAACAGCCTTGGAAGATAGAGACTGTGTCATCTCCCTCCAGAGCAACAGGCAGACTTGCTCACAGTCATAGAAGATAAAGAGAGCACCTTCCTCTGGAGCAAAGGGACAGACACGCTTACTGTCCATTATAAAAGATTCAGGTTCCCTATGCTCAGGAGTCCTCTCCTGTGACATACCTGCTTGGGCCCATCCCCATCATCCCCATGAGACCTGGGAGCCTAGAAAACTGACACAGATATACTGATGGTCATGCTGCTTGCCATTCTGTGAGAAATTAAGTCTGCTGTGTCTGATTCAGGAGTCTCATGACTTCAGTGAGAATCCATGAAACTATGACAAGCTAACCTATTAGTTTACAAGTAGGTAAAAGCTCAGATCTGTCTCCTTCTTGGCAGTCATGAAATATGATTTCAGATAAATTTTACTCTCCAAAAACTGAAAGGAAAAAGAAAGATTAAAAATTGGGAAATTCTGTAACAATCAAAGTGTTTCTAAGATACACCTACAAAGCCATTTTCAATTTATCTGCACCCTTCCATTTTTCTTATTCATTTATTAGTTGATTCAAATATTTATTGAATACTCCTTAAAAGGTAGATATTTGTTATTGTTTAGTCACTACGCGATGTCTGACTCTTTTGTGACCCCGTGGACTGTAGCCCTCCAGGCTCCTCTATCCATGGGACTTCCAGGCAATAATATTAGGGTGGGTTGCCATTTCCTTCTTCAGCAACTAAACAACAATAACAAAAGGTGATATAACAAAGTACAAAACCAACCCGATTCTTACCCACCAGTCGAGAAATCAGGCATCAGTGACATGGTATTGGGATCATGGAACACATTGGAAGGGAGGGGTGCTAAGGGTAAGAACATCAGAGGGGAACGCATGTAGATTGGGAGGGCAAGAGAAGACATCAGTGAGGAAAGGACAGTGAGCCGAGATGTGAAAGACGTGTTGCAGTGAGTAGGTGACAGGGTAGGGATATGCCAGCCTCCTGTGCAAAGATGCTGATCATGGAAGGCAGACTGGCAGAAAGAGCAGTGCAAGATGAAGGAAGGGACTAGGAGAGACCACGTTAGATGCCTTTAATCAATCGTAAAAGGCTTGTGACTTTACCCTAAGTACTGAGGGGGCCGTTAAAATCTAAGTCCCATAGGAGACAGGGTAGAGTCTTATTTGTCTCATTCACTACAATTTCCCAGCACCTGGAACACACACGCATACACACACTTAGACACACACACACACACACAACACACATGTGCTACACACACACACATCACACACACATCAGTTACACACACCACACATACATCACACATAAAACACACACATGCTACACACAATACATATACACACAAGACATACATGCACCATACACACAGACACACCATATACACACACAGCATACACACATGTGCTACACACACCACACACCACACACACCACACACTACACACACACACCACACACTACACACACACCACACACCACACACACACCACACACACACTTTATAAAATCTTTTGTAGCTTTAAGGATCTATTCAACTTGAAAGATCACAGAAGACCATCAGATTTCACATGAAACTATTAAATATAATATGTTAATTGATGGTTGGAGTCTTTGGGGTAATAGCTAGTTATGTGCAGTTAGTGGCGCCGGCAAATAGATTGAAAGAGGAAAACTTTCTCTCAAGACAAAGAGAGTAATGGTAACTGAGACCACATGCGGTAAAACTTCCGGGCTCAGCAGAATAAACCCCAGAGCATTCCTCCCCCAAGACTTTATTAAACTCTCTCTCCAGGCTGACTGCCCTCCTCCCTGCAGGACTCAGTGAGCTGGAGCCTCCCTGGCCATTGCAGACACCCTTTTGCTCCTGTGAGGAAGGCAGGCATTGGGTGTGGGGCTGTGTGTGTGTGTGTGTGTCTGTGTGTGTGTGTGTGTGCACTCCACCTGCCTCACATCCTGGGTGTATGTTGCATGTGTGTTATTGTGTGTGTGTGTGTGTGTCTATGTACACGGGCACTCTGCCTGCCTCCCATCCTGGGAAGGAAGGAAGGCTCCTTCCTTGTGCTTAGGCAGCAGAATGCCAAATGTGGGGGCAGGGCTGGAAGAGCAGGGCACACAGGTAAGAAAAGAGGCCAGTGCCCCTCAAGTCTCATAGCGTCCGCGCTCCTGGTGTCACATGCCACAGCGTCCGGCACGACAGTTCCTAAAGCAGAAGTTGCGGGAGAACTGGCCAAGGTTATTTCAGTGCCACAGTGGTCTCGGTCTCCCAGCCCAGATGGCCAGGAATGCTACGAGGCAGAGAACTCCGCTCCCGGTGGAGCACAGAGCGCTTGGCACCGCTTAAATCATGACCACTCACGCCCACTTGGACAGGTTGGCCTCCGCATCTGAAGGGCAGGGGGAAGGCAAGGGCCCTGGAGAGGGAGTTCTCATTGAGAGACAGTGGAATGGCTGTTCTAGTTCTTTCTTAGCCCTGCTGGGAATGCCCACAGCCCTGCAAGGGGCTGAGCAGGCAGGAACACCGGCGGAAAGCAAACAGGGCAAGGATTTCAAGACCTGCATCATCGGTCCGAAAGAATAGTGCTGATGGAAATCAGCCACCAAGTGGTCATTCATTTTAAATGACATTTATAAAAGGAAGATTAAAAAAAAAAAACTGTCTACAATTCTATTCAAACAACAGTTTAAAAAGAGAACTAAACTAACATATCTTTTTTCCTGTTTCACAGCGTGAACAGAATTTTTATATACATGGCTTTTTACATACCTCATTTCAAGGCTTTTGATAATTAGTTTAGCTGACAGGTTCACTCCCAATTCATTTAGAGCAAGTGAAGAATGGAATTACTACTGCTGCTGCTAAGTCGCTTCAGTCGTGTCCGACTCTGTGAGACCCCAGAGATGGCAGCCTACCAGGCTCCCCCGTCCCTGGGATCCTCCAGGCAAGAACACTGGAGTGGGTTTCCATTTCCTTCTCCAATGCGTGAAACTGAAAAGTGAAAGTGAAGTTGCTCAGTCGTTCCTGACTCTTAGCAATCCCATGGACTGCAGCCTACCAGGTTCCTCTGTCCATGGATTTTCCAGGCAAGAGTGCTGGAGTGGGGTGCCATTGCCTTCTCCGAGAATTACTACTAGTGCCTTTGAATTTGCCTTTGAGTGAAAATCATTTTCATCATGTCTAAGATGGTGGACCATTATTCTGAATATGATCCTGACTACTTTTCAGGACCGAGACTGTGCTTTGTTCCTGCTCATCCATCTTAAATGCCTCCAACACAACACCCAGGCAACCTTAGCCAGTGCAGGTGTGTGCTAGTCGCTCAGTCGTATCCGACTCTTTGCAACCCTATGGACTGTACCCCATCAGGCTCCTCTGTCCGTGGGGAGTCTCCAGGCAAGAATTCTGGAGTGGGTTGCCATTCCTTTCTCCAAGGGATCCTCCTGATCCAGGGATCGAACCCAGGTCTTCCACACTGCAAGCAGATTCTTTACCGATTGAGCCACCAGGGAAACTAGTACAGGTAATGATCCCCAAAAGGGCAGCCTCTTCCTTTCACCAAGGCTTCCACAGAACGGTTCTGCACCCAGATCCTATGCAGGACTCCCACACCCAGTAAATGATCCAGAGGTCCAGTGAGTGGAGCATTACAGTCCTCACTGTGTGCACATCCTGATTTCGTAAGTGTCCAAATATTTTCAGAACTTAGTGGCTCTGCTGCTGCTGCTGCTTCTGCTAAATCACTTCAGTCGTGCCCGACTCTGTGTGACCCCATAGACGGCAGCCCACCAGGCTCCCCCGTCCCTGGGATTCTCCAGGCAAGAACACTGGAGTGGGTTGCCATTTCCTTCTCCAATGCATGAAAGTGAAAAGTGAAAGTGAAGTTGCTCAGTTGTGTCCGACTCTTAGCGACCCCATGGACCACAGCCCACCAGACTCCTCCATCCATGGGATTTTCCAGGCAAGAGTGCTGGAGTGGGGTGCCATTGCCTTCTCCATTAGTGGCTCTAGTTGACATCAAAAGTGAAGGGACACAGAGAACTTTGAGAAAGAAATAAACAAAGGTAACTGTCAGCAGCTGTTTACTTGTCTTCTTTATCCGGGACCTGCCCTACTTGGAGCTTTGTCCTCAGCTCTCTTACTCCACACTAGATGCCTGTCTCCTTGAGAGGCTTTCCCAACCCTTCTTGGTGGGATTGTAGATAAATGACAGACACACAGGATATCTGTCCTCTACTCACGCAAGCTGAAAGGTTATTCGGTGTGTCTGATGGCTCATTTTATATGTCACATGAACTGGACCCAGGACATGTCCAAATATTTGGTTAAACCTTATTTCTGGGGGTGTCTTGTGTCTGTGCAGGTGTTTCTGGATGGGACTAACATTTGAATCAGTAGGATGAGTAAAGCCACTTTGCCTCCCAAAGTGGGTGGGCCTTAAGGAATCCTTTGAAGGCCTGAATAGAATAAAAGGCTGAGTTCAAAAGAAGTTTCTCTCTGCCTGACCATCTTTGAGCCGGAACACTGATCTTCTGCCTCTGGACTTGGGCTTGGAGTAACGTACACCGTCCATTCTCCTGGGCCCGGAATTCTCAGCCTCTGTAATTGTGTGAGCCGATTCCTTAAAATAAACCTGTTTCTTTGACCAACCAACTGACTCACACACACACACACACACACACTATTGGTTGCTGAGAACCCTGACTAACGCAACATGCTGCCTCTGCTGCTGCTAAGGCGCTTCAGTCATGTCCGACTCTGTGCAATCCCATAGACGGCAGCCCACCAGGCTCCGCCGTCCCTGGGATTCTCCAGGCAAGAACACTGGAGTGGGTAATGCAACATGCTACTCAATTTTTTTGAAAAACAGCTTCACTAGCTTCCTCCGGACAAGTGGTACAAACTAAAATGCCTATGAACAAGCCCAGATGAGGACAGCAGTCAGAGAAAGGATGCTGACAAGGGGCTCCCGCCAACCTCCTCTCCAGCTGACTTCTGCTGTGTCGGACTGGGGGCACCATCAGGGCCAGATTTTTCCATTTCTTAAGAGAAATTAAAAATCTGGGTATTCTTGTCAGCGTTGGCAGCTACTTCAAAAACTCTCAAAAGCCCATGTGAGCCAACCAGCCCGGTCTGTAGCCCAGATCTATTCACCAGCTGCCAGCGTGCAGTCTCTGCTTGAGGGAGGTATGGGGAGGTTTTTCTGGATCGAAGGAGAGTGCGTGTTTACAAATACTTTCTTATTTCAAAACTTGGAGCTGCTGCTACAACTGCTGCACGACAACATTAATTCATACATTGATAGTTTATCTCGAGCTTCTATTCAGAGCAACTTCCCTGCATGTTTACATTATCCCAGGAGACCACTGAGGGAAAGAAAAGAGAACAGGTATTCTAATCCCCATATCTATCTTCTATCTATCTTCTAATGGAGTTTAAGATTCTCTAGATAGTGCGCCCTACCGAAATGTGCTAGAAAGAGTTGCACAATGCCAACTAAACTCCAGACCTTATACTCTTCCTCCCAAACATGAACTTCATGTTAATCATTCCTAATGCATATGGTTTCTTCTGTCCTTCCACAGCACACTGACATTTGGTTGAAAATGGTATATGTGCTGGAGAGAAACAGACATAAATATTAATTTCAGTAACACCCACATTTTCCTTATCGCATGCCTGTGTGCTAAGTTGCTTCAGTCATGTCCAACTCTCTGCAACCCCATGGACTGTAGCCTGCCAGGCTCCTTTGTCCACGGGATATTCCAGGAAAGAATACTGGAGTGGGGTGCTGTGCCCTCCTCTCGGGGATCTTCCCACCCAGAGATCAAAGCCAAGTCTCTTAACATCTCCTGCATTGGCAGGCAGGTTCTTTACCACTAGTGCCACCTGGGAAGCCCATTTTTCCTTACTATTCAGCCATAAAAAAGAAGGAAATAATGCCATTTGCAGCAATACAGAGGGACCTAGAGATGATCTTACTTAAGTGGAGTAAGTTGGACAAAGACAAATCCTTTGTGATATCACTTATATGTGGAATCTAAAATATGGCACAGATGAACTTGTTTATGAAGCAGAAAGAGACTCATAGACAGAAAACAAACTCACGGTTACCAAAGAGGAAAGGAGGTGGTGGAGGGATAAACTGGGAGTTTGGAATTAGCAGACACAAACTACTATATATATACGTATATATATAAAGAGAGAAAACAACAAGATTCTACTGTAGAGCACAAGGAATCCTATAATAAACCACACTGGAAAAGAATATGAAAAAGAATGTGTGTGTGTGTGTGTGTGTGTGTGTGTATACATATATATATATATACGTAGTGCTGGTTTGGTCACTAAATTGTGTCCAACTCTTTGTGACCTCGTGAACTGTACCCCACCAGGCTCCTCTGCCCATGGGATTCTCCAGGCAAGAATACTCAAATGGGTTGTCCTTTCCTTCTCCAGAGGATCTTCTCAACCCAGGAATCGAACCCAGGTCTCCTACATTGCAGGAAGATTCTTTACCGACTGAGCCACCAGAGAAGATACACACACACACGCGTGTATGTATAAGTGAAGAACATTGCTGTACACCAGAAACTAACACGACACTGTAAATCAACTATACTGTACTTCAATTTTCAAAAACTTATTTTTCCTATACATTTGTTTGATCATTTTTTCACTTCAGCCATTATACATTCTTTTTCTTTTGAACTTAGCATTGCTGTTTAAAAATATCTTCACTTTTCTTCAGCTTCTGAAGAATTTCCTCTCCCATAAAGCTGTGCTTCCAGCACCCGAAGGCGCTGGGCAAGGTAGAAAGGGAGGCCCAGATGGCTCGAAGATGTTTATGATAGGGCCCTCCATTGTATTCAAATTAATGGCACCACATTAGCATGGGATGCCCTTTGGTGCTCATTTGTTCCTGCGCTCCGGGGGTTAAAGGAGCCGCCTGCTCTCCAGATGTTCAGTAGCTCTTATAAATGAAAGATTAGCGATTTTTTGCTGCCGCTGCTATTTCCTCTATTCCCTTTTAAAGCTGGTATTTTCTTTAGGAACTTGCTTAGTGTCTGAGTCAGAAGAACCTCCTCCCTGAGGAGTAACAATCAATAGCACACAAGAGAAGGACATAACACAGAGGAGTGGACACGGTCTGTATTCATTGCTGACTGCGACACTCTTCCAGCCACTGACGTGTGCGTCCTGTGGTTGCATTGCACCCTCTGAAATGCCGATCAAAGACACGTGACATTTTCCTCATGCTAAAAACAAAAAACCCAGACCAAAAAAAAAAAGAAAATAAAACTCTCACTCACTTTTTTCAGCAAGGATATAAGAATATCTTTTGTTAGTGCCATGACAACAATATCAACTTTGCAAATCTGGCTTAACTTCCCACTAAGCAAGAGGTGTAAGTGTCTGAAATATGGCTGTATAGAAGTCAAAGCTGCCACCAACATTGTCTTCCCAGGAGAGAAATAGGAAAGGTACCCAAGATGGAGTCCAATAAATGAATGCCAGTTTAACATCAACCATGCTCGTCTTTTGTGCACAGAGACGCCCCCCCAACCCTGCTGTTCCAAGAGCTGTTCAGGCGTTGAATAAACAGGGTTCCAACGAGACGAAAATGGCTGCCTCTGCTGGGGTCCATCAAGCTGTTCTCTTGCCAAAAACTCAGGAAGGATTTCTCTACCCTTAGCAGAATTACCACAGCTCACATCTTCTCCCAATACACTTCCAGTGCTCCTGTCACCAAGCAGGGAAGAGACAGACCAAGGCAGAAAAGGAAAGCCTGGTGGACACCATTCATCTTGATCCACCTCTTTAACAACGGAGATGAAAGTAGCCGAGAGGCTGAGGGGGAGTCACTGGCCCTCGGACGGGGCATCACTGATGGATCTTTACTGAAGTCTGCACTCTTGCAAAGCCTAGAATACTCAGCAGGACCGTCCGATGAGGTAGATAATATGAAGAAGGCTGGAGATCATAGTCACACTGCATGTCTTCATACAAACATAACCCAATCTCAAGGATGGAAGCCTTAGTCACAGACACATGAAATAACATTTCTGAAGAATGACTAGAGATTAATATTTAAAATGTGCATGTAAGACTGAGATCGTCAAGGGTGCAGCTCAGAATGAATTGCTACGACCACTGTAGGGAAGGAAAATCTCTTTCCTTCTACCCTTGTAATTTCAACAACTGGGGCCTGAGAATCAAACTGATAAAAGACAGATCAACAAGAGGGAAAAAATGTGTGACTAAGTACTTACATGCAGAAGTTTCACAAAGAAGTGAGACCAAAGGAGGCAGCCGGATGATGGAGACTGATACACCATCCTTGGCTAAACAAAGGAAAAGAGGATGGGCTTGTGGTGGAGGAGGCAAGTCATGGGCAGAGGGAAAGAAATGTACAACAAATATGGGTTATCTGTCTTGCAGATAAGAGTCTCGCAGGTGATGAGTTGTCACCAAGGAGTAGCTCTCTAAGCCATTTTTATAAATGGAAATTTCCTTTACAAAAGAGGAAATTTAAACTTTATTTTTAGGCACTAAGGCACTCTTTGGGCTTCCCAGGTGGCTCAGTGGTAAAGAATCCTCCTGGCAATGCAGGAGATACGGGTTCAATGCCTGGGTCAGGAAGATTCCCTGAAGGGGGAAATGGCAACCGGCTCCAGTATTCTTGCCTGGAGAATCCCATGGACAGAGAAGCCTGGCGGCCTACAATCCATGGGGTCACAAAGAGTCAGACACAACTGAGCACACATGCATGCAAGGCACTATTTTATTGCATCTGCTGGTTCTCAATTGCTTTAAGCTCAAAATAATCCTCCCAAAGTAGCCTATCTTGGGGTGACTTATTCTGGGACCCTTCACCCCCAATGGCACTAGCAGGGTCAGGATGCTGCCTGGGGAGAGCCTTCTGAGGAGAAGGCTTGAGCTTTCCTTGAAGTCACACTTATTGCAAGCCAGTGAGAGGGAAAGTTGCAAAAGTAGACAACAGGAAGACCAGAGAGGGATTAAGAAAGTCCTAAAGGCACAGCAATCCAGGAGACAGAATGCTGAACCATGAGAAAGAAAGGAGGAAATACCTGGAGCAGAGTGGGGAGCCTCAGTTTCTCCATCCCCTGCAAGGGTCCTCAAGGCAAGGCTTACCACGGGAGAAATCTCCCACCAACCTTCTCTGGCATGGCTAGGGCTTGCCTGTGCCTGGCAGGTGGGCATTCCACTGATCTATCCAATGAAGTGGGCCATGGAGGTTAAGCTGAAGGAGAAGATTTAGGGGAAACCAAGAGGAATTAATGTGATATAAACCAGAGAAGAAAAAGGCAGTGGTCAATGATAGACCAGTAGATAAAAAATAAGGTGCCCCCTACAAAGGTCTCAGAAAGAAGACTGCCTTCAATAGTTCAACTGCAAAAGCAACCCATAATACATAAGAACAAGGACAAGCAAATTCACTGTGAAGAAACAGAATTGCATCAAGTTAGCACAAGTGATTAAATATATGAGTCAGTTAAGTGTTAGTCACTCAGTTGTATCCAACCCTTTGCGACCCCATGGACTGTAGCCTGCCAGGTTCCTCTGTCCATGGGATTCTCCAGGCAACAATACTGGAGTGGGTAGCCATTCCTTTCTCCAGGGGATCTTCCTGACTCGGGGATTGAGCCCAGGTCTCCTACATTGCAGGCAATTTCTTTGCCATCTTTCTTTCCCATTCAGGGAAGCCTGAATATACGAATACTGCTATAGAAAGAATGTTTAAAGCAAAAGGAGATTTTCTGGCAAGAGAAATCACAAGAGAGGTTAAGTCAGATTAGAATGGAATCAGTGCATTTGTATGATAACAAATCAGAACTCCAAGAACTAAGAGACCCAGGTCCAAGTTTGCCAGAGAATGAATGAGTCTTCACTTACAAATTGTGAGGGGTCTGGCATCCCTTCAAGCCCCAGCATCTTTCACCCCAAAACCTGCCTCACACCTAGTACCTGAAACCTGTGGCTTCCAGAAGTTGCCAAGGAGATGACACAAGCTTATCACTGACTGCAGAGGTGGTGGGTGCTGCTCTTCCAAATGTCTCTCCTTGCTCTCCAGGTGGAAAAGCACATGCTGATATCCTGCTTCTCGTCTCAATTTTCATTAATGGAGAAGGTAGGAAATGATGGTCAGAATTCAGGGGTGTCCAATCCAGGCCCTTTCACTTACTGGCAGGGAATGACTGCTAGAGCATGCCAAAGACTTAGTGTTCTCCTTTCCATCTGACAACCATGTAATCAACATCACTAACACACCAGACTGGCACATCTCTTTTCAAGTATTTCCAAACCATGACCTTCCAATGGTAGTGGGAGTTTCACCTGACACTTGTCACTTGCTTCATTAGTAAACTGGTATAAATAATCAGAGGACTTCTCAGGTGGCTCAGTGGGTAAAGAATCTGCCTGAAATGCAGAAGACACAGGAGACACAGGTTTGACCCCTGGGTCAGGAAGATCTCCTGGAGAAGGGAATGGTATCCCACTCCAGTATTCTTGCCTGGAGAATCCTGTGGACAGAAGAGCCTGGCAGGCTACAGTTCACAGCATCACAGAGTCGGACACGACTGCGCATGTATGTGTAAGTTGCTCAGTCATGTCTGATTGTTTGCAACCCCATGGACAGCAGACTGAGCACAGCACACATAAATAATCAGATAATGAGAACTGGTGCTTTATTTTTACTTTGGTCCTAGGATTCTTCTCTCTCTCAGTTCATCTTAGCAAGAAGTGGATTCAGTCCCTAGTTCACTTACAAATTTTGTAACCAAATATGTTTGAGCATAGAAGTGCCAGGGGATTGACTTCCTTTCATTCTCTGTTGAAATAAAAATGTAATGGAAGGGGAAGGAGGGAGAGAGGTGATGAAATATCCAGGTCAGCCTAAAGAGGCTTTGCTCTGCCAATGGTCCCTATCTCAAGAAGATGCTCCAGAGTAGAAGGAATTCATTTAACTCACCTGGCATATATGGCTTTACCCACCTACTAGACTCTAAATAGCTTCAGTCCTGGGTGCCGGTCATATTTCCAGAAGCAGTTATCACAGCTAAATGACCAAGGGAAGCACTATCTTCCATCCTTCCACTGAGGTCCCGAGGCTTTGCCCACAGAAGGACACAAAAATGTCAAGCATACAAATGCCCTCAGGGGGACATGGAGATTCTACAGACATAGTTGAAGTAGAAGTTATCGATTTCATAAAAAAAGGTCTGCCAATCATAATACTTATATATTTCAGATAAATGGCTTCTCACACATCATGATGATGAAACAGAGTTTATAAAGGCAGAATAAGAAGGACTAGTGGAAATCCCTTCCGTGTTGGGTAGCAGCATATTATGTGAGCCATCTCACTTTCCTTGCCCGCCCCTATCCTCCCCTAGCTCCAGTAGGTCCTTCTATCATAAAGCAATTAGCACCTGACATCTGCTAGGCATAGCAATTCAGCAAGTAGTTCAGACAGGTACAGAACCAGGATTGCTGGGAGAAATATCAATAACCTCAGATATGCAGATGACACCACCCTTATGGCAGAAAGTGAAGAGGAACTCAAGAGCCTCTTGATGAAAGTGAAAGAGGAGAGTGAAAAAGCTGCCTTGAGAGTGAAAAAGCTGCCTTAAAACTCAGTATTCAAAAAAACAAAGACCACGGCATCCAGTCCCATCACTTCATGCAAATAAATGGGGAAACAATGGAAATAGTGACAGACTTTATCTTCTTGGGCTCCAAAACAACCGCAGATGGTGACTGCAGTCTTGAAATTAAAAGATGCTTGCTCCTTGAAAGAAAAGCTATGACCAACCTGGACAGCATATTAAAAAACAGAGACATTACTTTGCCAACAAAGGTCCATCTAGTCAAAGCTATGGTTTTTCCAGTAGTCATGTATGGATGTGAGAGCTGGACCATAAAGAAGGCTGAGCATTGAAGAATTGATGCTTTTGAACCGTGGTATTGGAGAAGACTCTTGAGAGTCCCTTGGACTTCAAGGAGATCAAATCAGTCAATCCTAAAGGAAATCAGTCCTGAATATTCATTGGAAGGACTGATGCTGAAACTCCAATACTTTGGCCACCTGATGTGAAGAACTGACTCATTGGAAAAGACCCTGATGCTGGGGAAGATTGAAGGTGGGAGGAGAAGGGGACAACAGAGGATGAGATGGTTGGATGGCATCACCAACTCACTGGACATGAGCTTGAGCAAGCTCAAGCAGATAGTGAAGGACAGGGAAGCCTGGCATGCTGCATGCCGTGCATGGGGTCGCAGAGAGTCGGACGTGATTGAGTAGCTAAACAACAACAAGAGAACTTAAGTGTATTCAACCAGAAGAACGCCTGGTATTGGTTTCCTTGATCTTGACCACAGAGAAGGAGAAGTGGGTGGAGGAGGAGAGGGGAAGGGAAGGGAATGGGAGGTGGAGGAGGAAGGAAAAGAGGAAGGAGAAGGAGGAGGAAAAGGAGAAGAAAGAACTTGAGTGCATATGAATGCACATATTTTTCCCCTCTATTCCTCTCTTTCTGCATAGATATAGAGGTATGAAGCTACCCCAATGGCATTGGCAGCAATTTTGTGACCACGAGGGGAGTCAGTCTTAAGGTGAAGTTGATAATGACCAGAAAGATAGAAAGAAATGGGTTCTCGTTCACACTATTGGATCACTGGAGAAACACTGAAGACTGTGTAAATACAGGAGCCAAAAATTTGAGGGTTTTGTCCCTTGGCACCATCTCTACTGATACTCAGGAGACAAGTTAGAACACTGTCTATTTGGACCTAATATGAGAAGGAAACAATTTCATCCCTTCTGATGTCAGGGACAGAAGCAAAGAGGAGGGGATGGCCACCCATCCTCTTTGGGTGGACCATTGGGACTGCTGGCTCAGACTTCACACAATCAGGGCAAACAAACCACCAAGCAAGCAAAAACTTGGTTCGCTTTATTTCTCTGCCTTCCCATCACTCCAGTCAAATCTTCAAGCTAATATGCCTTTCAAATGCCTCCGAAGGACTTCAACTCTTGTTTTTTCCCTAATGATCCCAACTGCAGTCCCTTCAAACTGTCTCCATAAATACTACGACATCACTTTCCCTTTATTATAATCGACACCTCAGTAAACCCATCTTCAGACAAATTGGTTTTCTTTTACAGGCAGGACGTGGGAAATCCATCTGTCACTTGGTGAAAGTAGAAACTCAGGCGAAGCTTGTAAAACAGGGTGGCTGCCCAAAGGCAGGAAGAAACGTGTGAGAACATTGGAAGGCAAAAAATGCCATTCAGGTGGACTGAGAGTCAGCCTCCAAACTGGGAGACACTGAGACAGACAGAGAAGGGAGAATGAGGAGGAGGGGGAACAGAGAGGAAACTTGAGAAACAGGCAGGAAAGAGTCTCGCTTCAGGAGAGATGGAGAAATTATCACTTTTTTCCCCACAACTGGCTGATCAGCCAGGACAGAGATTCAAATAGCTTCGAGCCATGCCTTTCATGCTCGCAGTTAAGTCACCTAAGGACTAAGAATGCAAGCTTCTCACCCTGTGGGAGGAAACATGGCCTTGCCCTTTTTTCTGTCACTAGACAAAAAGTATGTGAAACCGTTATTGACATAGGAATTAAGTTATCATGATTTTGGAGAACTTTAAAATGGCCTAGGAGAATACTCGATACGGAAAGTCTTGCTTTGCGCTAATCCTCTCCATTTGCTTCCTTTATTGGCATTTTCTTGGCTTCTTCACCCCTGCTCCTTCCCTCTGTTTCTTCTTTTCCTACCCTAAGTATTGTAGATGACCTCTGGGCAGCGCTCACGTCTCACTCCACTGTGCAAACAGCCCTCGCCGAGCTGCCGCAAGACGGGCTCATGACAGGCACACACACACCACACACCCACATACCCACACCATAACATCTACGCACACCACACACACCCACATACCACACCAGACGTGCACCATATGCTCTACATACATACACACCACACCATGTAGACACACCACCAAGCACACAGACCACCATTTACACACACACCACACCACACACATACACACACACCACATGTACACACACCACACAAACATACACACACTACCATGGACTGATGCTGAAGCTGAAACTCCAATACTTTGGCCACCTGATGCGAAGAACTGACTCACTGGAAAAGACCCTGACGCTGGGAACGATTGAAGGTGGGAGGAGAAGGGGACGACAGAGGATGAGATGGCTGGATGGCATCACCGACTCAGTGGACATGAGTTTGAGCAAGCTCTGGGAGTTGGTGATGGACAGGGAGGCCTGGCGTGCTGCAGTTCATGGGGCTGTAACGATTTGGACATGACTTGGTGACTGAACTGACCATGTATACATACCACACATACACATACCACACGCGGACATAAAACACACACACCACATACACAAAAAACAGACACACCACATACACACATACACACACAGCACACACATATCTCACATACCACACACACAAACCATATCACATATACAGAAAAAAATACACCACACATACACACTACCACATATGCACACACCACATACACACAAAAACACGTACCTCGTACATACCATATACATGTGCACCACACCACACACGCACACAAAAACACATATCTCATACATCCCTTATACACGCATACCACGCCACACGTACATACACGCATGTCATGCACATACACACATATCCCACCCAGCCCCCACACACACCTCTCCGTTCCTCTTGCCCTCAACCCAAAGCTGCAGCCCTGCACAGCGGCAGGGTCTCCGGCTGATTCTCAGGGAGGGGGGCCAGGGAGCCTCCTACCAACCTGTCTCTAGCCCAGGCACAGGCTTAGACAACCACCCAGCAGCTCCCCGCCTGGGTTCGAAATGTATCCCAGGCTCTGTCCACAGGTGATCACCCTGCCTTATCCCACATACTCATCTCTGCCCCCCAAGAAGTGGGTGCTTATCACTAACTTCTTCTTGCAGTTGAGAGGAGTGCAACTCCAGGAAGTAAGGAGCCTGCCAGGGTCACAGAGCTGGCTAGCAGAAGCCAGCCTGTGTCCTCCAGAACACAAACCCTTTCCTTCCTGGCGCCTTTTGCCCAGTTCCCTGAGCAGGAATCATGGGGACCCTGAAGAAAGAGCTGAGTTGAGGGTGTCTTGGAGTAGCAGCCGACCTCCAGAGAAACCATGAGGTGCTCGGCACCCCTGCAGTGAACAACTTTGTTCAGCTCACACCAGGGCCTGGCCAGATCCCTGAAGATTCACACTAGCCGCCTCCATTGCACCCAAAGCTAGGTGTTCCCCGGGGGTGGGGTCCCCCCTCCCTTCAACACTGCAGGAGGCTTCACGGGGCAGGCTTGGAAACACAGATCCCTGTGAGCACAGGCTGGCCTGGTTCCCAAGACCTGATTACCTAGGGAGGTTAGAATAACAAGATTACGGTTGTTTTCTTCCCAGGTCTCTTCTCTCCAAGTAAGGTCAAAATAAAGTTATTTCATCCAAAACTTTCTTTAAAAAAAAAAAAAAAAGCTAAATGTCAAGCAATTTAGGCACTTTAAAGTAACAGATTATTCTGCATTAATCCCCCGGGATGTCTTAGAAAGAGACAAAGTGCTTGTCCTCCTTGTCGCTA
Organism: Bison bison bison; assembly: GCF_000754665.1. Taxonomy (NCBI): domain Eukaryota; kingdom Metazoa; phylum Chordata; class Mammalia; order Artiodactyla; family Bovidae; genus Bison; species Bison bison. The sequence goes on along the minus strand of NW_011495057.1, from coordinate 4,152,299 downwards.
TTTTCTCACACGGTTCTCATGGTTATTATTATGGCCCGCTCAGCACTCAAATGGTAACACTTAAATTGATCAAGCATAAAGTCAGACATGAGCTCTGTCCCGAGAATCTCCCCCACCTGAATCAGAGCCAGCAACTGAGATGGGGGCACCGGAAATTCTGCCCTCCCCTCTTCTATGCATCATCTAAAGAGGGAGCCATTTGGGGCTCACCTTTCAACACAGACAAAATGGTCTTCTTTATCTATAAAGGAGCCACTTAGAGCAAGCAGACCGGCCACAGGATGTCACTGTTACTCCACACACACAACGGCAAGCCAGCCTGTCTGTCTGGGGTTGGTTGGATCCAGACGGAACCCGGGGTCCCCGGCTTCCTCTCTCACAGAACTGTCATTCCTTCAGGTTTGCGCCACAAGCGTGCTCCCCATAAAAGCCACGCGCCTCTCCCACTGTCTCCAAATCCATATTGTTCTGTGTCAAAGGACGAAAGGCAGAGAAAGGGATGTGAGGAGAAGAAAAGGACCACCGTGGTCCCTTCACATCACAGGTTCTCCGCGAGTTGGGCTTTGAACATTTATGACCTTGGATAAAAGCAATGACCTTTTCATATATTTTACAGTGTTTTATAAGGATAGGAACATCTCGGTTATTTTCATTTTCTCAGATTTCTGGGAAGGATGTGGAATATTTATGCAATTTTTACACTATCTTAACTTCTTCATGGGCTTCCCTGGTGGCTCAGATGATAAAGAATCTGCCTGCAATGCAGGAGACCTGGCTTCAATGCCTGGGTCAGGAAGATCCCCTGGAAGAGAGAATGGGTACCACTCCAGTATTCTTGCCTGGAGAATCCCATAGACAGAGGAGCCTGGCAGGCTACAGTGCATGCGGTCACCAAGAGTCAGACACGACTGAGCGACTAACACTTTACTCTTCATAGAGATGCTGCTTTGTATTCTACTCAAATAAGGCCAACGCTCATTAAACACCTTTCCTTTTGCCCCAGCAAACCTGCCCCTGCCCACCACCAGCTCCTCCAACGTCTCACAGACTCACGGGCAAGCCAAGGGCCAAGCACGTGTATTCTGGAGCTGGCAAGCTAATGCCATCTCACCGCCTGTGTAACAAAGCGCTTATCAGGGAGCACGCCAGGAGTCACTGCGGGAGCAGGAGAGGCACCTTCTATTCACGGCTGCCAGCTGTCCTTCCTTCTCTGTTATATACCCTCCGAGGGATACTTTGCTCTTCCTCCAAGTCCATCCCCTCTGCCATTTTCCACCGTTAGCCTCCATATTTATTTCACACAGCGGCTGGCATGAAAAAGTTAAAAATAAAACCTTAGACTAACACAGGAGAAGGCAATGGCACCCCACTCCAGTACTCTTGCCTGGAAAATCCCATGGATAGAGGAGCCCCTGCAGTCCATGGGGTCGCAAAGAGTCAGACACTACTGAGCGACTTCACTTTCACTTTTCACTTTCATGCATTGGAGAAGGAAATGGCAACCCACTCCAGTGTTCTTGCCTGGAGAATCCCAGGGACAGAGGAGTCTGGTGGGCTGCCATCTCTGGGGTTGCACAGAGTCGGACACGACTGAAGCGACTTAGCAGCAGCAGCAGCAGCAGGAAGGCATACTTTGTGGAGTCAAGGAGATGGTTAATACATGCATGTGTGCTAAGTCGTTTCAATCACATCCAACTCTTTGTGACCCCATGGACTATAGCCCGCCAGGCTCCTCTGTCCATGGGATTTACCAGGCAAGAATACTGGAGTCGGTTGCCACTTCCTTCTCCAGGGGAACTTCACAACCCAGGGATCAAACCCGTGTCTCTTGTACCTCCTGCATTGGCAGGTGGGTTCTTTACCACTAGCACCACCTGAGACACGGGAGATGGTTAGTGATGCAACATAAAAGGTAAACACAGAATAAAAGTGTTCTGAGTCATAAAGAGAAAAAGACTTTTGCTTTAAAAAAGTGACTGCTTCATAACTTAGCCTGGAGGCAGTTTTCATATCGTTAAAGTCAGGATTGTCAAAATCCCTCTGCCACGGGTCACCCCCACTTTAGCCATATCATAGCAGCAGAAAGAATTAAAACAAGTAAAGTAGGCTGCTTCTTGTGAGCCAGCATCTAAGAAAGGAAGCGTGATGCTGTTCCAGGATTTGCAAGAATCGATGCAGTAGTTAGAAGGGTGGAAAAGGCAATGGCAACCTACTCCAGTACTTTTGCCTGGAAAATCCCATGGACAGAGGAGCCTGGTAGGCTGCAGTCCATGGGGTCGCTAAGAGTCGGACACGACTGAGCGACTTCACTTTCACTTTTCACTTTCATGCACTGGAGAAGGAAATGGCAACCCACTCCAGTGTTCTTGTTTGGAGAATCCCAGGGATGGCGGAGCCTGGTGGGCTGCCGTCTATGGGGTCGCACAGAGTCGGACACGACTGAAGTGACTTAGCAGCAGCAGCGGCTAGAAGGGAGAGCTACAGAAATACAGTTTGATGGAGGCTTTGTTAATTTCCACACTGCTTTAAGTAGATCAATCTCAGTATAAAGGAGCCATTACTCTGCCTTGAACTGGCCTGGACAGTGCAAGGTGTGGATGGACATGAGCTACAGAAGAAAATCAGTAGGCTAACGGGAAGCAAACGATGCACAAGGAGAACAAAGACTGGGAGGGCGGCTGTAACTAACCAGGCCTGTTTTATCTAATCCCCATTGGTGACGGTTTAGAGGGAATGCCAGAATAAAATCAGCCTAATCGTAGCAGTGTGTTGCTCAACCATACAGCAACTATTTTTTGAGCACCTACTTTGGTCAAGTGCCAAGATGATGTTGAACAAGGTGGTGTATTTTCTGCTCTCAATGAGTGAATCAGGGCGACAGATAATCACACAGCCAGAAAGACACTGTGTTAGGGTCTGATTGTAATAAAGAACTGGGCCAATCTTTATCCCTAGTTCCCAGGAGACAACCTGTAAACCCTTGGGATTTCCCAGTGATAGGAATGTCTTTGTTATTTCTGCTGAGTCTCTCCAACCACACCTGAAAGTTTATGCTGGCAGATGGCTAAGGATAGGGGCTGCCCAGGTACAGAAAGACCAACCACATGATTGGAGTACTGGGGCCTGAACCCCGAGATACCAGCCTGACCTCTGGGGAGGGGAGTAGGGTTGGAGATTGAGTGCAACCACGTGCCAGAGATCAATCAGTCGTGCCTGGGTAATGACGCTTCAATTAAAACTCTAACACTGATGGTTGGGTGAGCCTCCCTGGTTGGCAATACTCTGCGTATTGTTACACACGGATGTGTCAGGAAGATAACACATCCCTGAGGACAATGGAAGCCTGGTGTTTGGAACCCTCCCAAACTTCTCCCTGTGCGTCTCTTCTTTTGGCTGGTTAAGTACAGTGCTGTCAATGAGGTCTGTGAGTCTTTCCAGTGAATTGTCAAACCTACAGGAGTCCATGGGGATCCCCAAACTTGATGCTGGTATCAAAAGTCTTGGGTAGAGCTGGCAATCTGGAGAACTGTACTCAATCTGCAAAGCTTGATCTAACCCTGGGTTGTTGTTCAGTCACTAAGTCGTGTCTGACTCTTTCTGACCCCCATGGACTGCAGCATGCCAGGCTTCCCTGTCCTTCACTCTCTCCCGGAGTTTGTTCAAACTCATGTCCATGAGTGAAGCCATCCAACCATCTCATCCTCTCTCGCCTCCTTCTGGATAGGTTGTAATAAAGACAGTTTAGGGGCTTCCCTACTGGCTCAGACAGTAAAGAATCTGCCTGCAATGAGGGAGACCTGGCTTCGATCCCTGGGTCAGGAAGATCCCCTGGAGGAGGGCATAGCAACCCCCTCCAATATTCTTACCTAGAGAATTCCAAAGGACAGAGGAGCCTGGCGGGCTACAGTCCATGGAGTCGAAATGAGTGACTAAGCACAGCACAGCACAGGCATGCAAAAGAGGCTCACATGATCCAGACTAGAGGCCGAGAAAGGCTTCAGGGCACACTTCCTAGAAAAATAACCTCTGACACTTGAATGGTTAAGCATTCGAACTCCAGGTAACTCTTAGGAAAAATAGAGTTAATTGCATGGATGATATTTAGTTCTAAGCAAATCCCTGTCATTGTTTAAGTCCCCTGGTTACAGAAATAATTCCAATTTTGCTTAGGAAGTTCCCTGTCTCAGTTCTATCCAGCCAACAACTAAAGTAAAATTTCAGGTTCTCAGGAAGCACAAAGTAGACAAATGAGCAGCCACACCTCACAATGGTGCCATAAGGACCAGGGTTTTGTTAAGATGAGCTGCTGATTATGCTCACTGTCCAGCTGCATTGTGCACTATTCCTTTCATGGAAGGGAGACTTTACTAACCCACTTTGCAGAGAGAATTTACATGGCACTGGGAATTCATAAGATGTACTTAAATTAAACAATAAGCTCTAAATGGAAGAGGTCAGGCTATTAATATATTATTTAACAATGTCCTCAATTACCTTTTTCTGAAGCTGTTATTTAGGATATGCTTCTTGAGTAAATGTGGAGAAGGAAATTGTGACCCACTCCAATATTCTTGCCTGGAGAATTCCATGGACAGAGGGGTCTGGCGGGCTATAGTCCAGGGGGTTGCAAAGAGTCTCAGACACGACTGAGTACAAGTAAATGCATATAATTTCTCCCTTCTATCCCTGCCAATCAAAATATACTCTCCTACTGCAACTGGTTTAAGAAAAATCTAAGCTGAGAATGACCGCTGTTGTTAGGCAAATGTTGCCATAAACGACCTGAAATGCTTTCAGAATCTTTGAAAAATAGCATGAGTTTTCTCAAGGAGGGGAGGGGCAAACAGAGCAGCTAGTTTCAAGTGCACAGAAGTCTTCTTTCTTGCACAAAGATGAGCATCACCTCTTCATGGTGCCTCCAGATCACAGTCCCTTGACCTTGGACTCACAGAAGCTTTGGTGTGGGGAAATCAAAGCTGAGGGCAGTTGCTCCCTCGAAGCTGCAAAGCCAGAAGATTCCAAGCCCAGATCAGAACTTGTATCTGCTGATCGCCAGTCCAAAATGTTCTATTGTTCAGTTGCTCAGTTGTGTCTGACTCTTTGAGACCCCATGGACTGCAGCACACCAGGCTTCCCCCTCTTCACCATGTCTCAGAGTCTGCTCAAACTTATGTCCGTGGAGTCGGTGATGCCATCCAACCATCTCATCCTCTGCCACCCACTTCTCCTTTTGCCTTCAATCCCTCCCAGCATCCGGGTCTTTCCCAATAAGTCCGCTCTTTGTATCAGGTGGCCAAAGTATTGGAGCTTCAGCTTCAACATCAGTCCTTCCAATGGATATTCAGGGTTGATTTCCTTTCAGATTGACTAGTTTGATCTCCTTGCTGTCCAATGGACTCTCAAGAGTCTTCTCTAGCACCACAGTTTGAAAGTATCAGTTCTTCAGCATTCAACCTTCCAATGGTCCAACTCTCAAATCCATGCCAGGGCAAACTGATTTTGAACTTAAAAAAAATATTCATCTGGGTTTGAATCCACTGAAGTTGGAGCTCAAATAACCCCAACCCTCACCTTTATATTTATCTGTGAAAGACTGTACTTAGTGTTAGGCATTCAAGGTGCCCCAATAAAGAGCACATCAAGGTTCTGAACCCAGAGACTTGGGAGATGAAAACGTCACCTACAGAGCTGGGAGCAGCAGCTGTGATTTCTACCTGCAGACAAGTGGGCATTCCTGAGACTGAACCCCCAGACAGCACAGACCTGCAGCAGGAGGGTAGGGTCAGTGACTTGAAATGTACAGGTAGGAAACCAACCAGAAATCCTACTCCCACAGGCAGCCTCGCTCCCAGGGGGAAAGCGAATAGAGTCTGGGCTACACAAACACCATTCTCCTTCCAGACCCACCAGCAAATTAAAACACTCCTCATCAGGTCTGGAAGGATAGAGAGAGGGGGGCAGAGAAAGCAGGCAGGAGTGTTACTGCAGGTGGGATCCCTCTACACAGAAGACATGCCAGGAGACCAGAAGCAGACAGGGGGGCAGGGGAGGGCAGGGAGCAGCCCAGACCCACAGTCTCCTAACCCGCCGGACTGTCACAAATATCTCAAATGACAAATTCTGACACAATGGCCTGTCACAAGGTGGGTCCTCCACCACGATAGTTATTACGATAGAGCAGAGGGAGGAGAAGGAAAGGGAGAGAGGGTCGGGGGAGAGAGGTGCATGCCAGTTTGGTGAGGATGGTGGTGGACACCCCGGCCAGATCTCCTGGAACTGTGAGACTGGAGCATGTGGGGTACACGAGGCAGGCGGCGTGGCGGGGACCCACATGGGAATGTGAAGATGGGATGCTATTGGGAACAGCGCGTGTCTGTAATGTGCTGGAGCCGGAGTCACTGTAACTCAGTGCTGTGCTGAATGAAGTGGAAGAAATGCTATTAAATCCATGACTCCATGAGGTAATAATATTCCCAGCGAGCCCACGCCTACAGAAATACACCCAGCAAGCAGCCTTTCCAGGAGCCCCCTCTAAGTTATAACAAGCTGCCTATCTCCTGCTGCCAGGATGTGGAGAAAAAATGAAAACCAGTTACCAACTACATTATAAACTTAGTGACCTGCTTCACCTCCCTTGGTTTAGTGACGAGCTTGGCTGCCTTTTGGGCACGAAGAAAGAAACATAAGGCCAGGATTAAGTTTCCTGGCTTTTGAAGGCATCAAGAGTCAGAAATGCTTTCAGCTGGCAATTCTCTCTGTTATTCAGTCAGCTTTGATGGATTTATTTTCTTTGCCCTACTTCATAGAAGTCACTGTGGCCAATTACCGCAAGATGATCGCCAGGGAGTTTTTGCATGGACACCAGGTGGCGCTGTCTTCCCAGCTGTTTCCGTTCTCTTTTCAAAAGTGCAGACTGGTTTCATTAAACACCCCCTTAGAGCTTTCTAACTTGTAATAAGAGTGAGGAATTCAATGGTCAGAAAGGCACGCACTTACTTTCTCCAATCTGTGGGTCTCTGAGCCCCGAGACAGTGGTAGAATCCTTTATACACTTCACACTCTCACAATTTTATTTCTCTCTGTGGCAAGTGAAGCAATTAGAAAGAAGCACCGTATTCAGATATTCATAGTCAGCGAACGGCAGTCTTATTCATTTTAGAACTCGTGCATGTTGACTCATTTTACAAGCCTCTTCTTGCTGCAAATTACAAATGGCTTTTCAATTTTTTTTTTAATTCTGTAACAGTATTCTCCACTTGAGGACATTTCTAGTTCTATTTAAATACCAGGATCTCTTACACAGATTGGAGTCTAATATCTTGGCCGAGAGACGGTTCTTGCAGCTCTGGAAGCATTTTCCTCTGGGATTTATGGAGACAGCAGCAGTTGGGCGGGGGCTGGGGTATCCCATCAAGAACAGAAGTGCTCCAGCCAAGTTAAGCCCCTTTGCTAAAGTCACACAGAGTCAAAGATAGGGCCCCGGCTTCCTGATTTCTGATGCAATGCTTTCTTTATGACACTCCCCTGTCTCCTTGAGTCCCAAGATTGACACATGCTTGGATTGGCAATATACCTTAACTTGATATTTGAACATTGTTGCTGGGATATCTGTAATTCTAAATAGAGACAGGGTGGCTTCTAAGCAGCATGTGTACATTTAAGAGAAAAGCAATATTCTAACTTCTGGCAAAACGTCAAGCATCAAGAATATCACTTACCAGAGCTGACTTTATAAGAGTGTCGCTAGGGACCAGCAAGCTGCCTCATTCCAAACATCTGCCATGGACCCTCCCAGGGCCAGGGAGCTGGGTGGCAGAGTCCCAGACTTTTCTCTGAAGTGCTCCCAATTCTCTCTCTCTCTCTGTCTCTCTGGAGAATCTTGCCTCCCAGAGCAGAATTATTAGAGCATGAGCTTATACTACCAGCTTCTGACCACAATATCTTTATATTATGAGAGGAAAAAGGAAAACGCTCTTAAATTTAAAATCTGTTTCCTTGGTATTTACAGATCTTCTGTGTGTATGCGTGTCATGTCTGACTCTTTGCAACCTCGTGGACTGTAGCCCGCTAGGCTCCTCCATCCATGGAATTTTCCAGTCTAGAATACTGGGGTGGGCTGCCATTTCCTTCTCCAGGGGATCGTCCCAACCCAGGGATCAAATTCACGTCTCTTGCATCTCCTGCTTTGGCAAGTGGATTCTTTACCACTGCGCCGCCTGGGAAGCCACACAGATTTTTGTAAACCTAGTCAATTTTAGATTGGTTTGTATTTTGCATGGTCTCTGGTCTTAGTTACTAAAGGATTAACATGCTTCTTAAGGAAAGAGCGCACTCTGGTCTCTCATATTACTCTCCCCAGTTTCACGCAGAAACTGGAAGGCTGAACAGTCCTCTATCACAAAAAGCTACCTGGTTCCATCAGTTTGGGTTTTTCTGCCTTATGAGACACAGACTGCTCAGTTTCAGTTACAGGTAAAATTTCAATACTTTGGGAGCTTTTTTTCCCCCCTTCATTTTCATTAATGAAGTATCAAAGTCTTATTTAATACCACTAGATACCAATTTTAAATCAATTAAGATTGAAATTTGAAGACTGCTGGGAGGAGAGAGATTGAGGAATTAAGTTATCCATTTTCCAGAGATATGAAATAAAGTGAATGTGAGTCATTTACTTATTTATTCACAGGATACGAATGAAACGCTTCTTTTATCATGTATGGAACATTTATAACATTATGCTTGTTGTACATAAAGAACTGATTTGTCCATTGATATATGGCAGAAATCAACACAATATTGTAAAGCAATTATCCTCCAATTAAAAATAAATTTATTAATAGAAAAAGAAAAAACAGAACTGATCTGATCGTGAAGGGAGACAATGGTGAATCAGATCCACTCAGTCCATAAATATTCTGTGAATAAGTGAATGAATGAATGAATGGCATGTATATCATCTCAATTCACTTTTAGTTGATGTCATAGTATATGTCTGGTTACAAAATGGTCCTCCACTGTGGGTTCAAATGGGCTTCCCTGGTAGCTCAGATGGTAAAGACTCCACCTGCAGTGTGGGAGACCTGGGTTCAGTCCCTGGGTTGGGAAGATTCCCTGAAAGAGGGCATGGCAATCCACTCCAGTATTCTTGCCTGGAGAATTCCATGGATGGAAGAGTCCGGCGGGCCACAGTCCATGGGGTCAATGCTTTCCTCCTGACCCAAGTTCTTTCATGACAAATACATACAATATAATCCTCCACTGATTACCAGCATCTCATTCTGGTAGCAGTCCAGCCTTTGAGGCCATAGTCCCAAAAGTTATGAAATCACGGGCAGGGTCATTGTATGAAAAGGGTATCCGGCCAGGCTAGGCCAGAATGGAGGCAAACTGGAGAGCAGAACCTCTTTATCTAGAGGGGCTGCAGCTATGGCTGCCTTGGGGCAATGAGGCTGCATTGTGAGATCTTCAAATTAGGAAATTATTTTTGGCAGCACTTGGTCTTCTTAGCTGCTCACAGGCTTTCTCCAGCTGCAGTGAGTGGGAGCTACTCTCTAGCTGTGGTGTGCGGGCTTCTCATTGCAGCAGCTTCTCTTGTTGCAGAGCATGGGCTCTAGGCAGAGGGGCTTCAGTAGTTGTGATACACTGGCTTCGATGTCCCTGTGGGATCTTCCTGGACAAGGGATCAAACCAGTGTACCCTGCATTGGCAGGTAGATTCTTAACCACTGGACCACAGGGGAAGCCCAGAAACATTTGAAAATTAAACATCCAGTTAACATGTTCTCTGAACACACCAAACCTTCTAATGAGCTTGTGCAGAAGTCTGAACTAGAAAGGGGCGTGAGATATCACGGAAATGTTACCTAGATTGTAATCTTTCTACTTGCTTTTTTATGGAGATTTATTTAAAAGTAGTATTAACCTCTGAAAAGCATTTTTTAAGATATAGAAGAGAAAGGGATTTTTATTATCTTGAAAGCGAAAGTCAAAGTCGCTCAGTCCTGTCTGACTCTTTGTGACCCCATGGACTATACAGTTCATGGAAACTTACAGGCCAGAATACTGGAGTGGGTAGCCTTTCCCTTCTCCAGGAGATCTTCCCAACCCAGGGATTGAAGCCAGGTTTCCCGAATTGCAAGCGGATTCTTTACCAGTTGAGCCACAAGAAGAGAAAGGGATTTTTATTATCTTAGCTGAATCTAATACAAGGCCTCAGGTAAATCAATACATTTATTATCAAAACAAAGCTTCAAAGGAATTTTAGGTTTAGTCCTCTCCAATTTCTCACTCTTATAAAAGCAAAGGAAACATTGGTTGTTGCTTCAGATCATTTTTTCATTCAACAAACATTTATGGAGCTACCAGAATCATCTGGTATCCTGAGACGCAGAGTTTATCACTCTCTGAAGGCTCTTCAGCACAAAACCTGCCTTTCAGTTAACTATGCTCAACACATATTTATTGAACACTACTCTCTAAAAGGATAAGGCAATGGCAACCCACTCCAGTACTCTTGCCTGGAAAATCCCACGGATGGAGGAACCTGGTAGGCTGCAGTCCATGGGGTCGCAAAGAGTCGGACACGACTGAGTGACTTCACTTTCACTTTTCACTTTCATGCATTGGAGAAGGAAATGGCAACCCACTCCACTGTTCTTGCCTGGAGAATCCCAGGGACGGGGGAGCCTGGTGGGCTGCCGTCTATGGGGTCACACAGAGTCAGACACGACTGAAGTGACTTAGCAGCAGCAATAGCACTCTCTAACAAATCTGTTTTGAAAACAGACTTGATCTTCTAGTAATCGCTACATGAAGGGATCACATGATTCCCTTTCATGAAGCATAAAAATGGGCAAGACAGCCTAAAAAATAACTGTTTCAGCATGTAAACACCTACCAAAGGCAGAAAATTAAGAAACCTTTACTCTGAAACACAAAAATGAGAGAGCTCTGGGTAAGAATAATGAGAGTCTGTATCGTTTCTCTGGGGCTGCTCCTATGCTTCCCTCCCCCAGCTCAGCTGGGCAAAGTTACAGCCATACCACCTTGGGCAAGCTGTAATGAAAAAACAACTTTGCTGTCAAAGGAGACTGATTGGCCTTGGGGCAGAGATGGAGGAAGTGGGGGTGGCAAACACCAGGAACAGTCACAGCTAAAAATGGCAGATTTCATTTGGGATAGATTATAAAAACCTTCAGCTTTTTTAGACCAACTTTAAGGTGAGCAGCCAACCAGCCAAGAGTGTAATAGGGAGACACTGGAATTGAGAGCATCATAAAAGGACTAAGACAATCTGTCCTCCTCATTTTCCTGGCTGACAGGGAAACTACATGTGTGTGGAGGAGATCCGAAGGGCTTGCAAAGATACTTCTCCAAAGTTATATAGAAATGGAAAATAAGCACATTAAAAAATGCTCAAAATCATGTCATTAAGATAATGCAAATAAAAACACACTGAGATACCTCTATAAAATCACTATAAGAATGGCTAAAATCAGGTAGACTGACACTATTAAGTGTTGATAAGAGAGTGGAGAAGCTGGAAACTGCATACACTGTTGGTGGGAATATAAAATGGGGCAGTATCTTTGAGAAACAGTTTGATAGCTTATTAAAAAGTTAAAGATCCACTTACTATATAACTCAGGAATTTTACCCCAAACTATTCACCAAAGAAAAATGAAAACATGTCCACACAAAGGTTGTTTATACTGCTGCTGCTGCTGTTATTTATACTAGAGTTATTCATAACAGCCAGAAACTAGAAGAAAAAAAACAAAAAACATCCAAACTGCAGTCAACTGGCAAATGGATCTACAAAATATGTTTATCCATACAATGTAATACTGTTTGGCAATTAAAAGGAGCAATAAACTACTGATAATATGCAACATGATGCTGCTGCTACTGCTGCTAAGTCACTTCAGTCCTGTCAGACTCTGTGCAACCCCAGAGACGGCAGCCCACCAGGCTCCCCTGTCCCTGGATTCTCCAGGCAAGAACACTGGAGTGGGTTGCCATTTCCTTCTCCAATGCATGAAAGTGAAAAGTGAAAGTGAAGTCACTCAGTCGTGTCCGACTCTTTGCGACCCCATGGACTGCAGCCCACCAGCCTCCTCCGTCCATGGGATTCTCCAGGCAAATGCTGCTGCTGCTGCTACTGCTGCTAAGTCAAATGAATAGTCCTCAAAACCAGTGTGCTAATTAAAAGAAGCCAGACAGGGAGGGAAAAAACAACATATTACATAATTCTATTAATATCTATGGTCTGGAAAAGGCAAAACTATACTAATAGTAAGAAAATCAATGATTTCATGGGCTTGGGGCAGGGTGGAAGCAGATATTGATAGCAAACATCTAGTAGAGAACCTTTGGAATAAAGGAAACGTTTAAATTTGGATTGTGGCGATAGCTGTACAAATTCACTTCAATTTGTGTAATTAGATCACTCACACTCACCTAGAGCCAGACATCCTGGAATGTGAAGTCAGGTGGGCCTTAGGAAGCAGAACTACGAACAAAGCTAGTGGAGGTGATGGAATTCCAGTTGAGCTATTTCAAATTCTAAAAGATGATGCTGTGAACGTGCTGCACTCAATATGTCAGCAAATTTGGAAAACTCAGCAGTAGCCACAGGACTGGAAAAGGTCAGTTTTCATTCCAATCCCAAAGAAAGGCAATGCCAAAGAATGCTCAAACTACTGCACAATTGCACTCATCTCACATGCTAGTAAAGTAATGCTCAAAATTCTCCAAGCCAGGCTTCAGCAATACATGAACCATGAAACTCCAGATGTTCAAGCTGGTTTTAGAAAAGGCAGAGGAACCAGAGATCAAATTGCCAACATCTGCTGGATCATCAAAAAAGCAAGAAAGTTCCAGAAAAACATCTATTTCTGCTTTATTGACTATGCTGAAGCCTTTGACTGTGTGGATCACAATAAACTGTGGAAAATTCTTCAAGAGATGGGACTACCAGACCATCTGATCTGCCTCTTGAGAAACCTGTATACAGGTCAGGAAGCAACAGTTAGAACTGGGCATGGAACAACAGACTGTTTCCAAATAGGAAAAGGAGTATGTCAAGGCTGTATATTGTCACCCTGCTTATTTAACTTATATGCAGAGTACATCATGAGAAAC
>NW_011495057.1:4125693-4139023 GCF_000754665.1 Bison bison bison | reverse complement strand
CCAGTCCCATCACTTCATGGGAAATAGATGGGGAAACAGTGGAAACAGTGTCAGACTTTATTTTTCTGGGCTCCAAAATCACTGCAGATGGTGATTGCAGCCATGAAATTAAAAGATGCTTGCTCCTTGGAAGGAAAGTTATGACCAACCTAGACAGCATATTAAAAAGCACAGACATTACTTTGCCAGCAAAGGTCCATCTAGTCAAGGCTATGGTTTTTCCAGTGGTCATGTATGGATGTGAGAGTTGGACTATAAAGAAAGCTGAGTGCCGAAGAATTGATGCTTTTGAACTATGGTTCAAAAATACAAAAATATGCAGCCTTGACATACTGCTTTTCCTATTTGGAACCAGTCTGTTGTTCCATGTCCAGTTCTAACTGTTGCTTCCTGACCTGTATACAGGTTTCTCAAGAGGCAGATCAGGTGGTCTGGTAGTCCCATCTCTTTCAGAATTTTCCACAGTTTATTGGAGAATACTCTTGAGAGTCCCTTGGACTGCAAGGAGATCCAACTAGTCCATCCTAAAGGAGATCAGTCCTGGGTGTTCTTTGGAAGGACTGATGTTGAAGCTGAAACTCCAATACTTTGGCCACCTGATGCGAAGAGCTGACTCATTAGAAAAGAGCCTGATGCTGGGAAAGATTGAGGGCAGGAGGAGAAGGGGACAACAGAGGATAAGATGGTTGGAGGGCATCACCAACACAATGGACATGGGTTTGGGTGGACTCCGGAAGTTGGTGATGGACAGGGAGGCCTGGCGTGCTGCGGTTCATGGGGTCACGAAGAGTCAAACACAACTGAGCGACTGAACTGAACTGATATACTAAAAACGCATAACACATGTCAAGGAATGCATTTTTTAATGTATAAGGTTTACATATCTTCAGCTTTCTTTGTTGTTTTTGTTTAGTCCCTAAGTCGTGTCTGACTCTTTTGTGACTCCATGGACTGCAGCCCACAAGGCTCCTCTGTCCATGGGATTTCCCAGGCAAGAATACTGGAGTGGGTTGCCATTTCCTTCTCCAGGGGATCTTCCTAATGCAGGGGTCAAACCTGAGTCTCTGTGTCTCCTGCATTGGCAGGTAGATTCTTTACCACTGAGCCTCCAGGGAAGACCACAGCTTTCTTTAGGTATTTCCCAATTGTTCTCCAAACTGATTGTACATTCCTACCTACAACATACAAGATTTTCTGATGCTCTATATCCAGCATTTGATACTGTCAAACTGATTCTTATGTGACAAGGGCAAATTCATAAATCATTTTGGTTGTCTCTGTCCTATTTTGTGTAAGATGAAGATACTAGGCACATTCTGCTAGTTTGTATTTAAATTGTTCATAATTAGAATTATTCTTGATTATAAGTTTCTCTCTTGTTTTTACACAGACAACACCTCCAGGCAGACATTAGTGGAAATTCAGACTAGTGGTATGTATCCTAGGATGTGGCTACAAAGCTATATGTGTATGCCTTTTAGAATCTACATCATTATATTTGCTTTTTCTGGGGATGATCAAACTGGTCCTGATGTGGTAATAGAGTCAAGACTAAATGTGCCAAATGAGAAGATGCCAATGTGCAGCCATTTTAATAATTGATTCATAGGCTGTTGTCTGTTCCCTTCTCTGCAGGCTAAAGCCAAGCTATTCCAAGCCAGGCCAGCCTACTCCAGTGTGGAAAAACACGATGGGGAGGGGAGCAACAACTTCATAGCATAACCCCTTGCAAACTGTTCTAACTGGAGTCCACAAAAATTTGTCCATATTTAAGCAAAACTCACATTGCATTTCATTCCCCATTACAAACAATGGAAAATAACTTCTGTCCAGAATTAAAAGTACTCAACTCCTTTTTAGCTACTTTTAGTTGCCAACCCAGTAGTGATGACAATGGTGATGGCAATGAAGAATGTTCACCCAAGAACCAAAGCATACAATGTGTAATCCAGGATGCATCTGTGTGTGTGTGTGTGTGTGTGTGTGTGCACAGATGCACAGAATGGGACTGCTCTTTCTATTTGAAAACCACAGTGGCCTTTCTTGCACAGATATCTTTGGAATAAAGCTAAAATTCAGATAAGGACTGGTCATCCTCCCTACAATATATTCAATGGCAGGTGGCCCTGTGCAGAGTGCCTGTAAACTGAAGAAGAAGTCTCATTCACCCTCAGCACAGAGATGCTGGAGATGTGACTCATCAGCTCTTCTTAGCAACCTCTATTCCCAGGTGGCGCTAGTGGTAAAAAAACACACCTGCCAATGCAAGAAACATAAGAGACACGTGTTCGATCCCTGGGTCAGGAAGATCCCCTGGAGGAGAGCATGGCAACCCACTCTAGTATTCTTGCCTAGAGAATCCAATGGACAGAGGAGGCTGGCGGGCTATGGTCCATATAGTCGCAAAGAGTTGGACACAACTGAAATGACTTAGCACACACACTCCTCTAAACGTCCCTCTCCTTTGGTTTCGAAGTTATGCCATACAAGATCCAGGGAGAGAAGAACTAGATTTTGAAGAATTTTCAATGCCAGTGATATCAGGAACTTAATTCCCAAATGGAAGCCTGGTGTGCTGCAGTCCATGTGGTCGCAAAGAATGGGACACGACTCAGCGACTGAACAACAATCATATAAGTGGAAACCCACTGAATGTCCTCTGGACTCTCAACTCCTTGAAGTCAGTAAACCTGCCTTCACCCCCGTGCTCCTGTAGCACCTGGCCCAGGGTGGTGTACACAGCAAGCAGTCCACAAATAGTTGGAAAGGATGAATGCTGCTTACGGGGCCTGTTGCTGCTTACAGGCTTGGTAGGGTCTGGATTCCTGTCCCTCCCTGAGCCGCACAGGGCTTTTTGCTATAAATGAGCTGCCTCTCCCTGCTTGCTGTGAGCCAGGTTTTCTCCATCTGCTGCCATTGTTTCCCCACGTTTCACAGCTATGTTGTATTGCACGCGGTTATTCTTCAGTGGGTCATTACAGCATCTGTCTGCCCACCTTGTGCATGCCCCGTCTCAGCTCACGAGACAGCAGCTGCTGGAGCATCCTGCTCCCCTTCATCATCTGCCCAGACCCCGCGCACTCAAGCCTGCTTGCAGAAATCATCGTTTCATTGCTTGGGGGTTGGCTACACTCCAGGACCTGCTTACTGGGATCCTTGCCTGCCATTTAATATTCCTTTAGGTAATTTTTTTTTCAACCAGATGTGATGCCCACAAGAAATTTCAGTTTCATGGATGTGTACAAGGATACAAACAATCATCGCCACATAGATCTTTATTAGTAGTAATTTTTTCTAGTAGGAAGTGATCCTGGAAGCCACATTAATAATAAGAGGAGAAAGGTCTCATTTTATAAAGACTAAACATTCAGAAACCCTAATCCTCATCCAGAATTAACCTTAAAAGAGGAGAGCGAGCACTGTTGCAAAGCCTGTGCACTTTACTTGCCCCCTTAAATAGAAGCTTCCTGACAGTTCATGGCCGTTAAGACGAAACCTGGTTATAGTCAATATGCATACTGTTCAATATACATACATATCGTTTACAACAGGATAAGCCAGAATTTTGTATGTTGAGTTGATTGTTTGGAACTCAGGCTCCTGTTCCCTTTGACAACTTTCAGAAAACTAAAAGTAGTAAAATCCGGATTGTAGCTGAACTGATACCGTTTCCCAGGTGGCTGAGTGGTAAAGAACCTGCCTGCCAATGCAGGAGACGGCAGCTTCAGTCACTGGGTCAAGAAAATACCCTGGAGAAGGCAGTGGCCATCCACTCCAGTATTCTTGCCTGCAGAATCCCACGGAGGAGCCTGGCGGCCTACAGACATGGGCTGCAGAGTCAGACACGACTGAGCAACTAGCGCACGTTTTCATACCGTTGCAACTGGGAAAAGAATCCAGGGTGAACTGAATTTAACTCAACATAACAGACTTGTATAAAAGTGACTGGTGTTTTCAAGGGAGTCCCAGGGAGGAGTGAGGGGGGCCTCAGCGGGTTCAGGGAAATGAAAAGTACAAAAAGCAGGAAGAGGGGTTTGGTCTGAACCCATCTGGGTTTGCTCCCTGGTGCTTATCAAAGTCGGGCTCCTAGTTTTCCCACAGAGGTTGGGGGGCAGGGGCCCCATCTTCAGATGTTGGCTGAACAAACAGTAGATTCTTTGGGGAGTCTTGAGTTTTCTCAGGCAGATACCTTCATGGAGGCTAGGGTCAGCCTAGGGATCAGCCTTAAGCTGTTAGAAACGATCGGTGTTTGTTTAAGTTTTTATAAGCCAAGGTCCAATCTAGTCAGAAAAGAGAGCACAGAGGCGCCTGGCCAGGGTTTGGTCAGGGAGAAAACCTTTGTCATATCTCAACAGTCCCCACAATACTCCATGAGGGAAGTTTTACTATTTCCGTTTTGTAGATAAAGATCCAAGACCAAAAGGGTGATGTTCTTGTTGTTGTTGTTGGTCGGTCGCTAAGTCGTGTCTGACTCTTTGCGACCGCGTGGACCGCAGCACGCCAGGCTTCCCTGTCCTCCACTATCTCCCAGAGTTTGCTCAAACTCGTGTTCACTGAGGCAGTGATGCCATTCAACAACCTCATCCTCTGTCATCCCCTTCTCCTCCCACCTTCAATCTTTCCCAGCATCAGGGGCTTTTCCAATGAGTCAGTTCTTCTCATCAGGTGGCCAGAGTACTGGAGCTTCAGGTTCAGCATCAGTCCTTCCAGCGAATATCCAGGGTTGATCTCCTTTAGGGTTGACTGGTTTGATCTCCACGCTGTCCAAGGGACTCCCAAGAGTGTTCTCCAGTACCACAATTCGAAAGCATCAGTTCTTCAGTGCTCAGCCTTCTTTACTATCAAGCTCTCACATCTGTACATGACTACTGGATGACATGCCCAAGATCGAGTAGGGCTTCTGTGGCAGAAATGGTGCTGAAAAGCAGATCATTTATTCTCTGCTTGGTGGTGAGCACTGGCTTCCAAGATGGGAGGCCAGGGCATGAGATCACAAGCATCAGAATGGAAGGTCAACAAAAATGATCCCGAGGCCTGACTCAAGGCAAATGAAAAATGCAGAGCGACCCATTTCTTTCCTTATAAAGCTTAACTAGTTAAACCAGAACTAATGGGAATATGTGGAAGGGAATGAGCAGGTTGTGTCTGAGCCAGAGTTCAAAGCCTCCTTTGACCTGTTTAAATAAGGTGACAATAAATCAGCCTCCAAAATCAAGCACAGGAAGAAAACAGGATTTCTCATTATGCGACTTTAAGCAGTTTCAGAGACGATGCTTTCCAATTCTACATTTGACTTCTTCAAAAATATTATGACAACTGGCATCACACTTAGGAACCCAGACACCCCCCCTTTCTTCACTACTTTCCAAAATTTTCATGTATTTTCTACTTCTGCTGTCACCATCTTCAAGAGGTGTTTCTGCCAAGCCCAGTCCCTTTTCATCTCTGTACATAACGTCCTGTCCCTCAGTCTGCACAGTCATTTCAATCCAAGAGGAAAAAACTGGGCTATATAAATAAATCTTTATTACTGTCACAGCATTGTTAAAGAATTTCCTAGTTTGAGCTGCTCGTCGTTTGAAACCACCACCTTTCCAGTGCTGAGAGGATCCTGCTAGGCATTTTAAATTAGGGAAGACAGTTTTATTGTCAAGGCAGGTCAATCAAATTATAATTGGCTCTAATTTGCACTCCCACCAGCTGTTAAATTCTTCACCTGCAGCACTCAAAATGGTGTGAAATTCTTGCCGGTTTTGTGAGAGCTTCAAAGAGAATCACTCTTGATCTGATTCCTAAAACCAAAGTGCCTGTTACTTTGCATCAGAAGCCAGGAGAATGCACCGTCGGCTCAAACCACGGGGAAGCTGGGCTTGGGCTGAAGTGGGCTGAGCCTGACAAAGGAGGACAAACGCATCTTCTACGCACCATCGTCCTTTACAAGCACTATTTCTGTCGCAGCGGAGCAGACCCGGGGCAGGGAGGGAGGGCAGCTTTCTTTTGTTATGGTCATCATACCCTTGAGTTGTATCTTCTATTTCATTGTGAATTGAACTTGCAACTCTTAGGACAGTCATAAATTCAGCACTAAGAATGGAGCATCAGAGGAGGATAGAGTTTTAGGGTGGAGCATATCCACCCTGGCTCTGTATTGAGGATCCAGTATGCTCTCAGATAGCCAGCATTACAGACTGTGGGGTACTGCCTCAGACAGTCTGGGACTCTGGGTAACTAAAACGTGTACAGAAACTCCTCTCTACCAGGGCCCACAAACACACATGCACATAAAACACGAGTGTGTGCACACATACACATGCACGCACGCACACACACACACACACACACGCACAGCTCCAGGAAAGAGTGAAAAGCAACAGCCGGTTAGCACACGACGATGAAGCACCACCTTGCTATTACTTCCGAGTTACAGCTTCCTACTTCTCTATAATTTTGCTGAAGGCAGTTTTGTGCAAAACAGTAGATCCTGTGATTTCAGCTAGAGTTTGGAATGGTCAGATGTGGAAACAACATCACGAAAATAATGAACGTTAAGTTTAATTTTGGATGAATAAAGGAAGCTCTTCACGTGGCTGAATTGGAGCTGCCCTGATCTTGCTGATTTGCCTAGTGAACAGCCCTCTGCCATCTCCAAGCAAGAGTCTTCAGGAATGACTGTGAGGAGAAAATGTTGTGAAGTAATGAAGGTTCTCTGAAGAAATATTGTTGGATTTGGAGTGTATTTAAGCAAACGCAAGACAAGCTTCTAAAAAATAAAAGGAAATACTGCATTGGAAATAATTTAAGAAAGAATCGCTTTGAGGTCTGAGGAAATAAGATGGGAACACAAATTTACATGAGGATAGTCATTACAATAGTATTTAACAGAGCAAAAAGTAGAAGCAATCTAACTTTCTAAAAACAAAGAATCAGTTAAATCATCTAAAGCATTTCCATAAACTAGAATATCACACAGCAGGGACTTCCCAGAGGGTTCAGTGGCTAAGACTCTGAGGTCCTAACGCTGGGGGCCCAGGTTCAATCCCTGATCAGGGAACTAGAGCCCACGTGCTACAACTGAGACCCAGCGCAGCCAAAGAAAGAAAGAATATCATGTAGAATTTAAATGCTTTTTATGAAGAATTTATATAAGGAAATACATCTGTTAAATATGAAATAGGATAGAGACTATTCATAGTACAATCTCACTATGTGACTATGTATGTACACACAGTACAATCTCTGAAAATTATTAAACACTGGATATCTCCAAGTGCTTAGTTTACAGGCAATTTTATTTTTTCTTTATGTTTTTCTCTACTTTCCAAATTTAACAGTTTTTTAAATCCTTATAAACAAACAAAAAATAAAGTTAATAAATAATTGCAACCAGTATGAGTTTGGGATGCAATGTTCAAATGCAAAAAGTGTCACATATTTTTATTTTCCTAAATCAAATCAAATCTCTGAGGCCCAGTGGCTCAGGCAGGCGAGATGCCCGATAGGGATCATTATTGGGGCTCCTTGTACCTCAGTGGAACTGGGAGTTGAAGTGGGTACAGAAAATTGAGGAAGGAATCAGAACTTCACACTCAGTCCCCCATCTTTACCAGCATCCTTTCGGCATCCAGACAGGGATGTGCAGCAGGCACTGGCACTCTCAGGGGCCTGGAGAAGCCTGCCCTTGGTCCCTGCCATCACCACTCTACTCATGGCCTCATCACTTAAGGGCTGTAATCCCTCCCACCCCATAGAAGGACATAGCTTATGAGTAGAGCCCAGTGTTCCATAAATTGTGAATCCCTCCCCCCGCCAAAAAAAAAAACATGCCTCTTAATCCCTAAGAATCCGTATCACTCTAGGGGACACTGCTGAAAGAAGCAGAATAAATAATCACATAATTATAGTGCTTTATAATACACAAATATTTTCACTTCGCTATTTAATTAATTCTTATAACAACTCAGTGAAATATTTAAATTACCTCATAATGAGAGCTATCAGTAGATGACGTGTTATTAAGTCAAAATGCACATTCATCTTTAAGAGCGGTTCTCAAGCCAGGTTCATAGATTCTGGAGACCAAGCGGCATCATCTTTGTTCTCCTGGCTTACCTCTAAGAGTTTTACTTTTTGTGTTTGCATTTTGACGATTATCAAAAAAATTAACTCAGGTAAATTCTAGATCATGTGAACAAACAACTTATCATCAAGAATAGTCAGGAGACTTTGGAATCTCACTAGCATTGAGCAAATTCTTCCTGATATTCATGAACTAATGTGAAAAAAATTGAGGTGCCCTTGGTAAGCATATAACGTGCTTTGTGCCACAAGAAGAACAAACATGCAAATAATGTTTGTTTAGAGTGTCACTAGAGAAAAGGGGAAAACTGAGTCATCACACAGCACCCAGGAGTAAATGCTCGCCAGACATACAGACATTACAGCTGTAGTACTCATAGTTATTTCACAAAGGGGATTCCTTTCTAGAAAACAAAAAAAATCACCAACCACATGAATGTCAGGACAATATTCTAAATTTCATCTTTGGAAAAACTCTTTTGAGGGGTATATAATTTGAGCTATCTATTTGCTTCATATTTCTGTAAGGGTTGTAAGTGTTAAAAAATTAACTGTGTGCATTTTAAAATTATGTTAGTATATACTCATTTTGTATTTATTACATAACTTTCGTAGGGCTTCCCTGGTGGCTCAGACAGTAAGGAATCCTCCTGCAATGCAGGAGACCCAGGTTCAATCCCTGGGTCAGGAAGACTCCCTGGAGAAGGGAATGGCTACCCACTCCAATATTCTTGCCTGGAGAATCCCATGGACAGAGGAAACTGGCAGGCTACAGTTCATGGGGTCGAAAAGAGTCAGACACTTTCATATTAAAAATTATTTTATTGTAATACCACTTAGGTAAAAACTGGGAATCAACAAGTTTGAAAACATTGTCTTTTGAAATAGAAATGTTTCTCAAACTCATCTATCATTTTTCAAATTCTTCTTAAAATAAACAGTCCTTTTGCTCACAAACCATCAGCAGATGATTTTGTCCTCTTTCTAGTGCTGACAGAGGGAAACCCATAAAAGGAGAGTTGAGAGAGAGAGCACTGAATCTGTAACACAGTGCCCACGACATTCTGAGGAAGCTGAATCCACGATCAACTGGTAAGTTAAAGAACCACAATTAAAATCCAACGTCAAGACAGCAAAAACGGAAGAGAGAAAAGCACTGCCCGGGGGACTGGCTCTGAGCCTGGCGCTCCGCGTGACTTCCTCCGTGACTCTGAATAAGTTCTTATTATGGCCCTGCCTCTCGTTTTGTTGCATTGTGGGGAGCAGGGAGGGGGGGTCGTTGCTTCAGTTTGTTTTGGTTTTTGCCAGCTACCAAATGGGAGCCAAGAATATTGCCTTATAAAGAGCTTGGTGAAGCACAAGTCTCCAGCATTGTCAAGTGTGAAAATGTCTAAAATTGTTTGTGTAGCATGCCCTGCCATTTTCTTCCTTTTTCGTTTAGCTCTGATCACTTTGCTGCACTTATTTGAAACAGGTGGAATAGAATAAATAGGATTCCAGTTAGGGGTGGGTTAGATTTCCAGTTAAAATGACTAGCATTTTAGGACACCAGGTAATGTCTTCTCCTCTTTTTGCCCAGGATGAGACGTCGGATGGAAGTTTCTCTCAGTTTGAGAAAAAATTTCAAAAAGGAGAAACGTGATAGGAAAAAAAGAAATGACTCTGAGTGACTTTCATAAGCCAAGAACTTAAGATTTTATTTTGGTTTAATAAAAATTGTGCATGCTATTACAATTACTCTGTGGACTGGGTCCTCTTTGCTTTTTGCTTAGAAACAAATAAAAATAGCTGAATTATTAATGTGAAGTAAATTGGTTACTAAGCATTTAGAGTCACTTTTTAATTCACACATACGTCTGTATTAACACCATAATGGTGCTTTACTACATAATATGCCATAGTTGTAATGGCATCTGAGGAACTATTTAAAGGATAACGTGTCTAGCAGAGACATATTTGAAAGTGGAAGGTGCTGCTGGATACAAGAATAAAATTTCAAAATCCACCTGTGAGGTTAGGGGGCACAGTCCCCAGGAAGGTCCCTATTTCTGACATCGACTGCAGGCTTGAGAGGTTTCTAAGACCACACTCGGGCTCAATAACTCACTAGAAGAATGTACTAAGAGCCATAATAATTGTGGTTATTGTTTACTGAAGTGAAAGAACAAAGGCTACAGATTAAAATTAGCCAAAGGAAGAGACACATGGGGCTTCAGGAGGTTTCTAAACATGGAGCTTTCGGTTGTCCTGTCACCAAGGAGTCATGAACAGCTTCAACTTTCCTGGCAATGATTTGTGACAACACACAGGGAATTCGGCCAGCCAGGGACGTTCATCCAAGCCTTGATATCCAGTTTTTACTGTGGAGACATCGTTGACTGCACACAGGGGTGTAGACCCTCCAGAGGTAGAGCAGATATCGTGTAGCCCAAAGCCCCCATCATAAATCACCCTGTTAGACTATCTGTTTATGCCCAACCTGGTGTGTGCTCAGTCGTGTCTGACTCCTTGTGACCCCATTGACTGTAGCCCGCCAGGTTCCTCTGTCCATGTGATTTCCCAGACAAGAATGCTGGAGTGGGTTGCCATTTCCCCCTCCACCCCTAGGTAAACAAAGACACTTTTTCTAGAGAACACCTCCCAGAGGATAAGGGCCAAGTTCAGGCCTACCCTTGGGTGAATTAAATACACAGTCTACCCCCTGACATTTGGCCAAGGCTCTCTTAAGCCAAATGAGCATATTTGTCTGAACATCTATGTTTAGTAAAGCATTTATGACAGATCACGGCAATAGGATTAGTGTGAACATACCTAACATTTGGAGGAACCAGTGTGGGCATAGATTTTAAAAATTAACCCATCCTATAAAATCATTATGTACATTTTCGTGTATTTCTACTAAATTTATTACTTGTTTCATCCCTTGATCTACTTCTATTTGCACATCATGATAAACTTGTATTAATACAAAATATTTAGCATACCAATTGTCTGATGGTTAGCTACAGCCAGTTCTTCAGATCAGTCACTTTCCATTTATATCCTGAAGAGGATTTAACTCAACCTCCCAATATGTTTGATTATGGGCATGGTACCATTCTGTCTAGTTTAACCTTCAGTCTAGTTTATCATCATATTATACAACCAGAATGTCTCCGAGAGTGATGCCACTCGGGTTCATATACTTCCATTCAATTGTGTGAGGTTCCAAAAGCAGGAGTGGTCTTGGCAAACACACAGCTTCACTATTCTGGGAGCTGGTACACTCTTAGAGTGTAATGTTAGAGCTAATATTAGAGACAATGAGCTTAGAGATAATACTCTCTTGCTCTGAGGCTCTTTCAGGTCACCAAAGTAACATATGGGAGTTCTCTCATGGTATAAAACATTTATTCATCCCTTTATTCTCAACTACCATTTCCCCTTCTCTTTATTTGTCATTTATTTTTACCTAAACTTTCCACCCCTAAAAGTCATGTTCAGCTAAAGGAAATGCAATCCTTTCACATTAAATAACTGCTTCACGTGCCAATTTTAATCCAAACTCTCACTAATTGCATTAACCATTGCATCCCCATGTCCTGAGGAACTTCCCAACAGATTTTGGAATCACAGTGCATTGGAATTCCATATCAAGAAACCCCAAAACATCCTCTCCTCCTTCAATGCCACTGTCCATTTCCTCATACCTGTGCATATGGCTTTGGGTCCCCAGGCAGGGGGTTGAGCCAAAAGATCCTGGCCCCCTCTGTCAGATTCCAACTTGATTAATATGCCAGCCCACTATCCAAGGTGATTTCCGGTCAGGTTTCTCATCGCCATCTTTGCCTCTTAGCTTTTCAAATTCTTCCACATAGGGTTAAATAGAGATTTGTTTAGGACCCAGAACTCCATGAACAGTACGAAAAGGCAAAATGATAGGATACTGAAAGAGGAACTCCCCAGATCAGTAGGGGCCCAATACGCTACTGGAGATCAGTGGAGAAATAACTCCAGAAAGAATGAAGGGATGGAGTCAAAGCAAAAAGAATACCCAGCTGTGGATGTGACTGGTGATAGAAGCAAGGTCCGATGCTGTAAAGAGCAATATTGCATAGGAACCTGGAATGTGAGGTCCATGAACCAAGGCAAATTGGAAGTGGTCAAACAGGAGACGGCAAGAGTGAATGTCAACATTTTAGGAATCAGCGAACTGAAATGGACTGGAATGGGTGAATTTAACTCAGATGACCATTATATCTACTACTGTGGGCAGGAATCCCTCAGAAGAAATGGAGTGGCCATCATGGTCAACAAAAGAGTCCGAAATGCAGTACTTGGATGCAATCTCAAAAATGATGAATGATCTCTGTTTGTTTCCAAGGCAAAGCATTCAATATCACAGTAATCCAAGTCTATGCCCCAACCAGTAATGCTGAAGAAGCTGAAGTTGAATGGTTCTATGAAGACCTATAAGACCTTTTAGAACTAACACCCAAAAAAGATGTCCTTTTCATTATACAGGACTGGAATGCAAAAGTAGGAAGTCAAGAAACACCTGGAGTAACAGGCAAATTTGGCCTTGGAATACAGAATGAAGCAGGGCAAAGACTAATAGAGTTTTGCCAAGAAAATGCACTAGTCATAACAAACACCCTCTTCCAACAACACAAGAGAAGACTCTACACATGGACATCACCAGATGGTCAACACCGAAATCAGATTGATTATATTCTTTGCAGCCGAAGATGGAGAAGCTCTATACAGTTGACAAAAACAAGACCAGGAGCTGACTGTGGCTCAGACCATGAATTCCTTATTGCCAAATTCAGACTGAAATTGAAGAAAGTAGGGAAAACCACTAGACCATTCAGGTATGACCTAAATCAAATCCCTTATGATTATACAGTGGAACTGAGAAATAGATTTAAGGGCCTAGATCTGATAGATAGAGTGCCTGATGAACTATGGAATGAGATTCATGACATTGTACAGGAGACAGGGATCAAGACCATCCCCATGGAAAAGAAATGCAACAAAGCAAAATGACTCTCTGGGGAGGCCTTACAAATAGCTGTGAAAAGAAGAGAAGCGAAAAGCAAAGGAGAAAAGGAAAGATATAAACATCTGAATGCAGAGTTCCAAAGAATAGCAAGAAGAGATAAGAAAGCCTTCTTCAGAGATCAATGCAAAGAAATAGAGGAAAACAACAGAATGGGAAAGACTAGGGATCTCTTCAAGAAAATTAGAGATACCAAAGGAACATTTCATGCCA
>NW_011495057.1:4125231-4125593 GCF_000754665.1 Bison bison bison | reverse complement strand
ATGATGGTGTGATCACTGACCTAGAGCCAGACATCCTGGAATGGGAAGTCAAGTGGGCCTTAGAAAGCATCACTACGAACAAAGCTAGTGGAGGTGATGGAATTCCAGTTGAGCTATTCCAAATCCTGAAAGATGATGCTGTGAAAGTGCTGCGCTCAATATGTCAGCAAATTTGGAAAACTCAGCAGTGGCCACAGGACTGGAAAAGGTCACTGTTCATTCCAATCCCAAAGAAAGGCAATGCCAAACTACTGCACAATTGCACTCATCTCACATGCTAGCAAAGTAATGCTCAAAATTCTCCAAGCCAGGCTTCAGCAATATGTGAACTGTGAACTTCCTGATGTTCAAGCTGGTTTTAG
>NW_011495057.1:4122570-4124417 GCF_000754665.1 Bison bison bison | reverse complement strand
ACTTTATTTTTCTGGGCTCCAAAATCACTGCAGGTGGTGACTGCAGCCATGAAATTAAAAGACGCTTATCCTTGGAAAGAAAGCTATGACCAACCTAGATAGCATATTCAAAAGCAGAGACATTACTTTGCCAACAAAGGTTCGTCTAGTCAAGGCTATGGTTTTTCCTGTGGTCATGTATGGATGTGAGAGTTGGACTGTGAAGAAGGCTGAGTGCCGAAGAATTGATGCTTTTGAACTGTGGTGTTGGAGAAGACTCTTGAGAGTCCCTTGGACTGCAAGGAGATTCAACCAGTCCATTCTGAAGGAGATCAGCCCTGGGATTTCTTTGGAAGGAATGATGCTGAAGCTGAAGCTCCAGTACTTTGGCCACCTCATGCGAAGAGTTGACTCATTGGAAAAAGACTCTGATGCTGGGAGGGCTTGGGGGCAAGAGGAGAAGGGGACGACAGAGGATGAGATGGTGGATGGCATCACTGACTCGATGGACTTGAGTCTCAGTGAACTCCAGGAGTTGGTGATGGACAGAGAAGCCTGGCATGCTTCGATTTATGGGGTCGCAAAGAGTCGGACACGACTGAGCGACTGATCTGATCTGATCTGATCTGAAACAGTAGGAATCACCAGGAGGCTTCCACTGGTCCACATAACCTCCAATAGTGCTGCATTAAGACCTTTGTTTCAACTTATTAATGTCTGCTTTACTCATCCCATTTCTCAACAACCACTTGGTGGGGTCAACACCCTTGACTGTTCCCCTTGTCTTTCCCCATTTTCTTAGGAATCATTCTATTTTCTTAACATCTGTAAAAAATCTGTAAGGGAATCTGAGACGACAAATCTGACAGGGCTTCTCAAACTGTTGCTCGGTATCAAAGCAGCAATGTTACATGGGGTGCCCGTGCCAAAGGGGTGCCTTTAATCATAGCATTTACTACGCCTTGGGTAAGGGGTATACACAGTGGATGAATAGCCCAATAATCCCAGCAGGACTTGCGTACTAAGCATCTCAGCTGTTTCATCTGGGATGTTCCACTTCACATTTAAAGGGAGAGTTGGGCAGTTTTTCCTTCTCAGGATAAATTCACTTTGGAGCTGCTTTTATCCAGTCCACCAGGCTAGCTGTCCTTTTGGAAACAACTTGCTGTGTGTCTGGATCACCTATAGCCATCTGCAATTGTTCAATAGTGAGCTGGGTTCTATATTAACCCAAACATGCTCTTGTACTCTGCAGCATCCAAAACCAAAGATACCACCTCTAAGTTAGTCACTCGCAACGCGTGTTAGAAAAGGTTCCTCGGGAAGCTGAAAATATCAATGCAAAAAGGAAACAACTCTTTCACATCATACCCTGTGGTTTCACTAGTTCTTTAGTTTTGCCCTTTCCCCACCTAGACCAGAGGTCCTAGAAGTCCTACCTGTTGTCCCCACATAATTCTCCCTTTGGGAGCAGCCCTGAGGCTGGCAGTCACAGCTCAGACTGGCTAATATCTAAGCTGGGCTCACAGTCAGAATCTGCCCCAACACTCTCTGTTTTCATTTTAGCTCTTGTGAACAATTTGAACTGTGGTATTAGAGAAGACTCTTGAGAGTCCCTTGGACTGCAAGGAGATCCAACCAGTCCATTCTAAAGGAGATCAGTCCTGGGTGTTCATTGGAAGGACTGATGCTGAAGCTGAAACTCCAATATTTTGGCCACCTCATGCGAAGAATTGACTCATTGGAAAAGACTCTGATGCTGGGAGGGATTAGGGGCAGGAGGAGAAGGGACAACAGAGGATGAGATGGTGGATGGCATCACTGACTCGATGGACATGAGTTTGAGTGAACTCCGGAGTTGGTGATGG
>NW_011495057.1:4105294-4122394 GCF_000754665.1 Bison bison bison | reverse complement strand
ACTCTGTGCGACCCCATAGACGGCAGCCCACCAAGCTCCCCCATCCCTGGGATTCTCCAGGCAAGAACACTGGAGCGGGTTGCCATTTCCTTCTCCAATGCATGAAAGTGAAAAGTGAAAGTGAAGTCTCTCAGTCGTGTCTGACTCTTAGCGACCCCATGGACTGCAGCCCACCAGGCTCCTCCGTCCATGGGATTTTCCAGGCAAGAGTACTGGAGGGGGTTGCCACTGAGGCATTATATATTTAGCTTATTTCTTATTGTTTATATTTCCTCATGTATCCAGTGAGCTAACTCCTGGGGAGAGGGATTCATCTCTAGATTCCACTGGTAACTTTTACACCTAGTAACTGATCCCAGCACAATCATTAGGGAACCGCTGAGCAAAACCACCCACCTTGGCCAGGCAAGATGAAAACCGCTTGCCTGAGTTGTCTCACCACAGGAAGTCCCAGTAAAGAAGTTTTAGTGGTGCTGCCACAAAAACTAACTGGGAGAATTCAGGAGGGGCCAAAGGAGGAGAGAGGAGACGATTTGTCCTGCCAGTCTCCCCAAAAGCCTCACGCAGGGACCCATCTTGGCTCAGAGATACACCTGCCACCAGGAAGGTCCCTGAATCAGACTAGGGGCCAAGCAAGATGACTGGCCAGAGACAACCTGGAAACTAACCTCATTACCATAAAACCTGAGACTGGGAGCCACATGGCAGAGCAATCCTCCTGGGTTCCCTTTACACTGCTCCTCCACTTCCCCATACAGTCTTCTGCTTGTCAGTAATCTGTGTTTCCTCAGATAATTCATTGCAGAACATTAGACAAGAGCCCATTCTTGGACCCTAGAAGGCGTCCCCCTTCCTGTAACACAAGAGCAGTTTCAAACAGTGGGTGAACAGGAAGTCATGCAGGAATCAAAGACTTATCCCAGGCCTCTCATCTTTTCTTTCCCCGAACCACACAGTTCAGTGAGTGAGGCTCATTCTAGGTGTCAGCTACGAATTGGCACCTGTCATTGGCACTTGCCATCTACTGCTACAAGGATTAAATCATACGCTGCTGCAGCTGCTGATTTTCAACACCCTCTGAAAGGATTTCAGGGTGGAAAGCAGAAATGAGGCACTCTGTGCTGGGGAGTAGAGGGCACAGACTGGCAGAACGGGTCTTCAGATAGTTAATTTCAGGAGATTTTATGAGCCCAATTCTTGTATCTCCTCATATCTCAAAAAGCACTAAATCCCTCATCGTGATAACTGTTCCTTGTGACTAGCAGAAAGCTTCTGCAAAAAAATATATGTTTGATTGAATGTATTCCCCTTCCACAAAATCACATATATGCTCACCTTCCTCCCTTGGCCTTTTGGAGCAGTTTCTCAGAGCTCTCTGAGGTGCTGCATTCCGGGCTACAGTCTTCATTTTGCCCCCAAATAAGACTTAATTTACAACTCTTAAATTGTGCATTTTTTAAGCCAACATAGGGAATCACACTTCTGATGCCGACTGTAAAGCCTACAAGAATACCCACATTTCTGACACCAACTGCAAGTTATGGGTTCCCAAGATTACCCTCCATTTTGATAAACCTCTTTGGGTAAGGTTAAATTATGAATGACATACTACCTAAAAGATAGCTAGGCTTTGCAGGGGCCACCACCCAGATCTGCAGCCTCATGCAGTTTGTGCCACATCTACACCCAGTCGTGGCCAAGCCTGGCATGTGCACAGACATTGCCCTACACAGTAAACTCCTGGGTCCCAGCTGAGTTAGTGTCTACAAAGTCCCAAAGCCTGCAGTAAACTTCAGTGCTCTGAGCACTGGGGAGAAAGAATCTGGTCAGGATTCTTGCTTTCTCAGAATTAATCTTGAGTTTATTTGACAGCATGGTGACATAACTGCCATCATGGCACTGGGGCAAGTCTATCTATGGAGAGAAATTTCCTAATGAGAACTTCATCTCAGGCCTGGCATCTTTCTCATGGTAAATTCTAGACCCAACACAAATAGTGTCTGCTGGTTGGGTGACAAGCATGTGGTAAAAGAACAATGTTATGAAAGCTTTGGGCATAGGAACAGCAAGATTAGCAAGAAGTTCACCATCACTAACTGAATAACTCTCAAAAAACTTAATTTCTGTTTTGTCTCAATTAACAAACCATTCCTTCTGTCCTGGGGAGGGCAGCCCCATCCTCAGTAACTCTCTCGGCATTTTCATTTGCTACAACAGTTTTTTCCATATTTCCCTTGTTCCCCTCCAAGTCCAGCCAGATAGCAGATTTAAATTTATGACTATATTTAAGAACCAAAGTTCAAAACACCTTAAAAGCGTTTCCCTGTGCTGTGGATTTTCTGATCTCTTCATAAAGAGATTATTCACTCCAACCCTTGTTAGTGACTCCTGTTGACCCAAACCACATTAAATTTATCAATAAATAAAAATGTCTTGGGAATCTCTAAAAGAGTGTTGTGATCTCCAAAATATATTTGATATTAACAAAAATTGGTATTTCTTGACTCAAAGAAGATTCATAAATCAAATGGGGATGTGTGCATACTGTTTATGATATTCATATTAATAGATCATATTTGTTAAAATAGATTTGATAAACACTCTTAAAAAGGGCATTCTTTAGCTGCCCCCAGCCCCAGCATCTGTTTTCTCCCTCCTATAGCCCTCATTTCCATTTGGTCCTGGGAATTTCACCTCACTTCCACCCCCACAAGTAGGCGGGGTCACAAGCCTATGACCTGGGTTAAGCCAGTCAGTTCATTTCATCTGTACAACTGAAATGAGCCTTAAGACTCCGGCTGACAACACTGCTAGTTTTCTGCTGGCCACAACCAAGGATGTCTGAAGCAAAGCCCCAGGAGCTTCGGGCAGTCGCCTGAGTGCCACAGGGAGGTGGCGCTAGTGGTAAAGAACCTGCCTGCTAAGGCAGGAAACATAGACGCAGGCTTGATCCCTGGGTTGGGAAGATCCCCGGGAAGAAGGCTTGGCAACCCACTCCAGTATTCTTGCCTGGGGAAGTCCAAGGACAGAGGAGTCTGGCAGGCTACAGTCCATAGGGTCGCACAGAGTCGGACACGACTGAAGTGATTTAGCACACACATACCACACGCGCGTACCACAAGGAGAGCCAGCCTCAAAGTGAAAGCTGACATTACAAAACACAGGAAAAAGCAGAAAGTAACCAGTACTTCCATAATGTTGTTGAGCAGTTGGCCCACACCTATACTGAAGTGAATCTTTATTCCTGGAACTTGCAGTGTAATGGTCTAATTAGTTGCTCAGTTGCATCCGACTCTTTGGGACCCCATGGACTATAGTCCACCAGACACCTCTGTCCATGGAATTTTCCAGGCAAGAACACTGGATTGGGTGGCCATTTCCTTCTCCAATAATGGTCTAAAACTGTCTTTATTCTTGAAGCTCTTAGTACTCAAAGTATGATCTGTAATAGGCCAGCAGCAGCATCACTTGGGAGTTTGTCAGAACCACAGAATCAGGACTACACTGTAGACTCTCCTGAATGAGTCTACATTTGAACAGAATCATCAGGTGATTCTATCTACACTGGCATTTGAGCAGAGCTTGCCAAGCCTCTCTGGATCAGTTTTTCCTATAATTTGCATCTTGAGTCAGATCACTACCACATCCCCATGCAATAGTCCACATGGATGTTATTACTCCTCTTTAGAGAAAAAGGGAAACTGGGTTCAGGGAGCAGACTCACTGGCCAAAGGTCACACACATTTAAAGCGGCAGGGGCACCCAGGTTCCAAGCCTCCCAGTAATTCCTTCTTCTGAGGTGCTATCAGGCCTGATCAACAGTTTCCATGGGCCATGCAGCCAGAGTCTAGGGCTACCTGTTCACCAGCCTCGCATTATTCTTTAAGAGACCACGGGTTTTAACAATATCCTTGCTCCCTTTGTTTGTAATCAGGGAAAACTCCTTAATCTAGGTAATTTATTTAATGAGTAGCTCCAAATACTGGTTCCCAACTACCAAGCAGTTTAATACAAAAATTACAGGCTAGCTTAATTGCACTTAACCAAGTAAGCTTGTGAACAATTTTCTCTCATTATTTCTCATTGAAGCATACACTCTCAGCACAGTTCTCTTTATTAATAAAAGCAAAGAGCAACTGTTTGAAAACCTTCATGTTCCTTGATGTCTTAAAATCCTGATCTACCTGTTAAATCCAGCCAATGGGATAAAGGAAAAATACTATATATAATAGTTATTTCCAGCAAAGGCTTTCTCACATAAACTTCTCAACTGGTGGACTAAAACGGTATGAGATATTTTAAAATATACTTGGTAGATTGCTGAAACCCTTAATACAGTTTATGTGCACAATAATTCCTTAATAAATGCTTATTGCATAAACAACTTTCATGTTCAAGGTACTTTATAGTTTGCAAGGCACTTTAACTCTTGAATTAATTCTTTTTTCATTTAATACTATTGATATATATCTTTGCAACAATCTTAGTGAGTAGTCGTTATCATTTTCATTAAAAAAAATTGAAACTAAGGGTCAGAGCGGTTAAGAAACACCCAGAGTTAAGGATTCATTCATGATATCACAGAAAAAAGTGAAAGTTGCTCAGTCATGCCCGACTCTTTGCAACCCCATGGACTATACAGCCCATGGAATCCTCCAGACCAGAATACTGGAGTGGGTAGCCTTTCCCTTCTCCTGGGGATCTTCCCAACCCAGGGATCGAACCCAGGTCTCCCACATTGTGGGCAGATTAAGAGCTGAACCACAAGGGAAGCCCGATATTACAGAAGTGGGATGTAAATCCCTGTCCTATGACTACAGTTGTAAGTCCTTCTACTATCTTTTGCTGAATTCTTCTTTTACAAATGCATCCTGGTGGGTCTGATACTCCAGTTGCGCTTCATAAATGGAGCCTGTGGCACCATCTTCGGTGCACACACATCCACAGCCCATTTCACGAAAACCGCTCTAGATACAAGTCTCACCTTATTACTTGGAGTACTTTGTATCACACTGGATAAACCACCATAGACCAAATAAGCTTCCACAATTCCATCTCTCTCAAATTCTATTGTTCTAAGTCTGGCCCTTTTAGGCTAAGGAGATGTTCTGGCCTTAAAGAATCCCCACTGAGGGAGTTTGCTGTATGATGCAGGGAACTCAAAGCCGGTGCTCTGTGACAACCTAGAGGGATGGGAGGGGGAAGGAGGTGGGAGGGGGTACAGGAAGGAGGGGACATGTGTATACCTATGGCTGATTCATGTTGGTGTATGGCAAAAGCCATCAGAATATTGAAAAGTAATTATCCTACAATTAAAAATAGAATTCCCACTGAGCTGCAAACATGGGGTTCTTTTGCTAGGTTTGTGTGGTCTTTAGCTAGGTTTCAGCTTACAGTCTGCTGAGGGTGAACAGTGTAGAAAGAGGTTCTGACACCCCTGAACCCACTGCTTCTTGCCTCTGTGCCCAAGTACAGCCCCAAGCCACCCAGCAAGTGGCTTTAATGCAGGCCATCAGGTGTGTGGGGGTGGAAGATGGAGCTGTAGGTAAAACTTGCCTACTGATCAGTTATACACCAATGCACTTTCTAGAAAATATAGCCCTATTGTCTGTATGACAACTGTCCTGCTAATGGTCTGGTAGCTGGAGAAAATGGTAAATCTGGGCTTATGGAACAAGAAGCTGGATGAGAAACTTATGACAGATTTCACATCCCATCCTTTCTGCAAGCGAGTATATTCTTCATTTGCTTTTCCCTTGTAAGTTCTGCATCATCTGCAAATAACTGTGCAAAGTGGTATCCTAAATGTAACCCCAGTACCTGGCACTCTCATCATCTCAGTGGAAACTAAATATGATCTTAGGAATGATAAAGACCTGATTGGGAAACTGAAGGAGACGTTGACTCATCTCACAGCCAAAGGCTTTGGCTTCAGATAAGATCAGGGCTGAACATAGTGTACCTAAAGTGCCCACTTCTCACACACGGGGGCCTCAAGACCCGGTTTGATGGACCCATCAGAACAGTTCTCTGCCCACTGCCTGTCCAAAAAAACAAAGAGAAAGTGCTTGCTGTTTGGGGGAGGGCAAAATAAGTCAAATTGATAGTCCTGCAGTTAATCCATTAAAGAAAAACAAAAGATGTTAAGATAGATGAAATTAAGAGTGAGACAGGATGTAACAGATAGAGAGAAAGACACTGACAACAGAATACTATGAAGTCTTGATGAAAGGGCTGATTTTCAAGAAAATACAAAGCATCAAAATTCCTTTGGGAAGAAGCAGAAAATCTAAATAAACAATCAGTGAAGAAATGTGGTAGAAGGGAAGATAATTGTCAACGAATTATCTCCAAGAAGGTTATCAGACCCAGAGAGTGTTCCCACCAGCAGTCAAGACACAGATAATTCCTAAGTTTGCACAAAATATCCATGGCATTAAAATAATAATAAAAAAAAGGTTGGTCTTCCCTAGTGGCTCAGTGGTGAAGAATTTGCCTGCCAATTCAGGAGACACAGTTCGATCCCCGATCCAGGAAGATCCCACATGCCACCGAGCAACTGGGCCCGTGGGCCACAACCACTGAGCCTGAGCTCTAGAGCCCGGGAATCACGCCTACGAAGCCCACGCTCCCTGGAGCCTGTTTCCAAGGGAGGCCACTGCAATTGGAGACCCACACACTGCAACTAGAGAGGAGCCCTCGCTCTCCACAACTCAAGAAGAGTCCAAGCAGCGATGAAGACCTAGCACAGTCAAAAGCAATAAAAACATTTTTTTAAAGGCTTTCCAAATCTTATTACAGAGCTAGCCTAATTCTGATACGGAAATACCAAAATAAATAACACAAAAGCAGAAATTTACAGACTTACCTCTTGAACAAGTGGCAGTGTCCTTATGTGTGGGTCCACACTGTACCATGTCCTTCCACCCCGGCCACACTATTGGCTCCTCAAGGGTAGGAGGGGACCCACTCTTTACTGCCAGGCTTTAGAATTCAGCAGGTCAGTGACAGAACCTAAGCCTCAACCTCATTTTCAAGATCTTGGCATGTCTCACATGAAACACCACCAGAGAGCAAGCTGTTTGTCAATAATCACACTGCAAAAGCTTAAATAAGCACCCCTTACTAAGACCTCAGGGAATTCTTTCAAGATAAACTCAGGTGAGAGAGGACACTTGTGAAGAAGCCACGTTTAATTTGTGATTGGGAGAACATGTAATTATTCCTGGCACACGACACAGGTTGAGAAACTACTACTTTCTCAATAATGAAGACTTCAGAAGAGAACTTTGAGAAACATCCCTACTCTGATCTAAGAGACCAGGAAAAATATCTCCCCCAAATGACATTCTCCTGCTTTCTGCAAATGTTAAACTTTTTAAGAGTCAGGCAATCTTTTTGCTCTTAAAACAATTGAACAAGGGACTTCCCCAGTAATCCTGTGGTTAAGAATCCGCCTGCCAATGCAGGGGACACAGTTTTGACCCCTGATCTGGGAAGATCCCCCGTGTTGCGGGGCAACTGAGCTGGCGCACAGCAACTACTGAGCCCACTGTGCCCTAGAGACAGCGCTGCGAAACAACATGTGCCACTGCCGCGAGAAGCCCGCACACCGCAATGAAGAGCAGCCCTCACTTGCCACACATATCCTCACCGTATTTGTGTTGAACGGCCCGTTGTGTGTCTCCTGTACTCCCTGCCTAACACATACACCTGTTGTAATTTGATGTAAAACTTAAGTAATCAGGAGAGCTGACAAGAGCATCTCATAACAATAGGAAAATGGTGCTCACAAGGACAGTTGAGGGCAGTGGTTTCTCAGGCTGGCAAGGGGACATGAAACCCAGATCCAATGAGGACATCCTGGGGCTGGATATCCCTGAAAACATTTTCTCTGCCCTGATTCCCTCATCCGTCAGGCGATTTGGTTTCCTAAGTAAACTTTCCTTGGGGAAAGACAGTGGGTGGCGCAAGCCAATTGTTTTTATTATCTGTTGCTGTCTAACAAACTATCCCAAAACACAGGGGCTCAAAAATAGCTATTTTTATTTGATCACAATTGTCTGGGTCAGGAATTCAGATGAGGATAAAAGAACTAGTCCTTCTGCTCCAGGCCGCTCAGAGACAAAGAGTCCAACTGAGCTGGAAGCTCCAGGATGTTACAGACACACGCCTGGCACCTCAGGGCCTCCTGGTGACCACATGGGTGGCTGGGGCTTCCTTGCAGTGTGCTAGTCCCAAGTCTAGGGGTCATCACACTTCTCACAAGGATCCTGACTTCCAAGAGGCTGTATGCCAAGCAGAGAAGGTGAAAGCCACAGAACTCTTGGGCCCCAGCCTCAGAAATGCAGTCATTTCAGCCACATCCTGTTAGTCAGAGCAGGTCATACGTCCATCCTGAATTCAAAAGGAGAATAGTTTCCGTCTTTCAGTGGGATGGAGGGCAAAGAATTTGAAATCATCTGCAATCCACCACACTGTTTTCCTTATAAACTCCGGATAAACCAAGCATCAACGTTCTAGGCCTACCAAGATGGCAGCAGAAATCCTTACCATCAGACCATCCTTTAGCATGAATAAAGTCCTCATGTCTATAAAGCATCACAGATAAACTCTACTCGACACATAATGTATGTTTATGAAATATGTCTGTACTTCAGAAATTTGGGGAAATGAATCACATTTTAAATGCATCAACAGAATTGGCGAGTTAAAGGAAATCCATTCTTCCACAGGGATTTCTTTGCTTGCTTATTTTCAAGACAGTTCCAACTCTGTTTATCTTTATTCATTAAAAGAAAAAAGCCAGCCCACAAGCATGCCAAGTTGCTTTAGTTGTGCCCGACTCTTTGCAGCCCTTACAGACTGTAACCCACCAGGCGCCTCTGCCCATGGGATTCTCAAGGCAAGACTCCTGGAGTGGGTTATCCATGACCTGCTCCAGAGGATCTTCCTGATCCAGGGATGGAACTTGCATCTCCTGCATGGCAGGTGCATTCTTTACCGCTGAGCCACTGGGGAAGCCCATCCCTCAAACATGATACTGAATATATTTATAAACAGTCTTTCAAATAAGAGCTAATTTTATAAATTACAAGTACTTTCACATAAGTTCACAAAGAAGAAAAAGAATTACTATAGATGCACTAATATTTTGGCTGAGACCAAGCCACAGTTTAGAATTTGCACATTTGTTTTTGGAAATATCTGAGAACTTGGTGACTTGCGAGGGGCCAAAATATCTTCTGAATCAAAGCCTTAAGCATTTGTTCAGCAGAATCGTGGGTGACTGTTGAAAGAGATTACTTTGGGAACAATGGTTAAGCACTGTCATTTAAATTTTGCTCTCTAGCTACATAACAGCTAACTGCCCAATTTGAAACTGCTGAGACTTGAAATCTATGTAATACATAGTTAATTAACCTAGAAAGTATGAGAAAAGACTAGGGTTTCCAGGTCAGTTTTAATTGTCTCAAAAGGATCAACCCAATTTTCCCCAGTAGCAGTGAGATTTATTTCTTTCAATAAATTTCTATGGAAGTGAAACGGGGAGGAAATGCACGAGTAGATATATCACTTACCCTTTTCCTCAATATGCTCTCAAGAAGCCCACAGACACTGGAGAACCCATTCAATACACACAGCAGCGGCAGTGTGAGTGAGAAAGAGGGAACAGACTTCAAAAATTATATTTAGAGGACCATATCAGACGTGGAGATCCACTTAGATGTGACGAGGAGGGGGAAAGAAAGAAGCTCATGGATTTTAAGCTTGGGTGACTGGGTCAGCAGTGCTGACACCAGTGAGTTCATAGTAAGAGTGAAGCTTCCGACGTCAAGTGGAAGAAAGAAGAATTCAGTGGGAATGGATAATACCTGCTGACAGCAGGGGAGCTATCCAGCAGGCAGTTGGTATATTTACGTCTGATGCTTGGGAGAGAGGTCAGAGTTACAAGATGTAGATTTAAGAATTGTCACTTCATGTGGTAGTGATGCCATAAATGTAATTGCCCGGAGAGTATGAAGAGAGAAAACAGGTCAGGGACAGACCCCAGGGGCCACCAGCATTTACCTGACAGGTAGAAAAAGAACAGAACTCCTTAGAGGCAGGGAAAGAATAATCAGAAATATACAAGAAATATGCAGAGGGAGCTGCTGCAGGGTCCAAGGGACCAGAGTCCCCAAAAGGAGGTTATTATCGGCAGAGTACACCTAGAAAACCCATCTATGCAAGGGACTAAGAAGCTTCTCTCATAGTAATATAGACTGGGAAAACTCATGGTCCAAGCAGTTCAAAATACCTAGCTTCACATCTTTCTATCTGCCAATTAATTACCTCGATGATTTGAGTCAAGTCGTTTAATTTTTCAGTGCCTCAGATCTCTCATCTGAAGAATGATGATAATAGTTAAGCTTATTCTACCCACCTCATAGGCTTATTTGAGTTCTATGAGAAAATGCCAGGTGGTCAGTGGTAAAAGAATCCACCGCTAATGCAGGAGATGCAAGAGACATGGGTTCAATCCCTGGGTTGGAAAGATCCCCTGGAGAAGGAAATAGCAAC
Organism: Bison bison bison; assembly: GCF_000754665.1. NCBI lineage: Eukaryota > Metazoa > Chordata > Mammalia > Artiodactyla > Bovidae > Bison > Bison bison. The sequence goes on along the minus strand of NW_011495057.1, from coordinate 4,111,831 downwards.
TCACTCCAGTATTCCTGGCAAAAAAAAAAAAATCCTATGGACAGAGGAGCCTGGCAGGTTACAGGCCACGGGGTCGCAAAAGAGTCAGGCACACCTGAGCACGCAATCCTTGATGAGAAAATGCATGTGAAATCCAGCCCACTGTAAACTAAAAAGCAGGTATGGCTATAGTTGTTTCTTAATTTTTGTAGGCAGATGAATGATTGTTAATAAGTGCTGGAAACAGTATATAAGAGAAACATAAATAACATTGCTTTAATGAAGCTCTTGAAGTTGTAAAGAGTTTCTGGGATCACTGAGGCATTGTTTTTCCCAATTACTTGTAATTCCTCGCTCACACAAGGGTGAGAGTCTCCCCGTAGCACCCTGGCAGCCGCAGCGCTGGGCTGAGATTCAGGGTTCCTGAGCCCAGGCCCTGCCCAGCATCTTGTGCCTCCCTGAGGTTGTCAACATGCCACACTCATGTGTGATTCTTTGCTACAGGTCTGTTTCCCTTCTAGACTGCGAACTTCTTGAGGACAGAGCTTACCTTACCCACCAGACATCACGCCTTACCCACTGCCCTTCTGTTTTCCTCAATACCGCCCAGCACAATGCTCAGAACATGGAAGGGACAACATAAATATGCACTGAAAGAGAGAATAAATGGACAGTGACCTCAGTCAGCCAGCTAACTTTAACCTCATTATAAGAGAACAAACTTAGATTATTCGTGTGCTCTGAATCCTTATGGCATTCATATTTTCTTCCGACACATTAAGTGATACCAAGAAACACTTGACATACTATCCGGAATAGATAAATAATTATGAACCTACACAAAGATAAAAAGTTAAAAGTATTTGCAATCATTCATTTTTAATGGGATTAAAATTCTTCAAGGATGGCATTTGAATAATATGATTTCAAGCATCTATCAATTGGTGGAGTCGTCATCTCCATAGACAACCAAAAAAGATAGCATCTTGGGCAGCAGGTGAGGCTCTGTCTAGAAAAGACCCTTATCTCTCCCACTGTTTTGTCCCTGAGCCCACCTTTATGAGTCAACTCCCACATCACTCCACTATCAAGTGACAGATACTTGTTGGTGCCTGCCCCAGAAAAAAATTATTCAAAGAACCTTAAAAACAGGAAGAAAGAAGGAGTTGGTTACTATGGGATAAGTAATCAATAATATCTGTCACAGTGAAGTGAGTGAAAGTCACTCAGTCATGTCTGACTCTCTGTGACCCCATGGACTATACAGTCCATGGAATTCTCCAGGCCAGAAGACTGGAGTGGGTAGCCTTTCCCTTCTCCAGGGGATCTTCCCAACCCAGGGATCAAACCCAGGTCTCCCCCATTGCAGGCGGATTCCTTACCAGCTGAACCATCAGGGAAGCCCTAGGGATTCTAAAGTGTAATAATAAAAAAGCATGCATTATTTGCAAGGCTGCCTAGGAATTGCTCCTCCACAATCATACAATTCTGGAAGAAAATCTACCTGATTTTGATACTTCAGCAAGGAAATACACACTGTTACAAATCACAAGTTAACTGAGTAAATTTTAAAGATCTTAATTGACTTCACTCAACGATCCAGGAGTCGGACAGCCTGCAATCTAGCAGACAAAAGTGAACTCTAAGGACCTGAACAAAATGAAAGATGTTTATAGGCAGAGGGAAGAGGAAAAAGGAAGTTATACTGGGCAAAAAAAGCAGACTGGTTATTGCAAAGTCACTTTCTTTACAGACTAGCAGATCTATCAGGCAGATTGCCTAACTGTGCTGATCAGGCGATTCCTGATGGACAGGTTTGAGATTCCACTTCTGGGAGAGTCGAAACTGTAGTTAAGTCTCAGCTTGGGGACATGGGGCTTAGCGTAAGTGACTCCATTTGGAGTCTGTTGTCTTGATTTTCATGAGATCCACATACCACCCATCCAAGAATGACAGAGAAGTCACCCAGCCCAACCCTTCCAGCCACAACTTTCTAAAAGAATGTTCACATTTATAAAGTTTGAACATTTGAACTTCGTGTTCCTCACATCATTTCTGTGCTCACATACTCCTACCAAAGAGAACCAGGAGAGAAAAAACCCATCTACCCGCATTAGGGTCTAACCAGGTGGGCATCACTGATTCAGATGTGTCTCATTCAAACCTTCTTCCCTCCTCCCCTACACCCGATTTGTGTCAGTGGGGCACCTGGCCAACCATTCTTCTCCTGGTTAAGATTCAAGTCTGCTCTAAGATTTTCAGCTATTTGCTTTTCTTTAGTCTTGACCACAGGTAGAAAAACAGGATTTGGCTGGTGAGACCATATTGATAGCCAGGTGGTCATCAAAGGGAAAAACCTGATAGCAGGGAGTGTTGTCATAATCTATCATTTATAAACCCTGTCGCTGTGTTAACTGCCCTCAGAAATCCATCACTGTCACCGGCAGCAGCACTTGCCAATGAAACAGAGGTCAGAGCTCTCCCCACCTGCTGGGGGAGAAGAACGTGCTGTGGTCACAGGGTCGAGGGGCACCTTTGAGTGCAAGGGCTTAAACGTCATCAGCTCTTCCCCCCCAACACACACAGTGGCTGTCTACTTGTATGTGTGTGCCAAGACCCTGTAAGCCTCAGGAAATTACCACCTAAACCCAAACTGAAAGTCCCACAAAAAGAATGATGAAGAGCAGTATCACAACAAGATGATGTGGACAGCCTCATTAAGGAAGGATCATTCCAAATCATCTTTCTGCACCCTATTTCTTTCACATGGACCCCATACATGGGAGCCCCATGCACACTACGCATGCTAAGTCATTTCAGTTATGTCTGACTCTTTGCAAACCCATAGACTGTAGCCCACCAGGCTCCTCTGTTCGTGGGATTCTCCAGGCGAGAATACTGCAGTGGGTTGTCATGCCTTCCTCCAGGGGACCTTCCTAACCCAGAGATCAAACCCATGTCTCTTAACATCTCCTGAATTGGCAGGTGGATTCTTTACCACTAGCGCCACCTGGGGAGCCCCATATCATGCACAGAATGCTCTGATGTCTCTCCTAGCAGGCATCTGCCTCTTCAAAGCTTCTTTTCTTTTTTCATATTAGTCTCAGTCACAGCTACACTAGAGGGCACTTGAACACCACACTCAATGCAGACCCAACCACTGGCACAGGTACTGGTGGCACTTTGGGGTGGGGGTTGGGAACTTGAAAGGGGGGTGATGGGAGGGGTATATTTATTTTAACATATCTTTGATAAACCCATCGGTATTTGAGAAAGCTTCGGAGTCAGACTCTTGGGACCAAACCTTAATTATACAATTTAATTGTTGTTAATGAAACGTGTACATTTCAACCCAGCAAGACTGGTGGTGTTTAATGCCAGCATGACATATTTCTCAAATCGTTCTCTTTATCTGTATAAATAGGAAAAAAGAAAAAAACACATCGGCTCAGTGCATAATGAAGAGGGAGGGGATGGTGCAGCCTGTCCTATGGTGGCCAGATGCTCTTTTATCTCTTTTCAAATCAACATGCAGAGCCAGTGGTCCTCAAATAGACAGCATCTTTCCTAAGGGATGGCAGCACTGTACGTTTGGAATGATAACATTCTATAAATAAATAAAAAAGATTATTAACAACACTGTGTAAATCTCCTAGTCAAACACCCCTTCAAGCAACCATCATCAGTAATTCAGTTTGGTCCCTTAATCCCACTGTATACAAACACACAGCATAAATACAGTATTTAACAAGCATCGGGAAAAAAAGCAGCAGTCTTACAATAAAGACACATTTAGGAAGAACGAACATTCCTTTCCCCTGTTCTTGCTGGCCTTCCCGAGATTTCCACTCTTCATTCGATTCTCCTGCCTAAGTGAGATGTGCACCTCACGTGAATGAATCTCAGACATAACTGCCCATTTAAATAAAATCTAAAAATATTAACTTGTTGCCCACATTCCTCTCATTCCACTTCAGTGAAGTCACAGGGTATCCTTTGGAAAACACATCACAGATGCAAACATCCCTGGGCTTCTTCAAAACAGGAGACTCCAATGGGGTTTAAATGGGATCAGAGGCAGCCAAGAGAGCAGATCAAATCAGGGATCCATGAAAATCTCCTGGAATCTAAGGTCTAGCAAGGTGACTTGCTTTCTCTGTGATTGTCTAGGTCTCTCTACTTGTTCTCTGTCTCCCTTTCTGTCTTTGTGTGTTTCTCTGTGTCTCCATGTCTCTCAATCTCCATTTCTCCTTCCCTCCCTCCCTCCTTTCTTCTTTGACTCTCTTTCCCCTCCCCTAAATTATATTTTTCTTTGTTGTTCCCTGCCTGGATCTGGGATCTTGGTCAACATGAGTACTAGGGTAACAAGGACACAGCAACCTCTCTGATGGTGAGCGCAGCGTGAGCATGAAGTCTTGGCTTCCTTTGCTGGCTTCTGATGGATTGTGACAACATGCAACCATGAGACTTGGGGCTGAAAACCAGGCCAGTGCCTGGTTCTTTCCTCATCCCAGTGACTGACCAAATATGAGCACTTCTGATATCTAGAGGCAGGAAGATCCCCTGGAGGAGGGCATGGCAATCCACTCCAGCATTCTTGCCTGGAGAATCCCCATGGATAGAGGAGCCTGCCAGGCTACAATCCATGGGGTCACACAGAGTCGGACACTACTGAAGCGATTAAACACGCATAGCACGCACAGTATCTAGAGAGATGAATGTCATGTTTTTTTCTTTTCCTTCTCAGCCTGAATTACAGAAGATCACCCAGGTGTCCTCCTGGTGGGAAAAAAGCAGAAGTGTCCCTCACAACCAGCTGTTTGTGACCCCATGGACTGTATGTAGCCCACAGGTTCCTTGGTCCATGGAATTCTCCAGGCAAGAATGCTGGAGTGGGTAGCCATTCCCTTCTCCAGGGGATCTTCCTGACCCAGGGACAAAACCCGGGGGTCCAGGCAGATTGTTTACCATCTGAACCACCAGGAAGGCCCTGCCAATTCAAGATTTCAGTGAGAGGCCACTTCTCAAGCTGTCCATTGTAACATTCCAACATCCAGATGCTTCTCTTCCTGCCGACTGAGTGAAGGGAAGGAGAACGCACCTTGAGTCTGTTTCCATCAGACACCCCCACCACCAGGAAAAACCCTCCATCTACTCTTTCTATCCCATTTCAATCAAGCCCACAGGCTGCAGGCTTCTTCTTCTCCTCTGCAGGTCCAGAGACATGGCTTGATCCACGTGAGAACCAACCCTAAGGGGCTCCAACGAGGGTCTGAGGCTCCAAGTTTCCACTGTGGAAGCCAAAGCCCAGCCCAACACAGCAGCTTAGACCCTCAGCTCACAGGTAATGCTCCCAAAGTGGTACTATGTGTGGTACATTTCTCCACTGTGATCTAATACCTGGTTTTTCAGCTATTAGTTATCAAAAGCTGGTTGTCAGGAGTGTCTAATTCTTAGCATTTCTATGCTCTTCTTGTTATATCCAGATTTTAAAGCAAATATGGTAGAAGACAGGTTTAGGAACTGTGCTAGTTTGCTAGGGTTGCCATAACAAAATAGCCTGAGGGGCTTTAGCAATAGAAATTCATTTTCTCACAGTTCTGGAGGCCAGCAGGCCAAGCTCAGGATGTCAGCAGGTCTCGCATCTCCTGAGGCATCTCTCCTTGGCTTGCAGATGGCTGCCTTATTTCTGTGTCCTCACAAGGCCTTTTTCCTGTGTGCCCACATCCCTGGTGTCTCTGTGCATCCAAATTTCCTCTCCTTATAAGGACTCCAGGAAGATTGCATTTGGGCCCACCCAGATGACCTTATTTAACCTCAACCACCTCTTTCTAGGCCCCATTTCTAAACACAATTACATTCTGGGGTACTAGAGGTTAGGTTTTTGATGTATGAAATTGGAGGGGACACTACTCAACCTGTAACAAGAACCTTCATATCTCAGGGAGCAGCCACAGGCTTACCAAGCTTTGCCCGAAAAGAAACAGAAGTGCATCTAAGCCTTGTTTGCAGTTCTCTGTTGATGTCACTGTATTTTTCATAACATAACAACAACATTTATTGCAGTCACAAATCAATTCCTAATAAATCTCTTAGGAATCTTTGAAATTCACTCACTCAAAGCAAAGTTTGCTCCCCCTGATTAAGAAAAAAGTGGGTTTTATTAGTGAGGGTTTTTTTCTTTTTGGAGGGGGGGGGGCATCGATTTTTATAATGGTTATTTTGTTCTTCAATATTATAAGTAACATCTGTTTCATGGGTAATAGTCTTGTCTCAAGTTGAATCAAACAGATAAGAGGAAAATGCATATGTAAAATGCCTTTCCTGTTTGACAAGATTTCCATGAAATGAAACCCAGGTTTAAATCTTTATTTCTGCCTTTATTTTTTTTTTTTTTTTTTTTTTTTTTTTTTTTTTATGATTTATGTAATCAAGACTTTCTTAAACAAAGACACATCTTAGGAATATGATCTGTACAAACTTACAGTAGTGTAAGACTGTTCTATACATCAGTGTCTCTTTAAACATAGCCTCTAAAATATTCTTTCTCAAAGTTAC
>NW_011495057.1:4104606-4105021 GCF_000754665.1 Bison bison bison | reverse complement strand
TTATAAGTAACATCTGTTTCATGGGTAATAGTCTTGTCTCAAGTTGAATCAAACAGATAAGAGGAAAATGCATATGTAAAATGCCTTTCCTGTTTGACAAGATTTCCATGAAATGAAACCCAGGTTTAAATCTTTATTTCTGCCTTTAATAAACATGACAGGACAGCTTAGAGTATGAGCATCATGGGTAAATAGGAATTTTACTGCTCCAGACCCCAATTAATTACACAAGAGTCATCCAAGAAGTGTCTCCCAGGCCCCTCTGCCTGACGTTTCTCAGCTGCTCACAGGGGACAATCACCTGCAGTGTATCTGCCTGGCCGTGTGCAAGCCAGGCACAGCGGAGGATCCTAGAGGCCAGTAGACCCACCTGCCAGGCCGGATGCCACTGGCAGGCTGCTTCCTATGGGAGGCC
>NW_011495057.1:4101178-4104506 GCF_000754665.1 Bison bison bison | reverse complement strand
ATGGGAGGCCCTCCACGACATAAAGAAAATTTTTGTTTACTGTAAACTAAATGTGAACTATAATCTACTGTACTCCCTGTGCCTAAAATCCCCTATGATATCTGTGCGATTTCTGAAGTTTAGGTAAAAAGAAGGAAAGTTTGGTCAAATATGCTAAGTACAGTCCACACATTTATCTCTTCTTCCTTCCAAAACCTGAACAAAATGACAGTGAAAAAATTAAAAAGATGGTGGCTCAGCTGGTAAAGAATCTGACTGCAATGCAGGATACCCAGATTTAATTCCTGGGTCGAGAAGATTCCCTGAAGAAGGGCATGGCAACCCACTCCAGTATTCTTGCCTGGAGAATTCTATGGACAAAGGAGCCTGGAGGGCTACAATCCATGGTACTGCAAAGAGTCAGACATGACTGAGCAACTAACACATACACCAAAAAAAAAGAATTGGGGAGATAAATGCAGCACATGAGAATCGTCGACATTTGGGGGGAATAAAAAGGAAAAGGAAAATGGCCACTTCCTCGGCCAGTGGAAAAAGCTAGAACCCGACAATGTGCAGAGAACTCTGGAAAACTGGGCATGTGGACACTGCACGTTCCTAGGCAGCAGGGGCTGAGGTGCTGACTGAAAGTCTGCATATGCGGGACATATACGTCTCTTTCCCCACCAAATGGGGAAATTTAGCCTGGATCCATCCCTGCCAGGAAGGCAAGAATGTATTCTTTAGAGAACTGGAACCAGAGGATCTCCAGACTCAGTCACAACAGGCATAGCAGATGGGGAGCCAGGTGCTAGGCCAAGAAGGAGGCACTTAGATGAAAGCCTGTTTTCCAAGCAACCCTTCCTGTCTTTGTTCCCAGAACATTAGTGTCTGGGTATATACCTCCCAGGCAGGAAGATAAAATATAATTCTCCAAAGAAACTGTCTAGCCCTAGAGAAAAGGTCCAGAGAGATTCCACTTGAAATGTCCTATGTCAGGCCAGCTCATCTACCAACAATACTTACGAAGGAACCAGCTCCCTTCACACACACAGAATTTCCCATTGGTTTCTTACTGCATCAGTTCTTAACCATAAATGGACATTCAAAGATTACCAAACACTGGAAGAAGTTCTCAAAAATGAAAAAAAGAGAACTGAACAAATAAACATTTTTAAGGAGCGAAGGAGACCAAGACACAGTAGACAGAACAGAGGAAAAACTATAAGAAAAGAAAAAACCCTATGGTCATTTCATTTGAGAAAATACTGTGTTCATGAAACAAGATAGACTACAATAAAAGAAGAATCAGAGTGTGAAAGGAGAGTTTGAGGAGTTAAATACACAGTAACCGAAATAGAAAATATTCAACATATTAAATATTTTTATTTATCTGTTTCCCACCTTCCACTCTAACATACATTCTTTGTAAACAGGAACTTTTCTTTGTTCACTACTATTTTTGAAATCTCCCAAAACAATGCCAGGCAATGATCAATGTCTGGAGGAAAAGTTGTACCATAAACTAAAAGTAATACTGTATAACCGGAGAAGGCAATGGCATCCCTCTCCAGTACTCCTGCCTGGAAAATCCCATGGACGGAGGAGCCTGGAAGGCTGCAGTCCATGGAGTCGCTGAGAGTCGGACACAACTGAGCGACTTCCCTTTCACTTCTCACTTTCATGCATTGGAGAAGGAAATGGCAACCCACTCCAGCGTTCTTGCCTGGAGAATCCCAGGGACGGGGGAGCCTGGTGGGCTGCTGTCTATGGGGTCGCACAGAGTCGGACACGACTGAAGTGACTTAGCAGCAATACTGTATAACACTTATTTGCCTCAGTAGTAAACAATATTTACATGGCCACAATAAGGTAAATGCTGACTGGAGGCTAAACTTGTGTGCAACAAATATGTGGCATTAATTGGGGCAAGGGCCAGAGGAGAAGGTTGGAGGTTATAAGAAAGGTTGGAATCTGGGACCCTTCACTTAAAATGCTTGTACCTGGACAAACATCTCCTGGAGCAACAAAATACAAAGAAACTATAAGGGACTAAAAATAACTGTATGTATGAGCAGGTGGGGAAAATTATAAGTAAGATACAAAAAACCCAACTATCACTTCTGCCACTGAGTCTGTTACCATAACCAGGGCTCTTGGTCTTCCACAATCAATAGAAATTGATAAGGCCAAAGAAATTCAGGCTAGGCTTTCCCAGGGCCCCTGCTTTAGCAGAGTGGAGTGAAAATAAGCAACAAGTCCCCTTGCTTTCTCCCCAAGTGGGAGCGAGCTCATTTCTTACACGGAGTGGGTCCAGGGCTTGGGCCAGAAAGGAGACTTAGATGCCTTGCCCACCCTCTTGGTGATGTTGTGTGCAGGGAGCACGTGCGGGACCCAGCTTTTGCTTCTGGCTTTTTGGAAGTGGCAGTTGGGTTTTTTGGTCTCTTTGGATCTTGTTGTCCATAATTTGCCCCAATGCATGCAGTTATTTTTAGTCCCTTATAGTTTCTTTGTATTTTGTTGCTCCAGGAGATGTTTGTCCAGGTGCAAGATTGCAGCAAAGGTCCTGGGTCCCAGGTCCCACCCTGTCTTGGAGAAAAGCTTCATGCCATGGCAGTGGTGATGCTGGTTGAGTCGCTAAGTCCTGTCCAATTCTTTGGACCCACAGACTGTAGCACACCAGGTGCCTCTGTCCAGGGTATTCTCCAGGCAAGAATACTGGAGTGAGTTGCCACTTCCTTCTCCATTTACTACCATAACATGAAGTAAACAGGTAACGTCTAATTTAGATAAATCAAGAATTAACAGTTTTAGCAAACTTTAGAAATATGTGAGTACATAAGAAAAGACCTAGAAATAGTTGCCAATGGATATAGAGAGAATAGCAGGTAAGGAGTATCAGACCTAGATCGATACTGTTTTTGATTTTAAGATTTTTGTGTGGCATTGATTTTTTAAAAATTATGTTTGCATACTTTAGCAAATATAAAAAAATAATGCTATATAGATGAATATATAGGAGGAGGTATATGGGAGAGAGACAGAGACAGAGAGAAGGGAGAATGGGTAGGGAGGAAAGAAGGTTTGAATAAATAATCCGTTCAGTTCAGTCACCCAGTCGTGTCCAACTCTGCGACCCCATGAATTGCAGCACGCCAGACCTCCCTGTCCATCACCAACTCCCAGAGTTCACCCAAACTCATGTCCATTGAGTCAGTGATGCCATCCAGCCATCTCATCCTCTGGCGTCCCCTTCTCTTCCTGCCCCCAATCCCTCCCAGCATCAGAGTCTTTTCCAATGAGTCAACTCTTTGCATCAGGTGGCCAAAGTACTGGAGTTTCAGCTTTA
>NW_011495057.1:4081011-4100945 GCF_000754665.1 Bison bison bison | reverse complement strand
TCAAGAGGCTTTTTAGTTCCTCTTCACTTTCTGCCATAAGCGTGGTATCATCTGCATATCTGAGGTTATCGATATTTCTCCCGGCAATCTTGATTCCAGCTTGTTCTTCTTCCAGCCCAGCATTTCTCATGATGTACTCTGCCTACAAGTTAAATACGCTGGGTGACAATATACAGCTTTGACATACTCTTTTTCCTATTTGGAACCAGTCTGTTGTTCCATGTCCAGTTCTAACTGTTGCTTCCTGACCTGCATATAGGTTTCTCAAGAGGCAGGTTAGGTGGTCTGGTATTCCCATCAGGGAGATGTCAATTGAAGCTCAAAAACAAGCAAGGAGACCCAGGCCGACTGCTCACAAAAAGAATACAGGTGTTCTTTTGCTAGAAATGAAAGATGAACTTTGGGGAATCAAGCAGAAATAAATTGTATTTTAGATTATGTAGGAAAGATTCTAGCTTAGACTAAGAGAAAAATAACATTGGAACTAGGGAAATGTGCTGACTTCCAGAGAGTCTGCAAAAAAAAAAAAAACCCACGAGATGGCTATGATCCAACGCCGCATTTCCCAATTGCAGGGAACACTATCCACATCCGACCCCGGTGTTGGTGCTCCCTGGAGCCAGGCAGGTGTACACAGCCCTATGTGCAGACACAGAGATCCTGGACCTAAGTCTTACTTCTTCAACTGGACCTCAACCCTTTTCAATAGTATTTGGTCCCTGTAACCACAAACCAGTGGGTAACTGTATCTGACAAGACTTCACACCATCAGGCAGTGAAGATAGGACGCCCTGAAGAATGGTATCCATGCCTTAGTCTTGAGAAGATTCGCCTCTAAGGGAGATCATAGACTACAAGCCCCCAAGAAGCTCTCAAGAGATCAAATGAGAACAATCTCAAGCAGATCACATAGCCTGACTGGGCATCAAGAGGTTTCTTGAGATGATTAGGGGAAAGGAGTTGGGCTAGATAAACCGTATGGCCCACCCCAGCTCTGAACTCAGATCAGATCAGATCAGTCGCTCAGTCATGTCTGACTCTTTGCGACCCCATGAATCGAAGCACGCCAGGCCTCCCTGTCTATCACCAATTCCCGGAGTTCACTCAGACTCACGTCCATCAAGTCAGTGATGCCATCCAGCCATCTCATCCTCTGTCGTCCCCTTCTCCTCTTGCCCCCAATCCCTCCCAGCATCAGAGTCTTTTCCAATGAGTCAACTCTTTGCATGAGGTGGCCAAAGTACTGGAGTTTCAGCTTCAGCATCATTCCTTCCAAAGAAATCCCAGGGCTAATCTCCTTCAGAATGGAATGGTTGGATCTTCTTGCAGTCCAAGGGACTCTCAAGAGTCTTCTCCAACACCACAGTTCAAAAGCATCAATTCTTCGGCGCTCAGCCTTCTTCACACTCCAACTCTCACATCCATACATGAACACAGGAAAAACCATAGCCTTGACTAGATGGACCTTTGTTGGCAAAGTAATGTCTCTGCTTTTGAATATGCTATCTAGGTTGGTCATAACTTTCCTTCCAAGGAGTAAGCGTCTTTTAATTTCATGGCTGCAGTCACCATCTGCAGTGATTTTGGAGCCCAGAAAAATAAAGTCTGACACAGTTTCCACTGTTTCCCCATCTATTTCCCATGAAGTTGTGGGACCAGATGCCATGACCTTCGTTTTCTGAATGTTGAGCTTTAAGCCAACTTTTTCACTCTCCACTTTTACTTTCATCAAGAGGCTTTTTAGTTCCTCTTCACTTTCTGCCATAAGAGTTGCAGCTGCTACATGGACAGAAGTCTTCCACCATGGAAGTTGGCTTCCCCCATAGATCAGGTGCCATTTTTCAACATTTCAGGCTCTAGTCATAGGCTGCCTCTTCATGCCACAGTGGTCACTCCACTGAATTTTCAGCATGTGCCTTGAATCACACCTTGTCAAATTTCCTCTTTCATGTTCCATCTTCTGATTTTAATAAATCTATAGTGTAGACCTTGTCTGGTAACTTCTTGAACAGGTATTTCTATGGTTATGGTCATCACATGGCATCCTTGGGTGCATCCATTTTTGTTGCTCCCTTTGAGTTGAAAGGTAGCTGAAGAGACTTTTATCAGCCCATGATAAGTATATAAGACAACATTCTATATCATTAGTAAAAGTTCTAGGTTGTAAAAAACAAAACAGAGGGTTTCTAAGTTGCCCTAAAAATCAGGCTCCAATCCTTCAGGTCCACACAGTCTTGGCTGGGTGTTTGGAAGCCCACTTACTAAAACAGTGCCCCAGTGGATCAGCAGTGTCATCGTTTCCACTTTCCTGGACTAAGGTAACCAAGATTTTCTGTAATCTGACTCCAGTTTTCTTTTCAGCCTCATTTGCCTCACATTCGACTCAAAAGGGCTGCTCTCCAAGCAAAACATCCTTTCTTATCTTCACCCTTTTTCTCAGAATTCCAAATTCCTGCAATGGTTCTCGTGAATGTATGCTGTCGTGTCCTGCGCTTTACGACCCCATGGACTATAGCCCACCAGGCTCCTCTGTCTGTGGAATTTTCCAGGCAGTACTGGAGTGGGTTTCTATTTCCTACTCGAGGGGATCATCCCAACCCAGGTATCTAATCTTAGTCTCCTGTATCTCCTGCACTGGCAGATGGGCTTTCTTTTTTTAACCACTGGCATCACCTGGAAAGCAATGGCTCTCTTTTCCTCTATGTTTGGAGTCCTTTGCATCTTTCCAAACACAGTCTGGATCCCCCTCCTACCCTGCTCCGCGTACTTTCCCACACTGCACTGACCGAAAGGTTGACTCTGCCCATGAAATTTCAAAGCACTCACACCTTTAGCATCCCACATGGTACATGAGTCTTCAGGGCTCTGCTTACATCATCTGGGACACTATTTAATCCTCCCTGTATCTCTGCTCATCTTCTCACCAGATTATAAGTGCCTTAAAGACAGGATATACATTGCCTTCTTCTCTTTCCCTCCTTGAGCCATTGGTACACCTCAATAAATACGCCTTTATCTTGGATTATTATTACTGAATGAAGCACTTCAGTAGGAGATAATACCCACCACAGATCCTGATGGATATGAACAACATCCACCTTATCTTTTCCTTCCACTCTAGGATTACTTTTGCTCAACATAATCAGTCACTCACATTTGATGACCTTCGCTACCAGAAGCCCAGTGTTCTGGAGCTAGCCTCATCCTGCTAGGCCCTGGCCCAGAATAGGACAGTAAGAAAGGCAGTAAAACAAGAGACCCTAGAGCACAGTGTTAAGCTCATGGAACCCAAAGCTGGATTCCACTATGAAACTCTGGGCAAGTTATTTCACCTCTATGAGCTTCCATTTCCTCCTGTGTAGACTGGATAATAATAATAGGACCCATCTCATAAGATTTTTATGTGGATTAAATGACTTAATAACTATAAACATTGTAAACACAGGAAAGACTGAGGACAGGAGGAGAAGGTGGCAACAGAGGATGAGATGGTTGGATGGCATCACCGACTCAACGGACATGAGTCTGAGCAAACTCCTGGGAAAGAGTGAAGGACAGGGAAGCCTGGCGTGCTGCAGTCCCTGGGGTCGCAAAGGGTCAGACACAATTTCGAGACTGAATAACAACAAATATTATTACTTCTTTTAAAGACCAGGATCCAACTATGACTTTCTTTGACTGTTCTCTCCTTATTTCTTTTTCTAGAAAACTCTTTGGTGGCTCTTATCCACTTTTATGGTTCTGTTATATTTTATGGCTCTCCCCGGATGGTTGAGTATTGCAGAGGATACCAAATGTACCCAGAGATGGACCCAAGCCTCAAGTCCTGGGGGACAAGCTCCTTGGCCTCAATTAGTGGCCAGCCCCATGTGAAAGGTTTTGCCTCTTTGGCATAATAAAAATGTTTCTAACAATAAGTGCAAGATTTCTACAAGAATATAACTGTAGAAATGTGAAAGCTAAGTGAGATGAAGCATTTTCATGGATGTGAATGTCTTCAAAGAATGGAAGATACTTTCCACTGTTTTTTTGGTCTTTTGTTTTAGAAATTCCGTATCTTTCACGGTTATTTGTTTCTTAGGGTGCTTGTCAATGTTAAGTTGAACACATGAGTCTCCACGTTTCACCAACTGTGTCTTTTCGGTTTTCCCTCATCATGGTGTGGGGTGGACAGGCTACTCCTGAGAGAATCCTGTCCCTTGAACAGCTTAAGGGCTAAGATTTATGCACTGAATAACCTGTCTTTCCTGGGGCTGAAGTCTATAAATTGAATGATTTCCCCCCTGGGGCCTGGGAGCTGCCCTATACACTTTGTATCTAATCAGGGAAGGGGAAAGGCTGCTAAGGGCTTCGATCTAGAGGAGGCCTGTCACTTGAAGCCACTTTCACTCAACTTTCATAGTAACAGTCAGTATAAGATGAGAGAAATGACACAAGAAAACAGCTGTGCTCTCAAAAACCATAGTATTCATCCCAGAGTCTTAAGAATCATTTGCTACCATATTGATTATCCAGTTACACATTCAACTGCCCGGGAAAGAAACTTATATTTGGGAGATTGGGAAAGGAGGGCAGAGGAAGAAAGAAAGAGAGAGAAAGAAAGGACTGGATGAATTACAGGGGAAATAAGAGAGAAAAAGTCCTCAGAAGCCTCATACACCCGTGACAAGTCACGCAGCCACCATCGTGTAAAAGATTTTGATGGCTTTATTCTCGAGCCACGCAGCAGACTAGAGCTGTGGGTCTGGGCCCACAGCAGCTGTGCTTTGCCCCTGCCTGCTGTGACCAAGAAGATCCATCTCGAAGGTGCCCAGGAGGCCCCGTCTTCATGAGCTTCCCGGGCAATTGATAAGTCGTCAGTTGGGAAGTAGAGACATTCGCAGGTTCAGACCTGAAGCTTGGTCCTTAAAATGAACTGGAAGCATCTGGCTGTTGTGCTGTCAGTAGGTAATGACGCAGCCGCGTCACACACCCAGATGTGATTCTACATTTCTGCAGCTGTTCTGGTGGGAGTTTCAACACCCAAAACATCTGCTGTGGGGACTCTGTGGTACAATTCTCACTCCATCTCTCTAGGTTCTTATTCTTTTCCCAGAAAATGTACTTTCTTTCCACTCGGCGTTTTCTTATTTTCCAAAGACATTATTCCCAGCAAGGGGATACCCTTCCAAATTCTGTGTAAGATGGAAAAGAAATCCATAGTATCTTCAAAATTCATTGCCAAGCTGAGGGGGTGTGACAGTAATTCACTTTATGAGGCTTGATGAGATAGAACATTATAGCCAGGCAAGGAATTCATACTTTATGGCACATGTAGAAGAAAAAAAAAAATGTAATGAAGTCATTTCTGTGTGTTAAACACCATGGTTAGGGGAACATCTTTCAAGTCCAAAACGTTTATCTCCGAGATATTTGCTAGCATCATCAACCTGTACTTATAAAGCACTCTTGGTACTGTCTATTTAGTGGATAAAAGACCCTGATACGGCATGATTCCTCAAATATTTTAGGTGATTAATACAAACTCACGTAATAGTTTTGAAGAGCAACAGGAAATATTGAGTCATAAAATATTCATGTACTTTGACCCAGTAATTTCTGGGAATTTATCCTAAAGACATTGTTTTATTTATGGAAAAATCTCATGTATAAAGAGGTTTACTGTGGCATCTATTACAGTGAAAAATGGATTCAATCTATTGTCCTGAAATACAGAAATAATTAAATAAATATGGTGTCTCGACTTCCACAGGATACATGGAAAATCAATGTGAAGGGCTCAAATGCTCCAGTTGCTCAGGCAGCAATTAAGAAGATAGTTACTGGAGCTCACAATAATAGGTGGAATGCTTTGACATACATTCAGTGCAAGAACAAAACACAAAGTCGTTTGTACATTATCCTGAGAATCATATCAAAACCTGACATTTCAAAATGACCCAATGTATTTGCTTGAAAATAATAATAGCTAGTGTGCTTGAGTGGGAGAATTATGAGCAATTTTCTGCTTTTCTCCAGTTTCCTAATTATTTATGAAAGGGTTACATGACTTGAGTCAGTAAAAAGACCAAGAAAATTCATCTTTAGGGTATAAAACAAAGACATGAACTCTGCCAATGCAAGTGACTCTGAAGGAAAACACTACCAGTGGAGCCTGAGGCATCTCGTAAAAAGAAATGTGGAGCTAGAAGACTCCAGATGGAGACCCATTTCTCTGTCACAGCCTCGGCTTTCTGCCTATTTTCTCCAGAGTTTTAAGGAATCCAAAGTGAAGTTAATCCCAGATTCTGACTTCACCTGCCTGAGCAAGAAGCACAGTGAGAAAATGAAGGGACCAATCCAGTATCGTACAATGTTCCTAAGTAAGCACATGTGGGGAGAATTGTTTTTCTTAATTTCAGTCACTGAAAAAACTTGGAAGAAGGCTCCTCTTTTTGGTTCCACCAGGTAACTTTTCCAAAGGCATGAAACTTGGGGAGAACGACTATAGCACTTCTGCCTCTCCACCCAAATGTCTTTGCCAACCTCATCACAAGCCTGAAGGAGTAAACAGATCCATCTAATATTACTTTGAGTCTACTTTTTTTTTTTAAACACTCCTCTCAGAGTTAAATAGTACACTGACTTTTTTTAATATTCCCAAAATAAACTGCTATTTCTTAGCCTTTTTGGAGGACAGCCTTAATTTAGGAGTAAAAGGGGATGCTTGAGTGATAATAAACTGAATAGTGTCCGGATTTCTCAAGGAAATGCTGACCCAGCACCATGGCCCTCAAGTACACCATTAGAATTCTTTGATTTCCTGTCATGGCAGACAGTTCAAAAACTGAAAGTAAATAGGAGACATAGAAAATCAATGAGAGGTGCTGATTTGTCCCAGCTGCCGAGGTCTGTTAATTACATCATATTTTTATGGAGACATTCAGCATCAACATGCCAAGTGCCCACGTCTGGAGGCCGTTGTCTGCCATTCTGTTGGGGGCAGCTCTTCTCCCCAGGCCAGTCGGTTAATTGTAAAAGGACAAGCTACTCCAGGAATGCCTGCCTGTGCAGACCAACTCTCTGAAGCAAATTCCAGATGATCGGATGATCGCCATGTCTTATGTTACCATAGAGATAAGAGGTGCTGGGAGCTGGAGAGGGGCCACTCGGGTGGCAGGAAGCGGGGTTGTCAGTGTGCACAGTGTAAACCTGGGGAAAATGAAAGCCTGTTCTCCTTGGGCAGCCAGGCCGTGGTGGGCTAAGTGGGAGAGAGCCAAGAAAGGATGAGAGACCGCAGGGAGCCACGGAGGGAAACAATGCACGCGAGAGGACAGAGCTCCCGAGAGGACAAGGCTTGCCAGAGGACAGGGCTCAAATCTGCGTGAAGTGCAGGGAGGCTGGGAGCCACGGATTTCCACGACAGCGTCCTCTGAGCACCATCGCCCTTGCTAAGAAATGAAAGGAGGCTCCAGCGCCAGCACAAACTTCGTGGCTTGTTTCCTTAAAGGCCTTTCCACGCGTCCTTGAAATTTACATCCTTCCAGAGCCCTCTCTGGTTTCTGTTCCTCCTCTCTAGCCCATATTCTTCCCTTTTGCTTTTCTCACATTCTTCCAGAAGTTTCCAGGGTCCCCCTTTTTTTCCATCTTTATGCATGCTAAAACAAGCTTCTTCATCCAGGCATCTCTAAATCATCACAACTCACCCACTTTCCTTCTCTTCTTTTTTCTCTTTACAGCACCTCCTTCCCTCATTTACTTCTTGCAATTTACTTCCTTCCCTGAGGCTACCCTGGTGGCTCAGTGGTAAAGAAGCCACCTGCAATGCAGAAGAGCTGGGCTCAATCCCTGGGTCAGGAAGATTCCCTGGAGAAGGGAATGGCAACTCACTCCAGTATTCTTGCCTGGGAAATTCCATGGACAGAGGAGACTGGTAGGCTACAGTTCACGGGGTTGCAAAGAGTTGGACACGGTTTAGAAACTCAACAACAACAATAATTTTTTCCCCTAATTATAGTTTCTTACACAGCTATTTGGAAGGAAGAAAAATCCAATGCCTGTCAAAGATGCTCTGAGACATTTCCCAATGTCCAGTCCCTCCTGTTCACCTCCCCCTCAAACACTGGGTCTGTCTTAAGCAAAGTCTTGACCCAGGGTGTGACTTTCAAATCCCCTGTTCCTCAGAGAGGCTCCAAATATTCTACGCATATCCATGGTAGTCCTATTATTTAAATATGAATTTCAAATGTGTGACACCCATCTCATATTCTCTGCCTCCACCCCCCAAAATGTACACATTTTTAATGTAAATCAAATGCACATTACACTTAAATGTACATGCATGTAATATGTATGCATTACATACATGTAATACACATAAATATGTACTATGTTACATTTTCACATAAATTCGATGTAAATTGTACATTTTCAAACTTAGAAGATTTAATGTTATTTAATGCCGTGAATTTGTGCCAACCAAGTAAAGTGTTTTGTGCAGATTTGGAAATAAAGATCCTCCTAGAATTTCAAGGAACTGTGTCATTGAGTAGGAACACTTTAGAGCTGCACTGGTATTTTTATAAATTAGGCCTGTGCATGACTATTCATTTAAATTGTACAAAAGTACACAATTAAAGCACACGGGTGAAGAGCCCAATTAAATCCGAGTGAGGGTGGCTGTGTCTGCTTGGGGATTTGTGCTGGTGCACAGTAAACCATCATAGGGCTTGTTTTAATGTCATCATTGCTTTTTTGAGTGACTTTTCCATGAGAGGATTTGAGCACTTACTAAATAGCATCAGTGATCCAACTTTAAAATATAAATTTTCTGCTACTCTTCATGCAAGGATCCAGATCAATTTGATTAAGGATGTCTCCCAAAACTGCAGAGCCAGCTGTCAAGAAACTCATAATTTGCAACTATTTATCTCAGTAAATCTATTGATCCAGAAGCTGATCTAAGGCTGTAACTGTTATGTGTAACTTCCAATGGCTAATTTTGACTTCATTCAAATACCTTCATTTTTATAATTTACTGATTTTGTAAAGATAATTGTTATGAACTTATAACAAAGCAAACGTTTATTAATAAATTATCATCTAATTGACTTTTTCTACTAGGGTTTCCATTTAGATTTCATTTGAAAAGAAATGCTTTGTAGAAAATAAAATGTTGAGAACCACTGGCTTCACCCACCACCTACTCATCCCCTTCTCTTAACCTCCACTGACAGTCCTTGCTTTTCCAGGCTGTTTTATGCTGCTCTGTTTCCTCCTTTTGAACTAAATACCACCACTCTGATCAACCTGCTCTAACCTGAAAAATTGTTGTTGTTCAGTCAATAAGGTGTGTCTGACTCTTTTCGACTCCATGGACTGCAGCATGTCAGACTTCCCTGTCCTTCACTATCTCCCAGAGTTTGCTCAAATTCATGTCCATTGAGTCGATGATGCTATCTAACCATCTCATCTTCTGTCACCCCTTTCTCCTTTTGCCTTCAATATTTCCCAGCATCAGGGTCTTTTCTAATGAGTTGGCTCTTTGTACCAGGTGGCTAAAGTATTGGAGCTTCAGCTTCAGTGTTAGTCCTTCCAGTGAATATTCGGGGTTGATTTCCCTTAGAATTGACTGGTCTGATCTCCTTGCTATCCGACGGACTCTCAAGAGTCTTTTCCAGCACCACAATTAGAAAGCATCAAAACCTGAAAACTGGGCTCACACTAAGGGTAAAAATGATTTAAGATGTGTGTGTTGGGGGTGGGGTTGCCTTTTCCCTCAAGTCTTAGTGAACCAACAGAAAGGATTGAATCATTCACAGTACATTTTGGCACTTTGACATCCAGAAGAACCTATCTGAGGCAACATTTAGTTAATCTTGTTTCCTTTGATTGGGTTTATCAAACTCTTGTCTGAGGACCACGAGCATAGAACCACTTGTGAAGTACTTGTTAGAAAGGCAGATTCCTGGAACCTACTCCAAACTCTCTGGAGGCTGGGACCTGGAGCTGCCTTTAGAGCAGGACCCTCAAATAACTCTGCACTTGGAAATTCAAGGATGACCACCATCAATCGCCTGCACTTGAGTGTAGGCAAGGGCTCACCAGAGATGCTGCCTCCCCTCCCTTCACGTCCATTGAATGACACAGACTAAGAGGCATCCCAGGAAGGTGTCTTAGGTACACAAGCAAGACACAAGTGCAGAGAAAGGACAAACAGGTTATCTAGTGAGCACTTTCCAGAAGGAAAAGAAATCAGTTCTGACTTCCTTTTCTCCAGCTCCAAACTCATTGGTCAGCAGCAGAAGCAGGTTAAGACTGGTGGCGATAGTGGTGGTGGGTAATAAAGAACCCGCCTGCCAATGCAGGAGATGTTAGAAATGTGGTTCAATCCCTGGGACAGGAAGATCCCCTGGAGGAGGGCACGGCAACCCACTCCAGTATTCTTGCCTGGAAAATTCCATGGACAGAGGAGCCTGGCGGTCTAAAGTCCATGGGGTCGCACAGAGAAGGACACAGCAGAAATGACTTAGCACATCTGACCCACAGAGGAATCCCAGCCCCTGGCCCAGCCTGGAGGAAACAGTAGCAGGAAAGGAGGGGGCTGTGTGGGCAGTAAATGCAGACCAGGTGACAGGCTGCAGGGACGGCATAGTGGCCTTGAACTCTGCTCCCCCTGCCTGTGGAGAGAGAGTTTTCCTGGGATGTGCATCCTTCTCAGCCCTTTGCCAGGCAAGCCTAGGATTCTGGAAGTCCCCAGGCTTGAAGCACTGGAGCAGAGCAAGCCCTTCGCCGGGTCTGGCACCTCCTCTGGCTGTCATTCGTACCTCTGTTCTGCCTTCATAAAAATCCACCGTGCACTCCAAAAGAGGAACTAGGACACTTCGCTTTTATTCCACACGCATCTCATTTGTCTTCAGTAGGTTCTTCCATAATCTCATCATTATTGCTATGGCCCTCCGAGGACAGCTGACTTGCATTAATCAGTCCAGCCCCTCATCGCTCACCAGATTCTTTACACTTTTACCATGCCCTGGGGCCTGCTAACTTACTTGAAAAATTAATAAACCTCCCCCCTCTTTTCTTACCTTATTAATGTCTGTCTTTGTAACCCATTATCCCCGCATATCATCAGAGATCACTGGAGGGTGTAGTGGTCACTGGCTAGCTCCCCTCCTTCTATCCTAAAACTGGAAACTCCCCCCATCTCCCCAGGGGCCAGAAGGAAAATGGCCTTCGTGGGCTGGCAGGATGTTTGTTTAGCAGCTCGATGGCACCATGGACGGAAGGCAGGAGAATTCTTGGGCTTCTGCTCAAGGCCATTAAGGCCCATTAAGTTGTTCCCTCCTCCCCCACCACCTCCCCCCCTCTTTTGTGCACCCTAGTAAATCTGACTCATTAGCTTTAGATGTTTTGAAATACTGGTACATTAATCACTTGTGTTTGCACACTGTTTATGTGGGTTGTTGGTCATGGTCTGTAGTTATACTGGCTGTCTCCCTTGCTTACTTAAAGGTACAATCCAATTGAAAATAAAGATTTTTGCAGGTTTGCTCATTACACACAGTGTCGGCAGCTGGTGAGTGTCTTTTGCAATTCATCAGAGGCCTCCCAGACCACCTGCTCTCCGCATCCTGCAAACAGCTGGCTCTGGGTAAGTACCATAAGCTATTACCTTATACAGCAAATAAATAAATAAATGGATGGATGGGTAGACAAATAAATAAATACATTGACTTGTCAGCCTTGGAGCTTTGCTTCTTGATGGGAAAAGGCCATTTTGACTAGGGGAAAAATACCTCTAGCCCAAACCTCTGTGGTGCCATTTAAATGAAAAGTAAGGGAGCAGGTGAAACTCTCAAAATTTCAAGTGGAAATATTTTGTCACGTGAGTATCAAGGCAGCCAAGAAAAGGACTCCACAAGAGGCTGGCTGTGTGGTTTGGTACAAAGAGTGGGAGGAGGGGAGATTGAATTGAATTGCCTTTTGGTTTGAGCTTTCCCTGGTGGCTCAAGAGGCAAAGAATCCAATGCAGGAGACATAAGAGACATTGGTTCAATTCCTGGGTCAGGAAAATCCCTTGGAGAAGGGAATGGCAACCCACTCCAGTATTCTTGCCTGGAAAATGCCATGGACAGAGGAGCCTGACAGGCTATAGTCCATGGGGTCCCAAAGAGTTGGATGTGGCTAAGCACCTAACACTTTTCTTTTCTTACCTTTTTTTTTTTCCTGCAAAAAGTCAAAGGGAAGCTTTGTGGAATTTGAGCTAAGGCCACCAAATGTCCCAGCATTAAGAAGCCAACCCCCAAATCACCACATAGCACCTTAGATTTTTGTGGTCTTTGGTCTAGTTTTTGACCCTGAGAATGATCTCTAGGTGGCCGTGCCCTGCTCCTATCCCCAGCCCCCTGTCCTGATCCTGCAACCCAAAGAGAGCCCAGGGACAAGCAGGAACCAAACGTCGGCCATGCAGCCAGGCACCTGCCAGGAGGAAGGGCAGGACTGGAGAGCAGACCAGCTCTTGGCTGACCGATGGCAGAGCTTAGCAACACAACTGGAAAATGGTTGGATGTGTAGGGGGACAGGAGTTCAGCAAGTCCTTTTGAGACATTTTCAAGGTTTATCACAGACTCCCAGATAGTTCCTAAGTAGACTACTATTAATAATTTGAAGCTTGTAAACATCACCCACTATAGCTATAATCCCCCAGATCACTGACTCCAGTCTCCATGGATTGGTCAAAATTGAGCTGTCTTCTGACTTGTCCTTGCAAAACTGGAAAGACAGTTTGGTATAGGACAGATATCTATGTGACTTATCTACAAGCTTCACCAATCAAATCCCAAAACAGTGCTGTTAGAAATCATTATTTTTATCTTATGGCTGGCTAAATTCTAATCAGTTTTGCAACTCTATTTGTGTTACTTTTTTAAAGCAAGAGTATTTGTGGGTTGAACTGACATGAAGAAATGTTTTCCATTTTTCCAGATTGAAAAACCGAAGATGAAGATACATCCATATTCCTACATTTTTCTTACTTTAATCCCTCAAGGACTACTAAGAGCCTAGTTGTTCTGTGTGGCAGAGAACTAGGAGTATCAGTTTGTCAGAAATACAGACCCCAGAAACAGAATACGCATTTTAACATTTAAGATCCCCAAGGGACTTGTTGGTGTGTTAAGTGTTGACAAGCACCACTCTTATATACACTTGATTCTTTTAGGTCAAAAGTATCTACAGGGATGGCCACAAGTCATATCAATACTAAGGTGGTCGTAAGAATCTGAATAACAAAATGCAAACCAAGCAAATTCCTCACCTACTATAGGACCTAAAATGCCCAATTCCTTGGAGAAGCAGAACAATGTGGTAGAAAAGAAAGAGGGGACTTGGAGTCAGAAAAATCTGGATTTACTCCCTGACTCTGTCACTCAGCAAAATCTGACCTAGGCTAGTCACACCCCGGAAGCTTCATTTCCTCATTTGAGAACAGAGATAATAGCAACTCTGCCGCCAGGATGGCATCAGAAGTAAAGGAGCTCCTTTATGTGCAGTCACAGGATAAGCTCAAAAAAGTATTGTACGTGTATAATTAAACTGTGGTCATCATAGTAGTAATAGGGATGTTGAAGACAGAACAACTGGATCAACCCAAGGGATGAGAATGAGAGCCCCACCCAGCGGTGGGGGGAGAAGAAACAGGCCCCGGTTTCCTGCAGTGGCGCAATTAACTCTCACTAGCGGCAGTGGAAGGGTTTCCCAGGTCGCTCAGTGGTAAAGAACCCACCTGCCAATCCAGGAGGCATAAGAGATGTGGGTTCCCCGGGGTGGAGAATATCCCCTGGAGGAGGGCATGGCAACCCACTCCACTATTCTTGCCTGGAGAATCCCATGGACAGGGCTGCATGGCGGGCTACAGTCCATGAGGTCACAAAGTGCTGGACACGAAGTGACTCAGCGCACGCACACAGTGGATGCTGTCAGCTCACAGTCAA
This sequence comes from Bison bison bison, assembly GCF_000754665.1. Taxonomy (NCBI): domain Eukaryota; kingdom Metazoa; phylum Chordata; class Mammalia; order Artiodactyla; family Bovidae; genus Bison; species Bison bison. The sequence goes on along the minus strand of NW_011495057.1, from coordinate 4,086,972 downwards.
TATTACGGCTGCAAAGAACAAATAATTTTATTTGGGATCTTAAGAACTGCAATTTAGTTGAGAGAGTAGCATTGAAAATATATGTTACCATATACAAAAGAGATAGCCAGTGGGAATTTGCTGTATGACACCAGAAGCTCAAATCCGATGTTCTGTGACAACTTAGAGGGATGGGATGGGGTGGGAGGTGGGAGGGAGGTTCAAGAGGGAGGGAACATATATACACCTGTGACTGATTCATGTTGATGTCTGGCAGAAACCAATACAATATGGTAAAGCAATTATCCTCCAATAAAAATAAATAAAACATTTTAAAAAAAGAATTTAAATTCAGGAGACACAGATTTGAGACACAGATTAGGAGTGTTCCAGGGAAGAAAAAGAGTCAAGGATATATAAAGGTAAGAGCCACAAGGTTGTTTAAGAATTACAACCCCTCATAATTGTATACATATAATTATGACTGATTCACGTTGATGTATGATTGACACCCTTGCTAACACAAGAAAGGAAATATCTGTCCTTAAGGGGTAGACTGAACAAGCTATTTTAGGATAAGGGTCTTTAAGGAGCTTACATTTCTGGAACATTGGACAGATGTTCTTGATACCTATGTTAAGACAGTGTTTGGTAGTGTTAGTCGCTCAGTCATGTCTGACTCTTTTGAGACCCCACGCAATTTCCCAGGGAAGAATACCGCAGTGGGTTGCCATTCCTTCTCCAGGGGATCTTTCCAGCCCAGGGATTGAAACCATGTCTCCTGCATTGCAGGTGGATTCATGTTAAGAAATGGTCAAAGTTCATATTCCATTCGGGCTGAGATGTGCATAAGCCAGAGCTCCTCAGCGGTCTCCCAGCTCCACTGTAAAGAGCTCTCTGAGAATATCGACTCCGTTTTGATTGTCCTTATACAGTGTATTCACTGGTGCAATCTCTCTGGCTCTCGAGAAGTATGAGAGATGTGTTAGATACAAAGAATTGAGTAGCCATTGCTGCGGGCCTTTGATTTATTGAAGAAAGTAGGTCTTCCCTGGTGGCTCAGTAAGTAAAGAGTCTGCCTGCAATGGGGGAGACCAGGGATCAATCCCTGGGTTGGGAAGATCCCCTGGAGAAAGAAATAGCAACCCACTCCAGTATTCTTGCCTGGAGAATCTGTAGACAGAGAAGCCTGGTAGACTACAGTCCATGGGGTCACAAAGAGTCAGACACGACTGAGTGACTAACAATTTCACTTTCTTTCAGGATGATTATTCAACAATTCAAGCAAACCTGTGGGAACACAAGGGCCTTCTAGGCAACATTTAAAGAAATGTTGATCTCTTACAGGCAGTAGACAGGAACAGAGTGTAGCAGAGCTTTAGAGAGAGTAAAATTTTCCTTCTGAAAAGTTTCCTTTGCTGAGATCAGGGCCCTAATAGGTGAAGCGCTGGACCTTGAGACTTGGAGTGGGTGTATCTGAGTGATGCATATGAGAATTTTTAGCTCCCAGATTCTCCTGAACCCTCTTTGCCTATAGTAGAGGCCCCCTCCCCTTTGTTAGAGATAATGCCCCCCAGCTTGCTTGAAGAGCTACCCAAAGCCACCACCCAGTTTGATGATTCTCCAGGAGGACTCAAAGGGTCAGCATATTGTCATACTCATAGTTATGTTTCATTACAGCACAAGGATATAAAGCAAAACCAGCAAGGGGAAAAGGAACATGAAGTCCACGGGAAGCCAGGTACAAGCTCCCAAGGATCCTTTCCCAGAGACGTCACAAAGAATGCACCTAAATCTCCCAGCAACAAGTGTGACAACATACGTAAAACGTTACTAACCCAGGAACCTCATCAGAGTCTCAGGACCCAGAGTTTTTACTGGTGGCTGATCATGTAGGCAGCGTCTGCCTGACACATATCAACATTTCAGATTCCCAGAAGGAAGGCAAGTACATTGTTTATACAATGTAGGCACCATGAACCACTCTTCTTAAAGCTAAGAGCTTTTCTGGTGGCTCAGGTGGTAAAGAATCTGCCTGCAATGCAAGAGACTTTGCATTCGATCCCTGGGTCAGAAAGATCCCCTGGAGAAGGGAATGGCTACCCACTCCAGTATTCTTACCTGGAGAATTCCATGGACCGAGGAGCCTGATGGGCTACAGTCCATGGGGGTCGCAAAGAATCAGAGTGACTAACACTTAAAGCTGGGAATGATGAGAGCTTCCCCAAACCCAAGTTCCCAGATGCCAGCCAGCTTTGAAGCTGGTCTTTCAACCAAGAGCACTCATCCTTGTGACCCTGGGGCCAGACTTGTAAGCATGTGTTCCTTCTCAAGTGAAGCCGTTTCTCTGTCAACAGAGGCCGCTGGAGTGCCACCACAAGGTCACAACCGCAGGAAGGGGCTCCTCATGCTAGTTTCATGGTGCCATTTGCCTTTGGCCTGACTGCCAATACATCAGGATACAGGCGGCCCAGTGGTGCCTCACCAGCCCTCGGGGACCACCTCCAGCCTTATCCCTGCGCCCTCCAGCAGTCATCTTCCCCACCTAGGGGGCTGCTTCCTGCAGACCAGCACCAGCTGTGCCTTCTAGCAAGCTTCTCCACTGCCAGCATGCTGCATGTTCCCATGGCAGTCATGCCCTCTCCGAGAAGGTCTGGATCTCAGCCTTGTGGGACAGAGGGAAAGCCTCTTCTCCTTCAGTCCTTAGTTCCTTCCTTATTTGTTGTCATTGTTGTTGTTCAGGCACTTAGCCGTGTCCAATTCTTTGCGACCGCATGGACTGCACAGCACGCCAGGCTTCCCTGTCCTTCATTATCTCCTGGAGTTTGCTCAAACTCACGTCCATTGAATCGGTGATGCCATCCAACCATCTCATCCTCTGTCAGCCCCTTTTCCCCAGTCCTAGCCATAGCAGCTGCTTTCCGCAAGTGCTGTTTCTATATCCGTGGAGGCCTCTTTTATGCTTTTTTGTAGTTAGCTATCTTTTACTAATTAATAATTCTTTAGATTAAAATTTTTCTTTTCAACTTTCTTGTGAGATTGCTGCCTCCTGATTGGACTCTGACTGATGCCGTGTCTTAAAAGACCATGTTGCTCCCACTGCCCCTCCTAGAATAAGACAGATAGGGTTAAATCTTAGCACCTCCTGGCTTGGACGTGCTGGATCAGTTAATGGACAGTGTGAACCATCCGCCAAAGGAGCTGCAAGACCTGGCCAAGATGTGCTGATAAGAATGGGGAGGGCCCATGACGGAATGGATGCTAGGGGGTGGGGGCTTGGACCGTAGTTTGGGTAAAGGATACAAGTAAAATCAGCATGGAATGCTTTCCCATTATATGCAAATCTAGGCAGATACCCAGCTGCGGGGATGGCTTTTAAAAGCTTAAAAAATGTGATGATCCGTGTGACTAGTCCAGTGAATTAGACGTATCAAAGCTGCTCTGACAGGGACTTCCCTGGTGTTTCAGTGGTTAGAAATCTGCCTGGCAAATTCGGGGATCACAGGTTCGATCCCTGGTTGGAGAACTAGGACACCACATGCCACTTAGCAACTAAGCCCACGTGCTACAACTGCTGGAGCCTGCACACTCTGGAATCCCGGCACTGCAACTGAGTCAGTGCACTGCAAAGAAAAAACTCACAGGGCACAACGAAGATCCCACATGCTGCAACTAAGACGCCATGCAGCCAGATAAATATCGAAGGGAAAAAAAACTTGCTAGGGCAGATAGTCTAGAACGCGATCTCAAGGCTCAGAGAAGTGGATGCCAGAAGGTATTTACTAGGTAAAACCCTACTACCACCCGGAGGGCCCCGAGGACACCCTTATTCCAAACAGAAAAGGAATGCACTCCGGAGAGAGCACCGGCATGGTGAGAAGCTTAGTGGTGGCTCCGCTCTGTGGCCAAGGCTGAGAGGAGGAAACACAACAACAGAACTGAGCCCACTGAAAGCCCCAGAATCTTGAAATAATAGAGGTCTAGGGGCAGCATCTCTCCATCTGAAGCAAGGTGAGCACAATTATCACAATGAAATCAAGGTCAGAGTAGCAGCCAGCGGCACCGGGAGAGCTATGGAGATGGTAAATAGAACACGGTGTTCCTGGGGGCAAGATTGATGAGCAGCCAGTGAGGTATTGCACAAATTACCCAACTAAAAGAAATCAAGAATGGATGATCAAGAGTCTGCAGGCAGCTGCCCAAATAAAAAAGTCATGATTGCTTGCCAGGTTTCTGGACCTGAGCCAGTTCTTGTTTCCAGAACAACTGAAGGAGAACTCAGATCCCCACACAAAAAACAACACTGGGATTCCACAGCAAGTGTATTCAATAATAACTCTCCCAGCGTTTCCCCCAAAGTGACCTACAGCCATTTACTTACTTAACTATCCAGTGGGAGAATGAGAACTTACAAGGGTTGCTAGTTCCAGGGTCTGAGTTGACTTTGATTCCCAGAGACCCAAAGCACCATTCTGCCCTCCGTTATAACTGAAGAATATGGAGTCCAGACATGACCCAGGTCCAGCCCAATACGAGTCCATTGGGTCTGACATATCCATTGATTCTTTCCCTTATCCAAATATGTAACTGGAATGGGCACACCTGATAAATGACAGAACTCTTACATCAAGTTCTTGATCTTTGGAATAAGGGCCCTTGAAGTGGGGAAAGTCAAGTGGAAGCTTCTGAAACACCCCCACTACCCACCCACCCCCCGCCACCCAGGATAGTAAATAAAAAACAAAACCATATCCCAAGGGGGATGGCAAAAAGGATTTTGTGCCATCATCAAAATTCTAAAGAATGCAGGAAAGGTGATAGCCATGATGTCCACATTTGATTTACCTACCACTGTAAACCCTTACAGAACCCTACAGAAACTGTACTGATCATGGTGGATGACAGTTGACTATCACCAGTGGTGTGCTGGTAAGGGGTCCACAGCCCAAGAGGTTGCAGGAGGCTTGCTTTGTTGCCTCTGCCAATTCCCATGGTATAATATTCCCACCATAGGCTGGACAACCAACTCACAAGGCTCCTGAAAATGTAACAGTCGGCTCTCATAGGCCAGTATGGAGCTGCTCCAGCACACAGATTACCGCAGACTTAACTAAGCAAAAGTCTCGATTGCAGCCACTGTGGCTGATGTGGTATCTTGAACACAACCTTCGGCACTCCGCCTGCTATGCAAGAGACCCAGGTTCGATCCCTGGGTTGGGAAGATACCCTCAAGAAGGAAATGGCAACCCACTCCAGTATTATGGCCTGGAGAATTCCATGAACTGTATAGTCCGTGGGGTCGCAGAGTCGAACACGACTGAGCAACTTTCACTTCACTTCACTTCAGCACAACCATAACTAGGAAGCTGGATAGCTCTTCTTATCCATCCCTATCAAAAAGAAGGATCAGAAGCAATTCGTACTTGTATGGGTGGCAATATACAGGTGCCATCCCCCAGGCCTTGTTAACTCTTAACTCGCCAGGACCTTCATCATTATATAGTCCAAAGGGACTTGGACATTCTGGAGGTTTCTCAGGACATCACACTATTACCAACATGTTCATGAACTGGATCTGTTAAGTTCAGTTCAGTTCAGTCGCTCAGTTGTGTCCGACTCTTTGTGACCCCATGAATCGCAGCACGCCAGGCCTCCCTGTCCATCACCAACTCCCGGAGTTCACCCAGACTCATGTCCATCGAGTTAGTGATTCCATCCAGCCATCTCATCCTCTGTTGTCCCCTTCTCTTCCTGCCCCCAATCCCTCCCAGCATCAGAGTCTTTTCCAGTGAGTCAACTCTTCGCATGAGGTGGCCAAAGTACTGGAGTTTCAGCTTTAGCATCATTCCTTCCAAAGAAATCCCAGGGCTGATCTCCTTCAGAATGGACTGGTTGGATCTCCTTGTAGTCCAAGGGGACTCTCAAGAGGCTTCTCCAACACACAGTTCAAAAGCATCAATTCTTCGGTGCTCAGCCTTCTTC
>NW_011495057.1:4079065-4079328 GCF_000754665.1 Bison bison bison | reverse complement strand
TTAAATCTATTTCTCACTTCCACTGTATAATCATAAGGGATTTGATAGGTCATACCTGAATGGTCTAGTGGTTTTCCCTACTTTCTCCAATTTCAGTCTGAATTTGGCAATAAGGAGTTCATGATCTGAGCCACAGTCAGCTCCTGGTCTTGTTTTTGTCAACTGTATAGAGCTTCTCCCTCTTTGGCTGCAAAGAATATAATCAATCTGATTTTGGTGTTGACCATCTGGTGATGTCCATGTGTAGAGTCTTCTCTTTTGTT
>NW_011495057.1:4076316-4078965 GCF_000754665.1 Bison bison bison | reverse complement strand
TCTTTGCCCTGCTTCATTCCATATTCCAAGGCCAAATTTGCCTGTTACTCCAGGTGTTTCTTGACTTCCTACTTTTGCATTCCAGTCCCCTATAATGAAAAGGACATCTTTTTTGGGTGTTAGTTCTAAAAGGTCTTGTAGGTCTTCATAGAACCGTTCAACTTCAGCTTCTTCAGTGTTACTGGTTGGGGCATAGACTTGGATTACTGTGATATTGAATGGTTTGCCTTGGAAATGAACAGAGATCATTCATCATTTTTGAGATTGCATCCAAGTACTGCATTTCAGACTCTTTTGTTGACCATGATGGCTACTCCATTTCTTCTGAGGGATTCCTGCCCGCAGTAGTAGATACAATGGTCATCTGAGTTAAATTCACCCATTCCCGTCCATTTCAGTTCGCTGATTCCTAGAATGTCGACATTGACTCTTGCCATCTCTTGTTTGACCACTTCCAATTTGCCTTGATTCATGGACCTAACATTCCAAGTTCCATGCAATATTGCTCTTTACAGCATCGGACCTTGCTTCTATCACCAGTCACATCCACAGCTGGGTATTGTTTTTGCTTTGGCTCCATCCCTTCATTCTTTCTGGAGTTATTTCTCCACTGATCTCCAGAAGCATAGTGGGCCTCTACTGACCTGGGGAGTTCCTCTTTCAGTGTCCTATCATTTTGCCTTTTCATACTGTTCATGGGGTTCTCAAGGCAAGAATACTGAAGTGGTTTGCCATTCCCTTCTCCACTGGACCACATTCTGTCAGTATGTATCTGTATCTGTCTGTATGTAACTGGATCTGTAGAAAGTGGCAAACACTTTGGAGCATCTCAGTAAGAGACATGAGCTCCAAGGACAGAAGTTATGCCCTAAGAAGATCTGCGAACCTAGTACATCAGTGAAGAGTTTTTAGAGTTCAAGCAGATTGGGGCATGTTGGAACATTCCTTCCAAAGTAAAAGACAAATTATTGTAACTTATGCCTTTAAAATTGTTATTATGCAGGTACAATCAGCAGTGCCACATGGGCCGGATGATCTAGCAGAGTGTCTGTGGCAAGAAAAATCACCGCACCAAGTTCGTGACACAACATCCACATTGTCCAAGGTTCCCTTCTCCCTGCTGCAAACAGCCCATAGTCAATGACTAGCTGATGTAGCAATGTAAAGCCTTAGCGCCTGCTTCGATTTGGGATGATTCAAAAGAGCTCCACCTCTTCCTAATTTCTCTCCAGACCCCTTTGGAAAATCATCTAAAGCCTCAGTTGCAAATGCTTTGGAGGGTCAGCCTCTCCCACTGCCTGTTCCTACTGTCTTCACGTCTTTGCAGAACCATCACTCAGAAGCACTCCTCAAGAATATGCGTAGAGAATTTTCTTTGCTAGTAACCATACCTATTCATTATCCTGCTTGCATTTACTCATTGGTGATGTTGGTTCAGAAAAATCAGTTTCATCTACTGCATCCTGTCTGCCAAACAGAAAATCCCGTAGTTGACCAAAAGATACGTTGGCATAATTTTCATAGTTAGAAGTCAAAACACTACCTTTTTTTTATAAACATCTATCAGATCTAACATGTTACTATTCTTCAAGAAATCATTGTAAGTCTTCTTAATGTTCTCATAATGGTAAATCTCTATATAACTCTCCATCTCAGAATCCGTTTCTAAAGAACACAGTCTAAGATGGCCTCCAGTGGAACTCTAAATCCCACTCTTTCTTTATCTAGACTTGACTTTTTTCTCTATATTTCTTATCAGCTTTATTATTACTCTTCAGTGCTCCCTGGTAAGATGTCCTCTGAAGGCAAAAAACAAAAAAACCCACAAAAGTGGAATCAGTCAATGTCTCACTCCTGGAGGAACACCTTGGGTGTACTGCCTTGTAACCGACCATTGCCTGCTGAAGCTTGATCTAGAGTTTGGACTTTTCCACAAAGTCCAGATGGAAAATATGTTGTCTCTTCACAGGCCACTGGCAGAGCCTTCCAGCAGAGTTTTAAGAAGCGTTCTGAGGACATATTCATCCAAAAATGAACATAAATTAATTTTAACTAATTGATCACCATAATGAATTGATCAATTTGGTTTATTAAACTTAGATAAACTTCCCTGAGTGGAAAGAAAAAAGTAGTGTCAGCGTATGTGACATGTATTTACAGAACTGTTCTAGAAATCTAATAAGGCTGAGAACTGGGAATGAACAAGAATGGAGGCAAACACCAGGGTAAACCCGACAACTGCTACAGAATTGGATGTCCCAGAGTGTGGGCCGCTTTAGCAGGGCAGAACTCCTGGGTTAGAAGCAAGGCAGAGCGGTTCTTCCCATAAAGCAGATGGCGCTGTGGTATTAAACCTGTGCAGTTGTAAGACTGAAGGCACTTGGCATGGAGGGCACTGAACAGGTTGTCTTAGAATCCAGACACAATGGGACAGCAAATGCTGAATTACTTCTGAGACTGTGGGGACCTAGGACATCCCAAGAGCAGGAGGATTCACAGTATTGACCACAAGACTCATGAAGAGAGCAAAAACAGTCCTACTAGTGATGTGAGGGAATTAAGTAAAACGGAAAGATTTTCGGACTGTTTGAGAATCCAAAAAAATGACTATCGCAAACTAGATAAATGTATCAGAGTCAGTAGGATTCT
>NW_011495057.1:4073815-4074583 GCF_000754665.1 Bison bison bison | reverse complement strand
GGATGGCATGGCAACTCACTCTAGTATTCTTATCTGGAGAATCCCATGGACAGTGGAGCCTGGAGGGCTACAATCCATGGGGTCACAAAGAGATGGACACGACTGAAGCAACTTAGCACAGCACACATACATACACATACGGAGAGAGAGAGAACTTCTTTGGGAGGAAATAAAAGACCCTGAGCCAGTCCTGACTGCTGCTTTCAGGTCTTTACTTCTCCTGCTCTGGTCTTTACCACAAAGTGGCTGACAACTGTAAGAAGCATTTTCCAGGCCTCTGCATTGGCAGGATTTGGCCAATGGGAGGCAATGGGAGACTAAAGGGCAGAAGAGAGAAATTGGGGTATTTTGCCCCTTACTTCTGTGCCTCATGAGACAGCACTGTAGTGACATCCCATTGATGCTTTAGAATGGTTCTAATAATGTTCTCTGGTCCCATCACTTCATGGGAAATAGATGGGGAAACAGTAGAAACAGTGTCAGATTTTATTTGGGGGGCTCCAAAATCACTGCAGATGGTGACTGCCGCCATGAAATTAAAAGATGCTTACTCCTTGGAAGGAAAGTTATGGCCAATCTAGATAGCATATTCAAAAGCAGAGACATTACTTTGCCAACAAAGGTCAGTCTAGTCAAGGCTATGGTTTTTCCTGTGGTCATGTATGGATGTGAGAGTTGGACTGTGAAGAAAGCTGAGCGCCGAAGAATTGATGCTTTTGAACTGTGTGTTGGAGAAGCCTCTTGAGAGTCCCTTGGACTGCAAGGAGA
>NW_011495057.1:4071008-4073715 GCF_000754665.1 Bison bison bison | reverse complement strand
TTCCAGTGCTAAAGCTGAAACTCCAGTACTTTGGCCACCTCATGTGAAGAGTTGACTCATTGGAAAAGACTCTGATGCTGGGAGGGATTGGGGGCAGGAGGAAAAGGGGATGAAAGAGGATGAGATGGCTGGATGGCATCACTGACTCAATGGACATGAGTTTGGGTGAACTCCAGGAGTTGGCGATGGACAGGGAGGCCTGGCGTGCTGAGATTCATGGGGTCGCAAAGAGTTGGACACGACTGAGCGACTGAAGTGAAGTGAAGTGAATAATGTTCTTTAGAGCAAAGAATAAAATCCAAGACCACATGTTCCGCTGAATCTCTAGTTTCTTTTGATCTGGAACAATCCCCATGTTTTATTAACTTTCATGATCTTGACATTTTTTAAAGATTATTGGCCAGTAGAATGTCTCTCAGTTTTTGTCCAGTATTTCCTCATGAGTAGAGCCAGGTTTTGCACTTCTCCTGGAATGTCACAGACAACGTGTTCTTTTTATTGCATCCAACTGGGTGCCACATGATATCCATTCCTGTTCTTACCAGTGGTGTTAGCTATAACGACTTGGTTAAGGTGATACCTGCCAGGTACCTATGTTTTACCCTTTGTAATTAATAGGTATTTTTTCAGGGAGTGACTTTGAAAGTATGTAAAATCTTCCTCGGTGCACTATCACACACTCAGTTTAACTGTCATTGACATTTCTCACATGTACAACATATTACAACAATGCAAACTGCCAAATTATGGTTTTTATTTTTCTCTTACCATCATTCTTTCTCCTGGAAGAAAGAGTTTTATCTTCTCCCAATTTGTTTACTCATTAATTTATTTATGCCAGTGTAGACTTAAAGATTTCTATCCAGTTCAATTATTTATTTTGATGCTCAGCCAATCCCAGGGATGGCCAGTGGGAGTTACTTCTGGCCGGCATCTGTGCCCTCCATCATTCACTGAGCACTTCCTTACATCCTGGTACAAAGTGTTCCAGGCTCACCTTGTCCTTCCCATGCCCTAGCCCTGGAATAAGCCATTTTTCCCCAGAGCCCTGGTAAAGTAATATTTGGAACCAAGATCTGGATGCTTATAGCTACTAGGGTGTCATTGTCCCGAAGCCCTTTGAGTGAACAGAGCTAAATATACATCATACACATATATACACACACACACATCACATTTACATCTATATTTATCTCTCTATATTAAAAGCCCCGAGTTTATGCTGATTCCTTGAATTCCAATCTAACACTCTAGTGCTTATTCTAGAGTTGACAGACAAAATACAGGATGCCCAGTTAAATTTGAATTTCAGGTGAACCAAGGGGAGCAAAAAAGTTTTAGTATAAATACATCCCAAGTGGTACCCTGTATTTTTATTAGCTAAATCTGGCAACCCTAATTCTAGCTGTCTCCATTCCATCTATGTCCTCTCTTTTTCCAGGAGTAAGATACTTGATTCCCATTACTGTCAACATAGTTCTTAATCCCTCATCTGTGGCCAATCTCTTAACCCCACGCAGCCCCTGTCCCCACCCTGCACACAAGCCCTTGGGATGCCTGCTTCATTCTGGCCTAATAATGGCTTTTTAGTGATGAATGGATGGAAGCAAAGAAAGGAAGAAAATAGATTTAAAGAATGGGAGGGGAAAAGGAAGGGCAATGCTGCTAATGTACAACCCAGACCTGGCTTACCACAGCAGACATGTGTTTCTGGCTCCCAGGTCTCCTGGTCAGCTGCAGCAAAATAGCAAGTCACTATTTTTTCAAAATTTGAGCCCAAAATCTTGTTCAGAACTCTCTAGCAAAATAATCACGATAGCTATAGCTAATGCTGCTGTGTGGTATATTTGAAAATTGCTAAGACAGTAAGTCCTAAAAGTACTCATTATAAGGAAAAGCAAAGTTTTTGTAACTGTAAGAGGTGATGGATGTTAACTAAACTTATTTTGGTATAATCATTTTATAGTAATAGTATTTATGGATGTCAAGTCACTATGCTGGACACCTTACACTTACGTGGTGCTATATGTCAGTTACATCTCAGTAAAACTAGGGGGAGAGGAACATCCTAGTAAATTAGGCAGCTACTTAATCTAAAAGTCAAAAGAGTCTCCTTCCCAATAAACCAAGTTCAAATCTCAAAACTCTTTTGAAAAAATACAAACACACACTTAACAGTGATGAAAATTACACACATGGGGAGAGAGAGAGGACGGAGGTCCCTACTATCTGTTGTCCTCTTATCAAGTCAACATTCACAAAGTAGAATATTGACAAAAATTGAACCATATTGCATTAGAGAGAAACCTTTAATAAATTCCAACTAGTTCAGACCATTCACTAACCACAGCAGAAGACCATTTGTAAATAAGCTAACAGCATAAAAACAATAAATGAAGCCCACTCAGGAGGGATGAGACAGTTCTAAATTTCACTGCTTAAAGGGGAAAAAAATCAAAACTGCAACTGTAGAATATTTTGGAGAGTAACAACAATGAGAACACCACATCTAACCATTTGAGCTGGCATTTCTTATTAAAGGGAAAAAGATGTTGGAACAATTAGCTAGCCTTCTGCGGGGGGAAAAGTAAACTTGGATACTTACTGCATAATTCCTTATGCCAGATGAATTCCAGATGGATTAAAAATTAAAATATAAAAAGGGAATTTATACTTAACCATAGATTTTTTTTAATAGCTTAGAGGT
>NW_011495057.1:4057535-4070908 GCF_000754665.1 Bison bison bison | reverse complement strand
ACTTTAAATTTTAATGGCATCTAAAAAGATAATATTGGTATATTAGATGCCATTAAAATTTAAAGTTCTAAAGAGCAAAAAAAAAAAAATGGCTAAAAGAAATTAAACTCTGAGGGAGATACTGCTAAGATTGTAAAAACAAAAATGTTTAATAGCACTAATATGCTAAAATAATCATATGAATTCATATGAAAAATTGAAACCCAAACAGAAAAAAATGCAAATTGAATGAACAAATGCTTTGGAAATGAACAATTCAAATGACCAGTAAGCAAGCATATAAAGAGATGTTGGGTCTTGCTGATAATGTGTTTGTGTGCACATAAGTGTCTGAAAATATAGACATCAAAATGTTAACAATGATTATCTCTGGGGAGTGGGATTTCTTCTCTCCCTTTTGGAATAGTTTTGACTTTTTAAAAATCAGCATATGTTTATTTTATACATTTTATGATTAAACTGTTCAGAATACTAAAAACATACCAATGTAAACCTATGACACTTCTGTTTTTATTGAAATTTTTAAATATGCTTTTAATTATGTGATAGAAGAGTGCTATTGACAAGATCCTATATATTGAATGTTAATGTCCCTTCAAAAATATTCATATATTGAAACCTCGTCTCCATTAGGCTGGTACCTGGAAGTTAGGCCTTTGGGTGATTAGATCATGAAGGTGGAGCCCCATGGTGGGATTGGTGTCCTTATAAAATCGACTCCAGAGAGTTCCCTTGCCCCTTCTACCACATGAGGACACGAAGAGAAGATGAATATCTTTGGATCGGGAAGTGGGTCCTCACTGGACACGAAGTCTGCAGGCACCTTGATCTTGGATTTCCCAAACTTTAGAACTATGAGGAATACATTTTTGTTAATTAAGCCACCCAGTCTATGGAATTTTTGTTACAGAAGGCTGAATGGACTACAACATACGACAAGATGTTCATTTTTTCTTAGAAAATAATAAGAAAACAGGCTAAAAAATTATGATTTAATTCTTGTTTTGTAAAGGAGATACATTAGACAACAGCAATTTTCTCCAAAAATGGACTTGTGGGTCACTGCAAGTTCTTCTTTGTGTTTTCCAGTTGTCTACAATAAACATTTAGGAAAAAATTCATTTTTTGTTTTATTTAAATAATAAGAGTTTATCTACCACAAGTAGTGATTCTAGACTATAAGACCCACACAGTCATTTTAAAGTTTGGATTTCCCAGTTTTCCTTGTCAGGAATAAAGCAGGGAGCCATCAGAGATGTGGTATATTGAGGGACCCACAGCACAAATTCCTAGGTAGAAATGTACCAAAATCAGTTCCTAGTCCGTTCCTGAGACTGCAATTGGGAGCAAAACTATTTATCCAGCATCTAAGCCTTGAGCAGTGATTCAAGCTCAATAAATACTTATGGGGCACCTACCGGCACCACATGAGGAGAAATAAAGTTGAACTAGACAGAGCGCCTCTCTCCGTGAAGCCCCCAGTCTAAGAGAGAGGACACAGTGTCATGCACGCGGCAACACAGAGGCAGGCTCAGAAGGGAGACGGGTGCGAGGGAGGGGGACCGACATCCTGGTCTGCCCAGGACTGAGGGGTTTACCCGAAGGTAGGCCTATCCACGCCCCAAAAAAGTGAGGGGGATAAATCCTGGCCACACCAGGACAAGCTTGCCACCCTAGAAAGGTCAAGACTTTCCCTCTCTTTTGACCTCTCATGGAAGATTTTGAGACAATCTGCATTGTAGTAGAGTTTGTTGCATTCATATCTTAACTCCCATGTTTGACCAGAAGCCCCCTGAGGGCAAAAGCAGTGTCTGATGTATTATCATGCCCTTTGTATCTCCCAGCATAGCACCCTGCTCAAAGTGTTTGCTAAGTGATTGGATAAATAGGCAGTCTTAGTTACAACTCACCCCCTTAGCAAACTGGAAATGAATGAAGAGTATGGAATATCAATGGGAGGCATTGCTCCAGCTGCTATGGCATGTTAATTACACAATACTTTTATTGAGCAATTCAGTGGTAATTCTTGCAGCTATTTCTCCTTAATAAGACCCATTGTGCACCATAAAATAGTAACTGGGATGCAGTTTGTATTCCACATACATCACATTTCTCTTTAGCAGGTTCTTCCACATCCATAATCTCATCATTATTACTATTACCCTCAGAAGACGGTTGACTTGCATTAATCAGGCCTGCTGCCATTCCCCTGCCAGATTTTCTGCACTTTTATTGTGCTTTTGGACATTTTAATTAACTTGAAAAATTAATTTTAAAATCTTACCTTATTAATGCTCTGCCCCCTTGGAAATCCTTACTTCTTGTTTATTATCACTGACCATTTGAAGAGGAGGTCATTTGTGATTAAAGCTCCAGAGAACTTTTCCCCCACCATCTTGCCACAGTCTATGCTGTTTTTAAATGGGATGAGACTAATAATCCAAAAATTGAATGCAGGGAGGAGGGACTGGATTTCTCTTGCTCTGGGAGTTCAAAAACTTATCATTTCAATTATGCCATAACATTTACTCCTCAGCCACCCGCTCTCCATAGAAGCTCAACAATGTTAGTTTATTAATGCCATATACAGAGCTGAGTTTTGTTTTACCCACTTGATGGCTGCAATGAGTAAGGCCCAGGTTTGCTAACTCAAGAGCACTGACACATAGCCAAGTAAACAAGACACATGCGGTCACACCAGCTTCCTGATCCTCAATGCTCTTTCTGAACCCGAGGAAATAGACAATGAT
The DNA here is from genome assembly GCF_000754665.1 of Bison bison bison. NCBI lineage: Eukaryota > Metazoa > Chordata > Mammalia > Artiodactyla > Bovidae > Bison > Bison bison. The sequence goes on along the minus strand of NW_011495057.1, from coordinate 4,068,158 downwards.
GGTCACTGAATGTGAGCTCCTCGTTCTCTGAACAGAAAAATGGCAATATTTCACAGACGAACTCCAAAAGGTTGGTAGTGTCTTCTCGGTCACTCTAATGAGGGTGTGAGGCTATATCAGAATCACCCACAAAGAATGCTCTGAATAGTAAGAGCTGCTGCCGTGTGTATAGGACGCGTGACTGCCAGCTGCTTACCCCTTCCTATCATAAACATTCGTTTACTCTTTTGGCATAATTTACAATGATTCTCAACCTTTGATTATGAGGGATCTACTTAAATTTTATAAAAAGGAAAGACACAATCCCAGAGTGTCTGCTGATGTAGAAAATATATGACAAAAAGCTAGAATGAATTCAGTAACTACTTTAAATGAATTTTTCTTTTGTTGATATTAAATATCTCTGCCTATATTTAGAACACATGGTCCGTGTGTGCACAGAGTATAGGATTTACTGAATTTTCAGACAGCGCTTGGTATGCTTGTGTATTTGTGCACTCTTTGTATTAACTCTGTACCAGCCCCACCCATTCCTGCTTCTCTGGCCAGAGCTCAGATGCTTATGAAGCATGGATGCCTCATTTCAGTCATACAACTCAAGAAATGAATATTCAAACCAAAACACTTTCATGCATGCTTAACTTTGGACATTTTCAAGAAATGTTTTATTTTGCTATGATTCTATTTAAATTTTGCCAAGCAAAAATACCAGAGTGGATTGCCATTTCCTTCTCCAGGAGATCTTCCCAACCCAGGAATCAAGCCCACATCTCTTGTATCTCCTTCATCGGTAGGCAGGTTCTTTACCAGGTGAGCCACCAGGGAAGCCCAAAATGCCTGCTGTTGCTGCTAAGTCGCTTCAGTCGTGTCTGACTCTGTGCAACCCCAGAGATGGCAGCCCACCAGGCTCCCCTGTCCCTGGGATTCTCCAGGCAAGAACACTGGAGTGGGTTGTCATTTCCTTCTCCAGTGCATGAGAGTGAAAAGTGAAAGTGAAGTCGCTCAGTCGTGTCTGACTCTTCGTGACCCCATGGACTGGAGCCTACCAGGCTCCTCTGTCCATGGGATTTTCCAGGCAAGAGTACTGGAGTGGGGTGCCATCGCCTTCTCCGAAAATGCCTGCAGTTTTATATAATAATAGAAAGGAGAGGACTACGTTATCCTGCTGCCTCCAATCTGAGCTGTTAACCTGCTTCCTAAGGTATCTGCCAGCTGTAAAGAACAGGCACCTGACAAAGTGAGTATTTTACAAGGACACTTTAAGGATGTGGAGTAATACGATGGGCCCATTTGAGAAGCGTTCAGCCCACCCCAAGTTTTCACATCATTTACTACCTGGTGTTCTGAAGTAACTCACCTGCCGCCTCAGAGCTTCAGTTTCCTCACATATAAAATGGAGATAATAAGAGTGCCCGGATCATACGGCTCTTGAGACTATCAAACGCACATCAAGAGATTAGCCTCGTGCTTGGAACATAGTAATTACTTAATAAAGGCTAACTGGTAATAGCAGCAACAATAGTAATAGAGGGGATGGATAACGCATAGCTGAGCCCCACAGAAACTAAATAAGTGGAGATCTTCAAGTCTCTCTCTTTAGGAGTTGCCTTGCCAATCTTCTCAATACTCTTTGCCTCAGACTGTCAGCACCTTGGCCTCCCCAGCCTCTGGAACTGTGAGAAATAAATTTTTGTTGGGTTTACAAGCCACCTATTCTATGGTGGGGTGTTCTTTTTTTTGGGGGGGGGTTTGGGAGGGTTGGTATTTTATCACAGCAAGACACCCTAAATGTTCGATTCTCTTGATTCCAAATTTAAATGTAGGCTTTTCTCTGCTTTCCTAAATAAAATTACACAGTCCATCAAGAATCACTTGGTATTTCATTCATGGTTTACTAGGAATAGATTCCATCTTCTCAGAGATGCTCCCTCACCAAATCAACATACCTTTCCCAACTAGGCCTAGTTTTAAGCATCTTTTGAGTATAAGCATTTACTCATGACTCATTATCTTTTTTTCTAAGTATAAAAGGTTTTTAAGGAAGAAATGAAAGAGGAGAAATGCTTCATTAACTTTGAGGAGGAGAGAAAAGAATGATGAAATCTGGCTCAAAATATGGAAAATTAGCCACAGATTCAATATTAGATGATGATCCTTCACCCTGATACACTGACTTCATCATTGTCTCCAGACTCAATGAACTAAGGAAGGTGAGAATTTTAATAGACACTGGAAATTATCCCGACAGTGAGCAGCCCAGTGCTCTTTCAGGATCCTGATAGTTCCCACCTTCAGATGGTAAATATGCAGGATAAGAAAAAAGGTGGAGCTCAGAAAATGAATGAACCTCATCTGCAAATTTTCACAAAAGCAGTCAAATCAGCAAATATTTTTGAGTACAGCATCAGCATTGGAATAGAGGGTCTAATGACCCCAAAATACACAGCAGGGAGCAAGACAGAAGAAACTAAGACCCAGATGTACACCCTCACCCTGGACCTTCACAGGTGCCAGAGGAAGTAACCTGCTGCTGAGCCTAATGGCTGAGACCCAGTCAGGTCCGTGTGAAAGGGACTCGGGCTTATTTCAGGCCAACAGCTGGACTCGGGCTGGTTTCAGGCCAAGAGCTGGCCCTCTCCAGATGGGTATGCTGGTGGAAGCTAAGAGCTCTGGAGCAGGCACCAGCTCTCCCATGTCCTAACCACGTGACCTTGAGTCTCATTGCTGCTGCTGCTAAGTCGCTTCAGTCGTGTCCGACTCTGTGCAACCCCATAGAGGGCAGCCCACCAGGCTTCCCCGTCCCTGGGATTCTCCAGGCAAGAACACTGGAGTGGGTTGCCATTTCCTTCTCCAATGCATGAAAGTGAAAAGTGAAAATGAATTCGCTCAGTCGTGTCCAACTCTTCACGACCCCGTGGACTGCAGCCTCCCAGGCTCCTCTGTCCATGGGATTTTCCAGGCAAAAGTACTGGAGTGGGGTGCCATTACTTCATCTCAAATCAGGCAATGGTGCTTCCCTGTCTGTGATATGGGGTTTTTTGGTTAAATTGCTATAGTGCTTCTAAAATAATTAGTGTAGTGTGTGGCACATATTAAGAACTCAGTGAACACTCTCTTATTATGTTGCTATCATTGCTATTGTTGTTGTTGCTATTACAACCATGGGTCCAGAGACATGTCTAATGCTCAGATGGCAACAGGTAGATACTGAATGAATGAATGAACAGATGAAATAACAAAGAAATAAACAATAGAATTGTCACAAGGAGGTACATAATTAACTATGGTTTCAGTGAATTCTGGAGTAAATCATTTTCTTTGAGCCTCATCTCTCGTCAAAAAGAAATGTGTTCATTTTCAAATGCATCTCAATATTACACTACACAGATATTTTAAATATATTTCTGGAACAAAAAAAAATTCACTGGCCAAAACACTACAAACATTGATATTTACAAATAAATGATTACTTAGAAACAGGAAGCACACTTATTAATCCCTAGGGTAGGGAGCGCTGTTTCAATACTGAAATGATTTGTTAAGGGCTGAGAACTCAGCTTGTCACATTCACCCAGAGAGTACAGCTCTTAAGTAGTAAATTAGAAACTGGATATACAGCTCTGAAAGGACTGTGTGTCCTTTTCAAATGTCTGTCGAGATCTACTTAAATAAAAGAGGAAACTGAAGAGCTACAGAGCTGGGCAATTTCACAGCAGGACAGGAGTGGGAGGAGCTATTGGAAAGAGGCTATTTAGAACCATCTAGTAAGCTCAGAGTAGTAATTAACATCAGCATCCCAAGAAGAAATGAAGGTCAAGCTGGTGTAGAGGATCAGACAACTGACAAAAATGACCTGGGAGAACCCACAGAGAAGAGAATGATAGATATTTCAATTTTGTCCCATCAAAGCAAGCATTTAGTTAGCAGCACTTATGATTGTTCTTATGGATTTTTCAAGACATGTCGTGTCTGTGTTAGGCAGATAATATGTAGAAAATGAGATGTCTGTGCTGTTCTCTGAGTAGAAGTGTCTTAAGGTTCACAGGGGCACACTTGTGGTTTTAGCCTAGAATCGTTCCTTGAAACTCGGATCTGCTTATTCAGCTAATCACTTCTGTCTTTCAGTGAAGCCCACTATAGGGTTGAGTTTTTAGCTTTTGACTTAGACCAACTCAGAGTACATTTTCTCATTACCCACATTACCATTTCTGCTGAGATTCAACTTCTAAGACCTAGGACAAAATACACAGCATATTCAAGAAATGGCAGGTCCCAGTGTGAGCAGAGTACAGATTGCCCACAAAGCGGGCATGAGTGGTGAGGCCGGGAGATTTGGTCCCAGTGACAGAAGCTTATGAGGCCATACTACAGAGTCTAACTGTAAGTGGTAGTCCTTTGTAGCACCAAATGAGAAGAGAGAAGTAAAGTCACTCAGTCATGTCTGACTCTTTGCTACCCCATGAACTGTAGCCTGCCAGGCTCCTCTATCCATGGGATTTTCCAGGCAAGAATATTGGAGTGGGTTATCATTTCCTTCTCCAGGGATCTTCCCAATCCGGGGATCGAACCCAGGTCTCCTGCATGGCGGGCAGACTCTTTATCAGCTGAGCCATGAGTGAAGTACCAGATGATCTCTGTGCTAAATACTCCTTAACTTTGTGAATCTACTGTCTACATACAAGACATTGTTTAAAGTTTATTTTAATGTGGTACCTAAACCTCAAAATAGTCAAATGTCATTTTTTACCCTCTATTGTTAGAAACAACAGCTTTATCCACATGCTTGCCTCCTAAGAAGGGCATGTTTTTAATTTATACCGTACTTGCTCACTTAATTGATTCTTGACTTTACTGCCTCCCTCATTCTGAGAAGATAATGCCTCTTCCTATAAAATTCCACTGCTCCCCTCTCACCCACACAGATGCTCCTGAGAGCAGTGTCATGGCTGTCTAGGGCCCTGAACCTCTAAGACCTTCCATTCCAGTGATCACCACTTCTTGAGCTATTTCAGAGTTTCACAGTTAGTGTTTGAGAGAAAGAATCTGATTCTCTCAACATTAGGCAAGTGTGTATAATTGATGATTATAAATGATTCGTCCAATCAGGTTGGGAAATCAAGGCTATCTGGTTTAGACATGGCCAGAAGGCCCACTCTTCCAGCCAGGACTGAAAGGTGATGTTAAAGAACTGAGCACAGGCTGGTCACGAACTGCAAACATGCCCACCATGCTGATCCAAATATGAGTGCTTCAAGCCAGCATGTGCTGGTGGGGGCAATTTTGTGGACACTGAAGAACTAATAAAGAAAAAGAAAGCTATTAATGCAATTTGATCCTAACTACATTGTTGCTGATTGCAGTTTGATTCTCAATGGGTTGTTATTCTTTAGTTAACCAGAGAGAAAAGACACAATAATTTTGAGGGTAAATGATAAGATGGACCACAATTCAGATTATTGTCTGATTAAAGCCTCCAGGCCTGAGTTAAAAGGATGATATCAGGGAAAAAGAATGTACTTTGAAAAGAAACTGAGTTTATACTATGTAATCAGGTATTCTGGGGGGTTTCCATGCCTCTCAAGCTCTACAGGAGAGGTCTTCAGGCCCCATTTTGTACTTGTAAAAAGTTCTTTGTTTACCCCAGTACTCTAATGGATTTCTTATGCTCTAAGCCCCCGCTTCTACTGGTTAATTCAGTTTATGAATCAACCTACTACCTACATCTTCTGTCCACACCCATTTCCTTCACATAGCGTTAAAATCAGATATGGCTCTGTTTCTTCCTCTCTTTGCACCAAGTCAAAAACAAGTCATGCAAGGACCAGTGGATTTTGATGAAGATGGGGGGAGACAGGGGATGGTATCCTTACCCTGGGCCCCCTCCTGCAGCTGCCCTAGTAGATGACTGGTCCAGAGAGAGTAGGCTCTGTCCTCAGGTCACCAACATCACTCAGAGGAGAACATGAAACCAGAAATGAAGATGAGAAAGATGAGGAAATGACCAGAGGCCTCTCAGGAGAGGTCAAGAAGGCAGGAAGTCTGATGGCGGGGTCCCCAGAGTTATCACCATCACAAATCTAGAAATCACAAGAACAGCACAGCAATGGGAAATCTAGGCCAGGGTCAGATATAGCTGAAGCTCTTTTAACCATCCTCTCCCTGGCTGACTTTATAAAGCATTCTCACTGATGCCCATGGCATGCTGAAGCCCAGAGGCCAAGAGGCTATGCTACAGCAGCAGAGTGTCTAGCAAGAGTTTGTGTGCTTGTCGTCAACATGTTTATATCATGTACATGTTCACCACGTGACTTGTAACCAGGAAAAGAAGTAGAATCGTTGTTCCTCTGAAAACTAAATTGAAGTCTTTGAAAAAGATTTCTTAAAACAAATAAAAAACACTCTTTTCTCTGACACTAGGGATCCATTTGCATGAATAATCGTGTGGGGAAAAGTAGAAACATTTACAGAGATGAAGATAAGTTATCTTTAGCACATGGTGGTAGAAAGAGTGGATGCTCAATGGGCCTGGGTATGGATAGCTATTTTAAGTTATTTTCTCTATTAAAAGTGAAAGTGAAGTCACTCAGTCGTGTCCGACTCTGTGACCCCAAGGACTGTAGCCTACCAGGCTCCTCCGTTCATGGGATTCTCCAGGCAAGAATACTGGAGTGGGTTGCCATTTCCCTCTCCAGGAGATCTTCCCAACCCAGGGATTGAACCCGGGTCTCCCGCATTGCAGGCAGACACTTTACCACCTGAGCCACCAGGGAAGCTCTTCTCTATTATGTTTCCATTTAATATTAGCCAGGGCTCCAGGTTATCATGATAGAAACAATCAAACAGCTCAAGCAAAAATATAAGTTATGGCCTCATAGGATATAAGTAAGGGCTGAATACCCAAATTGAAAAGGCAGGGAAATTGGAGGGTTGCAGAATCAAGAACATCAGAATGCAGGAATTAAAATGCCTCCAAGACCTTATCACCACTTTTATTTGCATGATGTCTTTATTCTCTCTCACCACTTATTTCTTCACATAGTGACAAACACAACCACCATCAAAGCTTGAATTTTGCATCTTGCAAACGCTGCTCTCAGAGAGACTGCCAGGACCGCTCTCTTGACCCAAGGAAGGATTCCTACTGGCCCAGTTTCTATCCTGTGTCTTTCCCTGGACCAATCAGTTGAAGCCAAGGGTGGTGGTCACATCTATTGTTCACACTCTGACCCCATATTATCTTTCTTACTGTTTTGTGGTTCACACAGCACCCATCACAAGCCGAAATTTACTTATCTCTATCATCTACCTTCCTGACTGGCATAAAAGGTCTATTCTGACTTGTTCACTACCAAAACAATACTTTAGCACATAAGAGCTGCTCAATAAACACTTCTGAATTAAAAACACCCTAAGCCAAGGAGATCCAACCAGTCCATCCTAAAGGAAATCAGTCCTGAATACTCATTGGAAGGACTGATGCTGAAGCTGAAACTCCAATACTTTGGCCACTTGATGCGAAGAACTAACTCATTTGAAAAGACCCTGATGCTGGGAAAGATTGAAGGCAGGAGGAGAAGGAGATGACAGAGGATGAGATGGTTGGATGGCATCACCGACGTGACAGACATGAGTTTGAGTAAGCTCTGGGAGTTAGTGATGGACAAGGAAGCTTGGCATGCTGCAGTCCATGGGGTCTCAAAGAGTCAGACACGACTGAGTGACTGAACTGAACTGAACTGAAGCCCAGCCAAAAATCAAGCCATATATGAAACTCATGAGCTATTAAAACTCAGGTTTTGGAAAAAATTACTATGCTAAACGAAAATGATGTAACTATTTCTAATATAACCCTAATTTCTAAATAAGCTTTAGATTTAAAATACTATATCTCAAATGAGAAGGGCAAAGTCAGCAAAAACTTGTCACACTATAGAGCCTGCCTGCAGACTCTCACTCCATGCAAAGGAAACGAGAAAGGAAACCAGAGGAGAAACTGTGCTCCTATGTCCCCTTGGGTTCCTAGCAGGGCTGCCAGATAACATATAGAATTACCAGCTACATTTTATTTTCAGATTAACACAAACAATTTCAAGTATAAGTACATCCCAAATACTACCTATTTAATAATACTAAACAATTATTCATTGCTTATGTGAAATTCTAATTTAGCTAGGCATCCAGTATTTGTATTTGCTAAATCTGGCCACCCTTGTCCCTGGGCATTTCCATGCCCACCCAAGGCGTGACAGATGGACCCAAATATTAATAACATGTAAGCAAGATCAGGAGATTAACAGCACATAAGCCTTGGGTCTCCCTGGGCTTCAGGTTGACACAGGACCAATGCCCCAGATGTTCCTGCATGCTCCCAGGGAAGGATGTAAATCCTGGCCAGTACCTCGGCCATGAGGAGCTGCGAGGTGAGCCTGGAGTGGAGGCTGAGGAACGGGAAGGCCGGGCCAGCTCCTGGACAACTCGTGGCAAGCCTCAGGGTCTGCCACTTGGCAGAGCTGAGGTGGAGCTGAGCCAGCAGGAGGAGGACCCCTGACCGTGACCACGCCACAAAGAGCACCCCTGAGTCACGCCAGCTCACACCTCATGGCGCACTCTAATGACACGACAGAGGAGACGACACACACCTTTTAAAAGATGGAAACAATTCCCGAGGAGAGCACAAAGAGCAGCCGGTGCATCGCCTCAGTCACCCTGAAACAACCCTTGTAGGCAATTTACAGCTTGACACGCGCATATCCCAGAAACAGTGATTCCGGTCAGGTTCCGCAGCTTTCTGCCATGAGTGAAAAGGGAAGCATGAGAGGAAATGAAAACCAATAAAGAAAAGGAAGACCATTGCCTTTGTTTTCATTCTGAGTATCTCCACACACATACAGAGGAGGGTAGAGAATTCATCTTAGAGGGGGAACCAATTTTTTAAGAAAACACTTTTGGGGGCCTTTCTTTGGCTGTGCAAAGTACAGAACCCTGGACATGATCTGAAAAGATAGGACTAGAAGAAGAATTAAAAGGTTCCCTATAACAAAGTCACTAGAATTTTACAACTTTCTCCTGAGGAGCTAGAGCTTTGAGATCCTGGTTGAGGAGAAGGGGACAGGAACTGGTCCCAGGAATATGATGAGAAGTTTAGGCATCAGTAAGAAGCAGCTTGAGAGAAACAGCTCCTTGTTCAGAATGGTTTAACACAGTGGTGTCCAATCTTCGACTGTAACTTAGTCTCTGTTCTTGGCAGGGATATACTCTAAGTCCCCTCCATTAATTGAAAGCCTTCAGGAAAATCCACTGAACACAAAGACTGTGGTGGGATCACTAGAACCTTAGAGGGTGAACAGTGAAAAGGTGAGCTCCCTTCCAGATTCTGCATTGTGCAACCTGCACGCCCATACCTGGTGACCCCAAGTGTTCCAGGAGTGGAGATAAAGAAACCCTCCTCCCGGCAAGTACATCAGAGCAAGATGATCCTCCAGAGGGAGGACAAGGAAGACTAGACTTTATTATCACCTGGTAAAAGAAGGAATAAAACACATCAACATGTGAACAGGGATTATCTCTAGAGGCTACAGTGGGTGGCTTTTATTTTCTGTTTAGTGCTATTGTGCAATGAATCTGGGTTCATTTTACTGCCAGGGGTAATGATTAAGAATCAAAGAAAGAATTCTACAATAGGCAAACAGCAGTGGTGATGGAATGGCTGACCATGACCAGCCTCTCATCTCTGGACACCAGCTGGGGTCTGAATATACTGATGTTCCACTTGCATTGGTCGTTATCTGGCTCAGGAACTGGGAGGCTTGAACCTACACCTGGAAGGTACCAATGCCCACAGAGAGGAGGAGGATGCCCACAGGATGGTGGTGGGCAAGAGCACAGGACTGTGACCAAAGAGACCGACTCAGCAGCAGAATTCAGCCAGAATGGCTTGCTTTTGGGCAAATACACTGAGATCTGTGTATTTCACCATCACAGACACTCACCAAAGTGATTATGAAACTTAAAAAGTCCATAAATGAGAACGCATATTCAAATTTTTATCTAATGTCTCTCTGGAATTTAACTACTCCTTATAAAAATTTTACATTTCAAAATTAGCAGGTTTTTTAATCATGCGATTTTTCTCTCTAGAAAACTTTAGAGGTTATACCGTGCTATTTCCTCCCTTTACAGATTGCACACTTGACCCTCAGAGAGAGGGATGAGACCAGAATTATGCAGTGTATTATTCAAGACTCTCCAAAAGGCAGAAATGTCTCATGTGATTACAGAGGTTGGCAAGTCCAAAATCTGCTCGGTGGGCTGGCAGACTGAAATCCAGAGAAGAGGCAATTCTGCAGTTCAGGCCCAAAGGCTACCTTCTGTCAGAATTCCCTCTCACTAGAGGAAGTTGGAGAAGGCAATGGCATCCTACTCCAGTACTCTTGCCTGGAAGAACCCATGGATGGAGGAGCCTGGTAGGCTGCAGTCCATGGGGTCGCTAAGAGTCAGACACGACTGAGCGACTTCACTTTCACTTTTCACTTTCATGCATCGGAGAAGGAAATGGCAACCCACTCCAGTGTTCTTACCTGGAGAATCTCAGGGACGGGAGAGCCTGGTGGACTGCCGTCTATG
>NW_011495057.1:4032736-4057435 GCF_000754665.1 Bison bison bison | reverse complement strand
AGGCCGTCTATGGGGTTGCACAGAGTCGGACACGACTGAAGTGACTTAGTAGCAGCAGCAGAGGAAGTTAGTCTTTTGGGCTATTCAAGCCTGCACCTGATTGGCTGAGGCCCACCCACATTATGGTGGGAAATCTACTTTACTCAAAGCCCACTGAATTCAACGTTAATCTCATCCAGAAACACACACATGTATGTATCCAAAATAATGTTTGACCACATATCTGGGCACTGAGGCCCATCCAAGTTGATGTGTAAAATAACCCATCACACACGGGCAGTTAGAAACAGAAATGGAATTAAACTCCAACCTCTTGATTTTCAGAAAGCTCAAGCCACTCCATCATGTGACCCCAACCAGAATGATACTTTTGAAACCACTCAAGTCTGGAGTCTTAATACAAGACACATAGGGTCATGAAATGTTATGCTTAACAAACGTTCGTGCATATGCTGGAAATGATTTTCCCTAGCATTGTGGCTACCTGGACACATTTTAAGCCAAAAAAGAAGCCAAACATCATTTAGAGAGAATGGATCTAAGTGCCCTCTCAACACTATAAATCCCCCACAGCATCCTAACCCCATCATAAAACAGCACTAGTGAAATATCTGCACAGCCCTTCGACAGCCGTGGATATTAGATGCCAAATATAGTGAAATACATGACATTAACAGGGACATGCACCAAACAGAAGCTTGCAAAAGTTCCTCAGACAGCCGCTTCTTACCATTAATCCTGAATGCTGGATGTGATTCCTCATTAGAGGAGGAGCATGTTTGTGTCCACATTTTTCCAACCTCATACTTCAATTTTAGCAACTTTGAATTTTGCCTTCTAAGGTCCTTTTTTCTTCATTAAAGGAAAATGAGAATGTAAGCTTTGAACTTAACATCTCATTGAGAAGGCTATATTACAGGAGGAGACTTCCCACCTGCGTGGCTCTAAATTACTAGAAGAATGTTTTATTAGCTAAAGAAGTAAAGCAACAGCTCTTTAAGATTCCCATCATACTTCTGCTACAATAGTATCATTACCATACAAACTATGGATTCCAGTTCCAATATCACCTTTTTTCAGGACTTGGGAAGTTCAATCCATTTGAAAACCTTGAGGGCACTGAGAAATATCTGGATACAGCAGCTAATTGTAATCTAAACATTTATAAGAATAAATAAGCAATTGCACTCCGTTCAGCTCATAAATGTTATCAAGCAGGAAGCAATTGTTGAAATGGACAAACCGATAGCTCCACAATGAATTATAACACCATAGTTACACCTTTATCACAGCCAAAATATCTAAACCTAAGGTTAAAACATCAATCCAGGGTTTCCCTGGTGATCCAGTGGTTAAGAACCCACCTGCCAATGCAGGGGACATAGGTTCAACCTCTGGTCTGGGAGGATTCCACATGCCATGAGGCAACTCAGCCCATGCACCACAACGACTGAGCCCACACACCTGCTCCCACAAGAGAAGTCATCACGTGAGAAGCTCGCACACCACAACTAGAGAAAGCCCGCATGCAGCAATAAAGACCCAGCACAGCCAAAAAGAAAAATTAAAAAAAAACACAATAACTCTAAAAAACATCAATCCATTCTGTCTTCAGGACCGAGATCTCAGTTAAGCAATGTCTTAGTCAACTCAGGATCACCATAACAAAATGCCACAGACCAAGAAGCTTAACCAACAGAAAAGTATGTTCTCACAGTTCTGAAGGCTGGAGGTCCGAGACCAAGGTGCCAGCAGTGTTGGCTTCCGGCAAGACCTCTCTTCCTGGCTTGTAGACAACTACTGTTTCCTCACATGGCCTCTCCTCTGTGCAGATGGTTGCTGTTCAGTCGCTCAGTCGTGTCCGACTCTTTGCAACCCCATCAACTTCAGCACGCGAAGCTTCCCCGTCCTTCACCATCTCCCAGAGTTTGCTCAAGCTCATGTCTATCGAGTCAGTAATGCCATCCAACCACCTCATCCTCTGTAGAGAGTGAGAGAGATTGATTAACTGGTCTGTGGTCTCCTCCACTTCTTGTAAGGACACCAGTCCTATTGGATTAGGGCCCCTCTCCTATGACCTGATTTAAAAGTAATTACCTCCTTAAGGTTTCTGTCTCTAAATACAGTCACATTGGAGGTTAGGGCTTCAACATACGGCTTTTGAGGGGACACTATTCAGTCTCTAACAGGCAACATTTGTTGTTGCTGAGTTGCTAAATTGTATACGACTCTTTGCGACCCCATGGACTGCAGCCCACCAGCCTCCTCTGTCCATGGGATTTCCCAGGCAAGAATGCTGGAGTGGGTTGTCATTTCCTTCTCCAGGGGATCTTCCCCACCCAGGGACTGAACCCACATCTCCTGCCCTGGCAGGCAGATTCTCTACCATGGAGCCACCAGGGCAGCCTGACAGGCAACATTAATCTACTTAAAAAGCCTTTTTCTCTGTTTCAAGTTTATGCAGGAATTTTTTTCTTTCCCTCCTCCTTCTCCATTTTCTGCTTCTTTTTCTCTTTTTTCTTGTTTTGTTTCCCTATTAGATACAGATTCTCTTCCATTTCAAATAAGTGTCACGGTGATTTAGAAAATGTTTTCCTGTTATTTTTTTAATGCATCGAGTATTTGGGTTCCTTTTTTTAATGCAAAGGGAATGGTTCACAATTATCTCAGAAGAATCCAAAACATATTTTTCTAAATAGTCCCAGGAGTTCATGTTTGTTCTGACCAGATCCAACTCAACATGGCAATAAAAACACTCATGGTAACATCCCTCAGACCTGACTTCAGGGGACTTCTTACATGCATTTAACATATGCAAAGTCAACTTGCAGGTGGGGCAGACATACTCTTTATACCATGTGATCTCTAAACACAAAGCACTCAATCTATCTGCTATTCGACCAAAGAAAAAGCAAAGTGTCTGACTTGGGAGGAAACTGTGACCAGAGGTAGACGTGGTAACAGACAGAATAAGATACCCTAGGACATCTGTCCTCCATTTGATGAGCAACCTAATATGTTTTCAAGGATACTTTTGACTCCGTGTGATTTTTGTCTTATGATCGGTCTTCAAATACTGACTCCAAAATAATACTTTATTTTAAAATGGAATCATGATAAGGTGTAAGGAATAAGTCCCCCAAAATGAATACAAAGTGACCTAAGTGGAGGGAGGAAGTTAGTTGTTCAATCTGACTCTTTGAGACCCCGTGGACTGTAGCCCACCAGGCTCTTCTGTCCATGGGATTCTCCAGGCAAGAATACTGGAGTGGGTTGCCATTTCCTCCTCTAGGGATAAAACCCATGTCTCTTTTGTCTCCTGCATTGGCAGTGGGTTCTTTACTGCTAGTACCACCTGGGAAGCTCCCGACATTTGTTGAGGTTAAGTTAAATAAGGCCTTGAAAATCCAGAGTAAGGTGTTGGACTTGTGATAACTTATTACTCTTAAAATGACGAGGTGGAGGAGCAACGCCAAGTATTAGCATGAAAGCATTAGGAATATGGTCTGCCAGCGCTACTCATGGACTGAGCTGAAAAGAATAGTTTGAGTTAATACAGAAAACTGGGAAATTTGCACCTCAAGGAGAAAAATGCCACTAAAGAGAGCAAAACCTTCACTGCTTCAAGAGATTTCATTGTAACATTATGTTCAAAGGCCCTAAAATAGGTGGTAATCTATTTCTTAATCAGTGTTCTTGAACAAACAGAAAAAAATCTCTCTCTGAAGTTTAAAAAAAATCATTTTTATATATTACAAATATTGAATCACTTTAGCAGAAGGCACTTCCAAGAAACACCACGATGGGCAAGCATTTATGCACCTGACTTAAAATCTGAAACTTTCTCCTTGGGAAAAGACAGCACTTAAAAAATTAACCATAATGGCAGAGAAATTCCATGCTAAATGCTGATTACTTTTTAATCCTATCTTGTATGCCAAGAACAACGCGCAGGTAGGAAGAAAAAGCAAGAGACTGGAATCAGACTTTTGTCATGATCTTGCTACCAGTTGCCTGGCAGAACTGCTTTTTTTAGAAGCTGATCGCTGCTTCCAGGTGCATTGTTTGGGCTCAGCTCTAGATAAAGATAAACATTCAGGCTTCCAGGGACTGGAATCACAAGAGTGACTAGCAAAGTTCACAGGAACCGAAAGACCCTGGTGCCAATTAAAAACCATACATCCCATCACAGCAAGGAGGGAAGCTATTGAATAATTGAATAATCTCAAGCCATTCCAAAGGAGAATAAACAGATGATGGCCTGATCCCGTGGAGACTGGAGGAAGCTGTGTGCATCAGAGTGCTCTATATTCTCTTCATACTTTGATTAATTATCCAGCTGTGCGACTGTCATTATCAAGGATATCTCTGAATCATGTGGCTCCGACAGTAACCAAATCTGGCTGTCCCTTTCATTTTTTTTTTCACTTGGGTAAGCGCCTTGCTGTTTGGAAGAGAGTTACCTAGTATGTCACTGGAAACAAGCAAATGCTCCATTCACCGTAGACAACAATGGGCCGGTCATTAGACTGTCTTTCGCAGCACTGCTGATAGGTTTGTATAGAGGCACCCCCGGTGGAAAAGAGAAATATGCCCTCCTGTAAACTGATCTTCCACTGGAAAGTGCTGAGAATACCGAGCTTGAGATGAGAATGAGTGTCATTTTCAAATTTTATTTGCTTGCTTCGTTGTTTATTCGTACCAGAAAACGTGCCCCTCTCCCAAGCCCTTCATTCCAAGAGAACTGCTTAAGAGGCTATTTCTTTAGAAACTATTATAATTTTCAAAGGATCCAGGCAGGGCTTAAGTCAAAGAAAAGTATTTGAAATTGTAGAGTTCCTACAACTTTCAGCCAACCATTCAAGGAAAGAAAGACATGGGAAAAGAAAGTGAGGCTCTTGAAGTTACATCAACAGTTGCCTATTCCACCCTCTCTTGGTAGCTATGACCAAGGTGATCGTGGAATCTTGAGTGAGTCAGTTCATCTTTCTGTGTCCAAGTCTATCCCCTGGTTAGATCTGGATAACAATGCGTGTCTTCTAAGGAGGCAGCGCAATAGTGGAGAAGAGAGAATATTCATTCACCAATATTCTGTCTCTTGCCTATTTTTCCCAGCCCTCTAGTGGTTAAGCAGGACCAGGTGACTAGTTCTGACCAATGAGATGAGAGCAGAATGATGTGACTTGCAACCAGGCAAATGTAATAAAACCCCCGTGTAAACTCTCTTCTGCTTACATTTTAGAGGATGCACACGAGGTTGGGGGTGGGGGGCCCTCCAGCCTGGGTCTCTGAGTCAACATGTGGAACCGAGACCCCTCTGCTGGTTTATCTTGTAAAGATATCATGACCAAGAACTAAACCTCTGGTTGACCCTCCCTTCTCATCTCTCAGGGGAAATTTTATTCATCCTTCCAAAGCCAGTCTCAAAGCAACTTTTTCCACAGAACCTCTCCAGATAGGAATTTCCATAGCACTTTGAATCTCTGGGTTTTTTTTTAATATTTACCTCATTTTGCCTAATATTACTGAAAGTCTGTAAAGCATAATTCAGGCTCTGTGGACAAATGTCCCCGGATTTAAATCTCAGCTCCAGTATACATAGCTGTATAGCCTTAGGTAAATTATTAACGAGATTCTCCTAAACCTCCGTAAACCTCGGTTTTCCTATCTGTAAAATGGAGTTAACAAGAGGTGTCATGAGATGTGAATGAGGTACAAGTAAAGAGCTTGGCACAAGGTCTGAAGTGTAGGGAGACAAGCATGAAGCGTTCAGCTTACAGTTCCTGGGAGCTACTCCTACAACCTCACGAGATCTGAAGGGCCTTACATGTGAAGATAATATGCTCATCCCTTGTCTTCTGCAGTACCTGCAATGGGATCTCACACACAATCAGGTACGCCCCCGAAAGGTTTGAGGAATGAATGAACTTTCAAAAAAGAACAAAATAAATCATTAAAATGATAAAATGATAGAGATTCTCTAAGAAACAAAAGGGAAGAATGATGCGTGGGAAAGTAAAAAAACAGATCATGGACAAATTTTAAGTAAAGCATGTTGACTTGGGAAATGGAGAAAGATGGAACCTACGTTAACAGGTGATCGTTTTCAGAGATGACCTCAGGTACAGAAATCCAAAGTCATCATACATCTCCATGCACAGCACATTATCTTTACTCTTCTGCTCCATGATGTTTCTATGAAACATTAAAATCCTTTGAGGGCATATAAGCTAGTAGACATATGGCTGCTTTGACTTCAGAAGAAATCACGCAGTATGACCAAGATAGATTTGATATTGCCGAATAAAGTAAAAATTAATAAAAATAAATAAATAAAATTAAAACAGTGCCTTACAAATAAAGGGCACAAAACAGTAGCCTTGGGGAACAGACCAGGTGGTGTTATGTTTATAAATGTCTTTATTTATTTTTATTGGAGTATAGTTGCATTACAATGTTGTGCTAACTTCTGATGTACACCAAAGTTAATCAGCTATTATAAATTTCTTTTAAGTGCATAGATGTGTTCCTCTTATTGGAACAGTTTTTCGCCTTCCTGAAACTTCTTTCACAAACTGGTCTTCACAAAAGATAGGACTTCGTTCTTCTACATTTTTAAGCAACAGCGACATCATGTGGCCACGCTGGGCGCTAACTCGCCTTCTCTCCCAACTCTGAATTTCCCCCAGGGACACATCAATCCAGTTCTGCCTTCCCTCAGAATAAACTTGTTCAAAAATCATTCCGCGAATGGCGCACAGATTCCCAGGCTTAGGACAGGCACAGCGGTCCGTGTCTCCAACGCAATCTTATCTAAGGGATCATCCCGTGACCAACTCTTCACCAGGCACAGCCTATTCAGAGCTGAAACCAGCCCCGAGGTAACCAAATGGAGTTCATTTGACAAATCACTGAAACATGACTGGGGATGAATACATTCTACAGGGTATGAATGAATCATTCATTCATCATTCCACCTCAGGAATGATGACACCTGATGTGGGCGTGGTCTTCTCCCACAACTGTCATAGCATCCCCACCAGCACCAGGTCAAGACTTTGTTTTGTGCTCCGGTGGCCCCTGGGAAGCCTTCTGTAAAATTTATCACAGATGGGTGATGACTAATGCCAAGATTCCTCCTCCACTAAGCAGAATGCTCCTAAGGGCACATGAAGGAGCATTTGCTCACTCCAGTCTCTGCAGCCTCTGCCTATCACTCGGAGACGCTCTTCCATTGACTCAACAGGTATTTATTGAGCACCTACTTGAAGCCTACATTCTAGTTGGAGCTTCCATTCTAGCTAGAGCTGCTGCTGCTGCTGCTAAGTCGCTTCAGTCGGGTCCGACTCTGTGCGACCCCATAGATGGCAGCCCACCAGGCTCCTCTGTCCCTGGGATTCTCCAGACAAGAACACTGGAGTGGGTTGCCATTTCCTTCTCCAATGCATGAAAGTGAAAACTGAAAGTGAATTCGCTCAGTCGTGTCCGACTCTTAGCGACCCCATGGACTGGAGCCTACCAGGCTCCTCCGTCCATGGGATTTTCCAGGCAAGAGTACTGGAGTGGGGTGCCATTGCCTTCTCCGCTAGCTAGAGCAGTCAGGCAATTAAGCCGTGAAGTGTTGGGTACTCAGAAAATAAAGCTTTGTGTTGGGTGCTCAGAGAATACCTGACTTATATGGAGACAGCTGAGCAGAGATCTGAAGAAAGTGAGGTGTGTGGTTAGGAGAGGAAGATTGCTAGAAAATTGAACTTGGGAGGGAAGGAAGCAGGGATCCAGGCAGGAGGGAATGAAAGGGAGGAAGGATGAACTTATGAGCTGCTGGACAAGGAATGAGAAGACCTGCGTTCTTATCCTGACTCTTTCATAAGCAACTGAGCTAACTCAGGCTTTTCTTCCCCTCTCCAGACCTCAGTTTCTTTACTCTAAAGTGAAGAATTCAGATTCGATCATCGCTAAAGTCTCAGTTTTAAGACTCTCCATCACGAAAAGCCAGAGATTGTAACCTTTAATGGCATTTTGTGTGTGCACGCACCTGCACATGTGTGTGTGATTAATTTCCCAAAGCAATTCCAGGCATTTGTGTTTATTTTGAGAGTGATTACACACACACACACACACACACACACACACAAAATACTCATTTTTTGCTTACTAGTTAAAAGAAATTTATCTGAAGTCTATGGGTTTAAAGATTGGTTGGTCTCACAGTAAGATGTACACTTTTAGAGATTCATCATTATTTGCCCAAACACGATAATTGCTGAAGGACCATGCATTGCAATTTGGCCCTAATAACCACTCAGGTAGGTAAAGTGAGCAGTTAGCTACAAGATATCAACACCTGGTAAGTACATGACATTTTACTGAGAAATGAACTGCCATTTTGGCAGTCTTCTAGTTTGATGACTTCAGTCTTATTAATATCTGAAGCTCTCTGGTAATACCATGACAGATACATGATGCATACACACCATACAATAAATACAACAGCTAAGAACGTATAAAAGCAGGGTAAAATGGGCTCCAGATTTTAAACGGTTCTTTGGTTATGGTTCCCCAACTTCCATCAACACTCTCACATGTGGAGCCAAGTACAGAGGACAGGATGGATCCCGTGTTGAACCAGCATCAAAGGGCTCATCAAAGGAATCAGCAAAAGTCCATCTTCCCACAAACATCTTCATTAAACCACCATTTGCCGTGTCAGAACTAGAGTTATTCTTTGGTCTGGTATTATTTATATTTCTAGAATATCCCTTTTAAATGCAATGATGCTCCTAGAGGAAGCTGCCCGTTCCACTTCAAATGGTCACAAATGTCTCTGGAAAAATAAGCAAGATGAGGGGAGAGTCATGGAGATGAAGCCTTGGCCAGAAGTGCTGCTGTGGGAAGGGAGGACAAGGTTGTGAAGCAACCCAGGAAGGAATGAACCTGAGAAAAAATGAGTGCCATGCGGTGAGTTTCTGCTTTGTACTCCAGGTTCTGTAGCTAGAACTTCTACTTCTCATGTATGAGAGACCCTGCTGATACCATCTTTACAGATGAGGAAACAGGCTCGCCTGAAATCTCACAGTTGGCTGCAGAGCTGGGGCTCCATCTCAAGTTCACAGACTCCCCATCGTGCCAGGATGCTAGACCTCTCAAGAGTTAGTCGCTCAGTCGTGTCTGACTCTGTGTGACCCCACGGACAGTAGCCCACCAGGATCCTCTGTCCATGGGGATTCTCCAGGCAAGACTACTGCAGTCGGTTGCCATTCTCTTCTCCAGGGGATCTTCCCAACCCAGGGATCAAACTCAGGTCTTCTGCATTACAGGCAGATTCCTTATCGTCTGAGCCACCAGGGAAGCCATTGAAAAGGAAATGGAGGGTGAGAGAGGGGATAAGAAAATGAAGAACTTGACCAACATGCTGTTCTGTCCTGGATCAGCCCTGCCCCCTGCCTGAGCAGCAGAGAGTTGCAGGTACCCCCGAGGGCAGCAGGTACCTATCAGGCAGCCTCTGAACAGGGTGACTTATAGCACTTTCTGGGACCGTGCTGTCAAGGGTTGTCAAGCCCTAAACAAGAGACTGAGCAGCGTTGTGAATGAAGAGTGGGTTCAAATAAGAGGCCTGTCACTTCTGGGCTGTGAAGACATGAGCATGACGTTTAACTTCTCAGAGCCTCCATTTCCTCTTCTGTAAAATGGGAGGACTAACTACCTAGGGGATGAAATTATGTCAAGCCTAGCACTGGGCCTGACATACAACACATATACATCAACGCACGTGGTCCCATCCTTTATCCCCTCAAAGAAGACCAGCAAACCTGAGCTCATTATGTCCACTGTCCTTGCCCCCGGATCCCATCTTCCACCTGATCCCCTCCCCAGTTTCCCTGGGGCAGCCAATCTGCTGGTGCCCTCACTCCCCAGAATTGTCACTGCCTAGAGTCACCATGTGCATGCCCTGCCCTGCCCAGCCCAGCTGGAAGTGGAGCCCCTCCTCTGCTACTGCTCAGAGACAGCACCAGAACACACGTGGGCACAGACTGGGTTTGTTAGGGTGTACTCCATTGAGGACTATGGAGGAGGAGAGGTGGACAAGCTGAGAATCTAAGAAGACAGACCTTCTTAATTGGTTAGAGCCAAGAAGTGATACAAATGACTTTGTAGTATAAAACTTACAATCTGCCCACCCCGACAAGGTCAGAATTTCTCTCATCCATGGGAGAAGTGCCAAGAATCCCTGACACATGGGAAGGAAGCAGCTCTGCCCTTTCCCCCATCCTCCTCCCACCCCTGTTAGGCCTGTTTATTGAGTGCCTGGAACACAGTAGACATGCAGTAGACATTTGATTGAGTGAGAATGAAGTCACTCAGTCGTGTCCAACTCTTTGTGACTCTGGGGACTGTAGCCTACCAGGCTCCTCTGTCCATGGGATTCTCCAAGCAAGAATACTGGAGTGGGTTGCCATTTCCTTCTCCAGGGGATCTTCCTGACCCAGGGATCAAACCCAGGTCTCCCGCATTACAGGCAGACGCTTTACCCTCTGAGCCACCAGGGAAGCCCAACATTTGATTAATGGATCACAAATAAATTCAATATTGGATGGATGGATGAATCTTAAATCTATACAATTACATCCGTGTGTGCTAATTTGCTTCAGCTATGTCCGACTCTGCAATCCTATGGACTGTGGCTCACCAGGCTCCTCTGTCCACGGGACTCTCCAGGCAAAATACTGGAGTGGGTTTCCATGCCCTTCTCCAGGGGATCTTCCCCACTCAGGGATCGAACCCAAGTCTCTTACATCTCCTGCATTGGTAGGCAGGTTCTTTACCACTAGTGATCCTTACAGACTTTGAAACAGAGATTTTTTTTTTAATTGGGCTACATGCATTCATGCAACTAACATAGATATTTGCTACAGTAATTTGTTTGCTAATATTTGGTACACTAGTGGGAAGACATAACAACACCCAGGTCAATTTTTCATATACCCTATTATCCTCAAGCCTCATAGCTTGACTTGATAACACAGCCATGTCAAAAGATTGTATCCCAAAGAGAAATAAGACTTCACTAACATTACTATACTATCCCTGAAAGAAGAACATATTTATTCTTGGAGTTAAAGATGGGTACATGGGTGTTGTTTGCTTTGTTGCTGTTCAGTCGCTGAGTTGTGTCTGACTCTGCAACCCCATGGACCACAGCATGCCAAGCCTCCTGGCTGCCCTGTTGTTTGCTTTATTACTCTTTTAAGTCATCCATGTATGATTTATATATTTTTGTATGTATATTTACAAATAAAATTAATTTTTAAAAAATTTTTAAATGAAAGAAAGGTGAGGAGAGGGTTAACAACCGACTTGAGGCTCCGCAGAAAAGAATAAATCTTTAACCTAAGGCCTCACGCCTTCACCAGTGGTGGGCAGCTCCGCTGATGGCAGAAGCACAGTGTGGTGCCCAGACGAACAAGTAGACAATGAAAGAAAGTGATCCTGTGATCTTACATCCTTGGATAGTCTTGAATTCCACGCAGCTGTTTCTGGACAAAGGGACATTCTGGAACTGGAGTCTTCTCCCTCGGGATTGATGTCCGTGTCCTTTATTACCTAAGAGTCCCGGGTCTTTAGCTCCAATGATGAAAGCCAAATCACAGGCTGCCGTGGACAGAAAGGCTCTCTGTGATTTCCCCGTGTGTGCAGAGGCCAGCAGGGCAAGTCACCCAGGCACTCCCGCCACCCGGCTCAGATCTCAGGGGCGCCATGGAGTCCAGCTTCTCCACATTGACCTTGGAAGCCCCAACGAGCCACTTCAAGGAGATTACCTCCATTCTATTCTGCAGCTTTTTCTGGGTTTCCACAAGGTGGTTGTCTGGACATAACACATACTGGCAGTTCATCTTAACAGAAAACAGAAAAAACAGACAGTCCGATCAAATCCCCACCCAAAGGAATTCACAGCAGCTGCTTTCAGAGGGCCTAGGGCTCCCTTCAGTCAGCCAGCCTGTGAAGGATCTGGGCTGGGGCAGGAGGCCTCCAGGGGTGCAGGGAGGGCCAGATAAATGTAAATTCTCACCAAGAAGAAACACACTTCCCTTTGGCACCTCCATCATGGTTTTGTGGGCTGCACTATTCCAAATGAAAACAAAATTTTTAAGCAATGAGAACTGCCTCATTTTAGAATTATTTTTAAGTTTGAGCTGATCATTGATATTCTTATATATTTGAGATACACCAGTCACTCCGTGTGGCGACCCATGAAGGACATACCATGTGTTATGCCTATTCCATACCCAATCTCAGCCACAATCACATCCACACAGACTGTGAGACAACCAAACTGTCCCAAACAAATCCTTTTCTCCTTGTCTCTCTTCCCCGCTCTTATCTGGTGCATGCCTGTGTTTCTGAATGGGATTACTCATTCGCTAGGGCTGCTGTAACCAAGTTAGTCACTCAGTCGTGTCTGACTCTTTGAGACTCCATGGACTGTAGCCTGCCAGACCCTTGTCTATGGGATTCTCCAGACAAGAATACTGGAGTAGATAGGCATTCCCTTCTCCAGGGGATCTTCCCGACCTAGGGATCGAACCTGGATCTCATGCATTGCAGGCAGATTCTTTTCCAACTGTGGCTCAGTGGTAAAGAACTCTCCTGTCAATGCAGAAGCCATGGGAGACCTGGGTTTGATTCTGGGGTCAGGAAGACCCCCTGGAGGAGGAAATGGCAACCCACTACAGTATCCTTGCCTGGAGAACCCCCAAGAACAGAGGAGCCTGACGGGCTACAGTCCAGAGATCACACAGAGTCAGGAACAACTGAGCGACTAACACTTACTTACTTAACCAAGTACCATAAACTGGGAGGTTTAAACAACAGACATGTATCATGTCACAGTTCTGGAGGCTAGAAGTCTGACTGAGATGTTGGCAGGCCTGCTCCCCACCCCCACCCCGAGGGCTGTGAGAGGACAATCTGTTCTGGCACTCTCTCCTTGACTTGTGGGTGGTCATCTCCGTGCCTCCTTACATCATCTTCCCACTGTGCCTGTCTTTGTCCTACCCTCCTCTTCTCATAAGAACACCACATTGGATTAAGTCCCAACCTAACAACCTCATTTCAACTTCATACCCTTTAAAGACCCTACCACCAAATAAGTTCACACTCTGATCTATGGAGGGTTAGGACTTCAACATCTGAACTGGAGACATGGGCGCAAATTTGACGTTTAACATAGAGCTTTGCTGAAATCCCCTTTTGAAGCATTGACTGATGCATTTAGGGCACAGGCAACTTCTTGAAGGCCCGAAGCTCAAAGCAGTCATGTGCTCAAGCTGATGGAAAGACGTGGATCTAGTTGAAACCTTAAGAGATATAGAATAAGCTCTTCCCACAAGATATTGTTTTACAGTGTATGTCAAGCCACAGAGATTTTGTGCGTGAGAGACAGCAAATCCATTACCTAATTGCATTTCCTTGAAACATGCAATTTTCCTTCTTTTCCACTGACTTCGTGTTCTATATTTTGCATATTTATTCCTAAATCCACACCTCATGGGACCTACATTTAACCCATGCCATGACTACTTAGCAGTGCAAATGGCATATTCCATATTCTTGAGCTGTCCCGGGACTATTTGGTTATGTCCCATCCATACACTCATCAGGAGGTGAGGGAGCAACCCCTCCAGGTCTTCTCTCAGCTCACCCTCCCTTTTCAGTGTCTCTTCCTTAAGTGGCATATAGATATCTGGCTAACATATAGCCATAGAGAAGGAAGTGGTGTCAGACTTGATGGCTGCTACTCTGTTGAGCACCCAAACCAGGGCTAGAGTCCAACAGCTCATGGCCACATGCATCCCCTGCCCCTGGCAGACTTCTGTGTGACATGATGGACCCCCCTGGTCCTGGTAGAACCAAGATGAATAGGTGGACCTGCCCCTCTCCTTTTAGGATGCTTCTGGCTTTTGGTTTCTTTCTACCTAAGAAAGGCTAGAGTTCACCTGCAAAAAGGTAACCGAGGTAACTAGTAGTGAATACTGTGTCATCTGAGAAGGAGTTGAAAGGACCATCCTGGAGAATATTAAGGAGGCACCTTCGAAGAGCTGCCAGGGGCAAGAGATTGCTGAGTAGTACCGGTAGAAGTTCTGAAGAGCTGGAAGGTCAGTACAAGGTCATGCTGTTACAAACATGAGCTGTCTATACAGCCTGCCCTATAAGCAGAGAACTTCGAGTCACTGAAGTATGGAAAGAAGCATCATTACATAGGTTTTGGGAATTTGAATCCTGGTTCACCTCTTCCTGGGGCTTCCCAGGTGGCACAGCGGTAAAGAATCCACCTACCAGTGCAGGAAACAGAAGAGACACAGTTTCGATTCCTGGGTTGGGAAGATCCTCTGGAGGAGGAAATGGCAACCCACTCCAGCATCCTTGCCTGGAGAATTCATTCCATGGACAAAGGAGCCTGGCGGGCTACAGTCCATGGCATCGCAAACAGTCAGACAGACTGAGTAACTGAGCACACACACACACACATCACCTCTTTCTCACCATGAGACCTTAGGTAAATTACTTTACCTCTCTGAACCAGTGTCTCCAATCTGCAGTAGATTCTCAAATATTAATACACACCCCCCTTCCTTAGTCCTTTCCTTAGAGTCACAGGTACTAGAAACACTAACTTCCATTCCTCTTACCAAACAAACTAAGACAATCCACCATCTCAGCATGGGTGTTTGGCTTTGAGTGTAGGGACAAAATCTGCCCAAAACTGCTCTGGGTGACGAGTAAGAACCACAGGGCACAGGTTTTACCACCACTGTTATTCCTTTCCTACCCGAAGGGAACCAAGATTTGAACACCAGTTATCACATAAAACATTCAACTCCATCTTGCTGGTAGTTTTAACCATGTTTAAATATTTCATAGAGAACATTTTCCTTTGAAACACTGTCTTGTCTTGCTTTTTAACAGAGAGTGACCTGAATTAATGTGGAGAGGCCAGAATAAAGAGCAGCGGAAATAAATGCAAGGCAAGCTTTGGGGCTGAAACAGCTGAATGCAGGTCAGGACTCGGTTTGTTGGCTTGTCCTCATATGTGGGATGTCCATGCACTGCCTTTCAGCACTTCAGAGAATTCCCTGACTGCATGGGTGCTGATTAACTCATACATGTGGAATCTGGAAAAATGACACATATGAACTGTTTCTAAGGCAGGGATAGAGGTGCAGACATAGCGAACAGACACGTGGACACAGCAGGGGGAGGGGTGGGTGGGATGAACTGGGAGCGCGGGGTTGACGTATATATACTACCGTGTGCCAAACAGCGAGTGGGAAGCTGCCATAACGCACAGGGAGCTCCGCTCTGCGATCACCTAGAGGGGTAGGCGGTGGCCGTGGGGGTGGGAGGGAGGTCCGAGAGGGGACATATGTATGCTCTGGCTGATTCATTTCATTGTACAGCAGAAACTAACAACATTGTAAAGCAATCATATTCCAGCAACAACCATAAACAGGGGCACACTGGTGAAGAATCTGCCTGCCAGTGCAGGAGATGCAGGACATGCAGGTTCAGGGCTGGAAAATCCCCTGGAGAAGGAAATGGCAACCCACTCCAGTATTCTTGCCTGGAAGTGCTATGGACACAGGAACCTGGGAGGCTACCGTCCATGGGGTCGCAAAGAGTCTAGTACAACCGAGCACACACACAGAAAAACAGGCAGGAATACACACACACACACACATATATTCAACTTTCATCCTGGGGTAATTTGGGTTGCTGTTCAAAAATATCGATTCCCTGTCTTCCTCCTCCAAGGCAGGAGTATACTTCTGTATCCCTCTTAGGGCTACAGTCACATGACTTGATTTATCCGATGAAATGTGGGCAGACAGAACAGGGTGCCTGGTCTGAGTCTGGCCTTAGCGTCGGCCTATGTTTCCTCTGCTCCCTTGCCCCTCTGCCATCGGCCTGAGAAGAGCATCCACATCAGATCCCTGCTGGCCCTCTGCCTGGCCCCACAATAATACTCATGAAGTAAACCCAAACCCGATTCACAGCCCAGAGCCAAGCCCAGTTGGGAGATTAACTCACTGGCCACCAGTGACTAAATCTCCAGACCTGCTTCACTACTTGGAAGTTGAGGGCTGGAGCTGAATATTCCTCTAGTCATGTGGTTATTTCCTCTGGCAACCAGCCCCCATCCTGAAGCTCTCTGAGGGCCCACCCAGAGTCACCTCACTAGCAAAAACCCAGGAATGACTAAAAGGGGCTAATTATGAGCATCAAAAGATGCTCTTCTCACCCCTACTACTCAGGAAATGACAAGTGCTTTAGGAGTTCTGTGCTAGGAACCAGGGATGAGGCCAAATATACATTCTCATCACATCACTATATGCACAGATTTTTATAAATATAATGATGAAACCATCAGGTGAAGGAAGGCTTCCCTGGTGGCTCAGATGGTAAAGAATCTGCAGGCTTGGAATGAGAGCCACAGCAGAGAAAACAGCCAGCTCCCAGGGATGTGGTGATGGTGCTTGCCAACACAGTGGAGCAGTTAATCTGACCCATTCCTATTTCTCTGAAACGGTAAGGTGTGAGTGTGAGGGCCCAAGACTGAGCCACGACCCCAAAGTAGCTGTTGAATTAACTCATTTCTAAAATTCCATTTTCTTCACTGACCTTAAAGGCTTTTTTGATTGTCAATCTCAATACAGTTTACCTGCGCTGGAATCCACAGTTTGGGGACATTAAATCCCAGATCTGCCTTTAAGTAACATGGATTGAATGTTCACCTGGGGCTTGTCGGAGCTTTCAGGGGATGAGTCCCTGGGATGACCTTGAGCCTCAGGGCTTGGGGATCACAACCGAACCAAAAGCACTGATTCAATAGCATCCTTATGTTGCCAGGCCTGCGGTCTCTCTCCCTCACTTGTGAATAAGGAGAAAATGAAACCTCTGCTGCTCTATTGCTGCTTCTGGAGAACATGCAGGTTCAAGAGGCTGGTGAGAGGCCCCCAGGGGACAGACTGGCTGGAAAATGTCAGAATCCTAGGTGGCTGTAAACGGGACAGAAAGCACAACTCACACCTGTGGGGAGTGGAGACTGAGCTCTAACACAGTGGCGGTGCAGTCCTCAGCGGGTGGGGCGCTTTCTCAGGGCGGCTGTAGATGGCTCCAGGGCCAGGGCCAGGGAGTGGGAACGAAGAGCAGTGTAACGGAAACAGAGCAAAACACTGAGAAGGGGGCCGTAAGAGGGGCTTCAAAATGTGCTGCTTAGTGCTTACGCTTGGTTTTTGTTGCAGTAAGCAGGAGTTCTTGAATCCCTCTGGCATACAAAACCAAATGGAAAAAAAAAAAAAACCTCACTCACATTTTATACCATGATCTGTATATAGCTATGAAAGAAAAGGACAGGGCACCCCACAACCCTCAGTTTCCCCAGCCACAAAATATAAGGACTTACCTAAATGTTACGCACAGTCTGCCACGTCTGGAGAGTAGGAAAATGATAAAATAGTAATGTGTATATCAAGAAAAAATGACATTAGCAAAATACATTCATTTTCTACTGCATAACAAATTACCACAAACTTAAAACAACACGCATTTATTAACTTGCAGTCCTGTAGGTCAGAAGTCCAGCATGGCATGGGTGAGTTCTCTGCTCAAGGTCTCCCAAGGCTGCAATCAAGGTGTCAGCCAGGCTGAGTCACTGTCTGGAGGCTCTAGGGGAAAATTCAGGTTCAAGCTTACTCTTGGTGTTGGCAGAATTCAGGTCCTGTGATTGCAGGACTGAGGTTCCTGTTTTCTTGCCAGCTGTCAGTGGGGCACAGCCTTCAGCTCACAGAGGCTGTCCACATTCCTTTCTACGTGGCCCCCTCCAACATTAAGCCAGTTATAGCACATCAAACCTTCTCATGCTTTGAATCTCTGACTCCTTTAACCTCTGACCCCTGGATCTGAATGTAAGGGCTCCTATGAGCAGGTCCACAAGAATGATCTCCCTCTTAAGGTCAGCTGACCCAGAATCTTAATTATGTCTGCAAAATCCCTTTTACCACACAATGTAACATAATCACAGGCACATTAGCTCATCTTATTCAGATCTGCCCACGGAGAAGGAGAGAAGATAATACAAGGGAGAGGGTCTCTGGGGTTCACCTTAGAACAGTGCCTATCAGATAGATGCTTCTGCTTCCCCCAAAGTTCCACGGTCCTCCATCTGCCCCTGGTCTCCTAGAGATCTCAAGACTCCAGTTCCATTTGGGCGACTCAAACTCAACTCACCCCTTGTCGCATTCTAGTAGGCCTCCTCTTGGCTACTAGTCAGCTGACCTGGTTAAAAAACTAGCCCCTTTGGACCATCACATTTGCCTCTTTAATAAGGGTGTTGAAGGATAATAAGCAAGAGAGGGACTGGACCCCAAACTGGCTCTAAGAGACCTACTGGTGGAAGCTTCAGGCACTTTGGCAAACTGGCACAAGAAATGCATTAGGGACCCTCCCCATTCTGGGTAAGGCCCACCCTGCCCACATCAGACTATCGACTGGAAGTAAAGTATATGAAGACTGGAGTTTCATTCCCATCATCCACCATCTACCCAGCCTGGACAACGGAGTGGACAAAGGCTTCCCATAGGCAATACTGTCCTACCCTCTGCTCCATCCACATTCACACTGAGCAGATTATTCTGGTCACTCCTCAGGCTTGCAGTTTCACTCCTGAAACCTGGGGAAGGTGTTCCACTAGCAGATGGTTTAATGTGCAAGTCAGCCTAAGGAAACTACTTTTGGGGATAGACGCTTCAGCCCGCATTCCACAAACGGTCATGGAGCACCTGTTTCTTGCTAAATTCTGTGCAGCAGGTTTGAGAAAACAGCAATTTCCATCTGCAGTGTGTCCACAGGCCAGGC
Organism: Bison bison bison; assembly: GCF_000754665.1. Lineage (NCBI taxonomy): Eukaryota > Metazoa > Chordata > Mammalia > Artiodactyla > Bovidae > Bison > Bison bison. Next base: position 4,038,523 of record NW_011495057.1, on the reverse strand, counting down.
TTATCTACTATGTCCATAAATAAGCCAACCCCCAAAATAAGATGAGCTCCTGATCTCCCAAGGAAAAGATCCAAAAGAAAAGGTTGGGGCCGACTTAAATGTACAGATTTTTATGGATGATGGAGCTGTTACAGAAAATGTGTACTTCTAATGTATCATTTATAAATTGACCTTTCCATATAGCTTAAAGATCTCATTATTAAAAATGTATTAATTTGGGGACATGACTCATTTCCACTCTTACATACTATATTAGTTCAGGCTGCTATCACAAATTACCATAGGCCGGGTGGCTTAAACAACATTGATTTCTCAGAGTTCTAGAGGCTGGGAGGTCCAACATCAAGGTACTGGCAGATCAGGGGCCCTCTACCCAGTTGGCAGATGGTCCTCTTCTCACTGAGTCCTTACAAGGAGGGGACAGAGATGAGGCCAAGCACTCATGTCTCTTGCTATGAGGGCACTAATCTCAACATGGGGGCTCCACCTTCATGACCTAATTACCTCCCAAAGGCTCCACCTCCTAATACCATCACACTGGGGCTTGGAATTTCAGCATATAAATATGTAGAGGTCACAAACATTCAGTCCATAACACCTGCCATGAAACAATTTTATCAGGCTCCTCACATTTGTATTCTATTACACAGCAGTGTAACCTCTACCATGAAAATGCCCTTTGGGGTCACCTAACTTGGCTCAATATTTTTGAATCCATGTTTCATGCTGTCTCTGAAATTTCAATGTAAGTCACAAGTAACCTTGGTATAAAAACAGTCACTACATTTGTCATAACTTCTCGTTCATACTATAGGTGTATATTTGTGACCTCCAGGACACACCATTGACTGCATGGCCTTTTAAGCAGCCATTTAAAGCTTTTTACAACAGCATCCAAAGTTGGCATTGTGAAGTCCCTTCATTCAGGTCTCTGTTCAAATGTCCCTTCTCAGCAAGACTTTCCTTAACCACCATTTCTAAATTACACCCTCTGCCCCCAGCTACCCGCTTCATCTGCTTCTTTTTTCCTCCATAGAACTCATCTTCCAAGACCTTATGCTCCCCATGGGGCAGAAATCTCATCTCTTTTGTTACCATCTATCCTCATTGCTTAGAACTGTTCTGTTTAAAGTATCAAATACGTAAGGGATTGATACTGACTTTTAAATAAAAGAATATTTCCAGGAGTGATCACTATACTAAATTACATTAGGTTATTGGTTATATATATAATTTTATTATTTATGTGTAAACTTTATATATACATGAAATTAATACAGATACATAAATATGAGTGTAATATAAATATGAATGTATTTTTGTTGTTTAGTCGCTAAGTTGTGCCTGACTCTTTTGTGACCCCATGGACTGCAGCCAGGGTCCTCTGTCCATGGCATTTTCAGGCAAGAGTACTGGAGTGGGTTGCCATTTCCTCCTCCATGAATATATAAAATTATATATATATATTTCCATTAAGTAACACCTACAGGCATGTAAAACTATCGTTAAAGTCATTTTAGGCTAATACATTTCCTTTTAAAAATATTCTTATGGAAAAAATAAAAATTCAGTCATTGAGAAACCACCATGTAACACAAGAGAAGAGTCAGGAGTCAATTTTTGGAAGGGTGGGGGGATCTCTTCTTATTTTGGTCCATATGCAGGTACAGAGCAATCATTTCTCCACCATGAAAAACCCATTTCCCAGTCTTCTATTTTATCTAAGTGCTTTGCTGTCTCAACTTCCAGGACAATGTCTGTTTTCCCCCATCTCTGTGAAAGAACTCTGTAAACAGTCCTTTCATGATTCTTTTTAAAGTGTGTCCCTTAAACACAAAAGCCCTCTGTTGGCCTTTGTCCAATCAGCCTTGTGCTGTTTTAACTCCTTATGCATACAGATTGCCTCTTTGGCCAGCATTCCTAAGCTCCTGACAGAGTTCTGTTTTTCTACGCAGATTCCTGCCTTCCAGGCACCTTCCCGTCCTCCTGCACACCTGAGAACACACTTCTTGCCCCATTTTCAGTATCCTCATCATTGACTCCATTCTACTCCCTCCTCTGGGTAACTACTTTTATTATTATTGGGCACATTGTTGCTTTATGATGTTGTGTTAGTTTCTACTGTACAACGAAGTCAATCAGCTAGACATATATATACATACATCGTCTCCCTCTCGGACCTCCTTCCTACCCTCCCCCCACCACCCTATCCCTCTAGGTCACCACAGAGCACCAAGCTGAGCTCCCTGCACTCTACTGCAGGTCCCCATTAGCTATCTGTTTTACACATGGCAGTGCACATACGTCAATTCCAATCTTCCAATTCATCCCCCCTCCCCTACCCCATGTCCACACATCCACTTCATCTGCAGCTCTATTCCTGCCCTGCAAATAGGCTCATCTGTACCACTTTTCTAGATTTCATATACGTGCATTAATACACGATATTTGCTTTTCTCTTTCTGCATTGTCTAAGCTCACCTACCAGCATGAATTCAGATCCCTTGATAAAGTAAATACAGCAATGAACAGATATGGTAAGAAGATGGGAAAGACATATACACATAGAGAGAAATGGTAACTGTCACACAGACATGGATCACATCTGGAGAAGGAGAAATCCTAAAGACCTGGTGGGGAGGGGCCGCTGTGGGCAGCAGAGATCCCTATCAAGCATTTGAAGCCTGGACTTCTGAAAGTGCCCACATGACCTGCAAGGTTCCACCACTGACGCCCATGAAGAAACCCACTAGAATGTGTAAAGCACAGTGAACTTGAAAATCAAGGTAGCCATTGTTTGGTCTGTTGTATATTCACACAGGCGATTGGGAGATGAGTAGCTGCAGCCCTTCAGGGTCATGAGCAGGAGAACAAGGGGTCCTGGACTTTATGGAGATTGAACTAAGCGGCAAAGAGAGAATGAAGCAACATATACCCCTCCTCAAAACCTACAGACCTTAATTATCCACTTCCCAGTGGTCTGTGGTTTGTCACAGACACTTCATAAAGTTAATCCAACTGATTATTGCACAGAGAATAAAAAATTTTCCCTGATCCTTCAAAAAAAAAAAAAACAAAAAACCTAGGAAACAGAGGAGAAATAGATGTCACCCTTTCCTGCAAGATGGAAAAAGTTGTATCTCCTGGCCCACAGAGAAGAATCAAACACTGCTGTGAGACAGAAAAGAGGAGAGTCAAAGCAAACATCCCCCGCTTCCTCCGAGAAGAAGGCTCTATTTCGCTTCCTGATTTGTGATTTCATGAAACAACATCCTGAAACACTCTTTGTTTGGTTTCCCCTCTGTTTAGTTTCTGTCTGTAATGCAAGAAGACAGCTGTAGTTAGAGGGAACGAAAATATTCTGTCATTTTCTTCTCCATCTCAAGGATTTTGTTAGGATGAATTGCCTCAGCAATTTGTGTGCAAGGATTGTTTTCCAGAAAAACTTGAGAAAACTCTCCGTTTGTAAACTTCTATCACACTTAAAATGGCATATAGGCTTCTTCAAGTAAGTAAAGCTATTTTGATTTTTAAAAGAATAGTGGTGTTTTTAGGTATTTTTACAATTATATAATCTCTTTCTACTTGTGTTTCTTTCTTTTTTTTTTTCTTTCTTCTTAAAACATTTTCAAAGAAGAATCTATTCAGAAAATAGTTCCCCTTATTCAGGCATAGTTATGAACTGGTAATAAAGCCCCAGTATAAGATTACATCTGGAGCTAGAAATATGTTACAGGCAGTGATTTACAGCCTCGTGACAACATAATTTATACAAGGAGCAATGCTAATTTCCATGCATCCTGATTTATTTCATTAATAATTCTTACAGGCAGTATATTCTGTTATTACTGAACTTACTTTAGATCAGTAAGTTTTCAAATTGGCTTATGATCAATTCATAAAAATACTGAAAGTAATCAGATCCATAATAAATTGTTCCATGGAGTGAGATATAACTACTATGTAATCGTATATGGAGATGATATTGGTTTTAATCAGCTACCCAAAAAAGGGAAAATTTATACCATTCTCTGTTTAATTTAGATTATAAAATTCACTAGGGAAATCAAGGAATCGGATAGCTGATCGTTCTTAATAGCAATTGCAGTAAAACACATTTCACTGCTTGAAATTTGTGAGCCTCAATTAATCATGGGCTCAAATAGTTTTTAAAAGTGCTTTATAATCCAAATATTACTATCTCAGTAAGACACTCCAGTGTGTTTATTAATCCATATCTACTTGCATACCCTCCTCGACCTTCAGTCACATGCCTAACAGCTCAGCAGGCTTCAAGCAAGATGCCAAAACTCCTGCTCTGTCTAATTGCATAATTTTCAGTTATTCCACACTCTTTCTTCCCAGAGAAGCATTAAAAAAATAATAATCCCCTGCCAGTTTAGTCTCCCTCTTAATGACAATTGACTATGCATTCATTACATTCTGAGTATTTTACAGCCTTTTTCTTTAACTTTCCTCTTTAAAAATATTACCTTTCCTGTCACTACTCCTTTTCTATTTTCTAAAATAAGACAACCTCCTCATTAAACACTCCAAGATAGATGAGAGTCTGTCCTCCAGAGAAGAGGATGCTAAGTTCTCTCCTGTGAGCTATTCCACTGATTAATCCCCATTTCCCCTGCATCCCTGGAGTCTCCACCCTCAGAGAGTAAGGTCTCTATCCTGTCTGTCATGGTCCTCCCAGCACCTAGAAAGTGCATTGTATTTAGTAGGTGAGTGAATATGTCACCTGTTAAATAACAGAAATTCAACCAGAAGACATTTAAAGATCAAATGGACTTTACTAATCAATTAATAGGCTGCACCCCATCTAGGAGCTCCAAGGAGTTATACAAAATAGAAGATTTTTATAGCAGAAGGGGGAAAAGAATGGATGATTTCAGGCTTAGGAACCTACCTACAGGAGACGGAAGGGGGCTTAGGGGGCAGATTACTGATGCTGACCAGACAATTTCAGACTGACCAGTTAAGACTGTATGCCTGGGGGAGATTGTAACTGCATTCCGGTTGAGAATCAAGTCATGGGGCTTGCTGACATGGGGCTTAGCACAAGTGACTCCATTTGAGACCTATTATTTCTTTTATAACAATCCCCCTCTATCAGACTCTCAGCTTAACTGAGAGATGTGAACAAAATTTCTCCATACATCACGTGCATTTGTTTGATCCCCGTGACAGTCACAGGCCACAGCTCAGGTCTAGAATCTTTAAGTCTGTCTTTCCCTTTGTTCCTTTTCTGGTGTTCTAGTCTTAGTGAGCTCACTTGCTTGGTAGTGAGCAGCTCCAAACACACATTTAAAGTTTTTGAGAGAATACAAAGCAACAAGGGAGATTATTGTAATTATAATAAGCATGGTAATTCCCAATATGTGGATTGCACTTTGGAGCCATGGTCCCCAAGACCAAAACCAATCAAAATCAAATGTCAAATAATGACCCTGATAAAGGAGTCACCTTTTTTAGCCAAGAGGTTTGCTCAATGATCTTAATGTAACTGAATTCCAACTTTCCCAGAAGTGTTAATCCAAGTGTAGCAGGAGGTGCTAGCCACGGCACAAACACTTCCTGGCTCAACCAGAAGATAATCAATGGCTATCCAATGATCGGAGAAGGCAAGGGCACCCCACTCCAGTACTCTTGGTTGGAAAATCCCATGGACGGAGGAGCCTGGTAGGCTGCAGTCCATGAGGTCGCTAAGAGTCAGACACGACTGAGCGACTTCACTTTCACCTTTCACTTTCATGCATTGGAGGAGGAAATGGCAAC
>NW_011495057.1:4019587-4032636 GCF_000754665.1 Bison bison bison | reverse complement strand
CTTCACTTTCACCTTTCACTTTCATGCATTGGAGGAGGAAATGGCAACCCACTCCGGTGTTCTTGCCTGGAGAATCCCAGGGATGGCTGAGCCTGGCGGGCTGCCGTCTTTGGGGTCGCACAGAGTCGGACACGACTGAAGCGACTTAGCAGCATCCAATGATCAGGGCTTTCTAGGTGGCTTAGTGGTAAAGAATCCACCTACAAGGCAGGAAATGAAAGAGACACTGACTGGTTCAACCCCTGGAAGAGGAAATGGCAATACACTCCAGTATTCTTGTCTGGGAAATCCCATGGACAGAGGAGCCCGGTGGGCTACAGTCCACGGGGTCTCAGAGTCAAACATGACTGAGTACGTACACACACACATATCCTACGATCAACAACTTTGACCAGAGAGCCTAAGGATTTTTTTGTTGAGCCGTCATTGCTTTAGTAGCAGATTCTGCAATACTTTCAAGTTAAGGAGGGGTTTCTGACCATATTCTCATTTACATTTGCTCCTAACCAAGGAAGTAGGGATCTCTCAAAGGGAGCTCATTTTGAATCGTGAATGCCTCCCAGTAATTCCATTTGACTCTGTCACTCAGGACAGAAAAGTGACAGCCACAGAGGCCAGTAAAAATATAAGAGTCACAAGACCAAACAGGCAGTTTTTTCTGGTTACCATTGCTTTGTGTCCCTTTCTTTGTACAGAGCCTGGAAACAAGAGTTCCCCGAATTTGGGATTGTTAACCAGAGACAGGGAGACAGACCAGAGGGTCTTTAACATCTGGACAGATCAGAGTTTTTTGAGGACAAATTTAGCAATTGGAAAGCTTAACCCCAAAGCCCTTAGCAACAGTCTAGGATATACGATGATGGTATTATCTTTCCAGGCCAATGCCAGAGTAAAGAAAAGGAAGGAAAGAAAAAGAATTGTTTACAGTAAGCAGTCTTGATCCAGAGTCTTAGGAAGAAGCAGTCTATGCTGACATCAGCTGTTCTTCCTCCTAGTCAACTTTCTTTCTCGCATCCTTACAGGACCAGATGTCAGTGGAGCATTCTTCAGCTGTGAGATGTGTATCCACAGCTCGAGTCCCTGACATTTGGCTGCCATTTGGGTAGTAAGGAGGACCTGGAACGTGTGTGTGCTCAGTCACTCAATTGTGTCTGACTCTGCGACCCCATGGACTGTAGCCTGCCAGGCTCCTTTGCCTATGGGATTTCTCGGGCAAGAACACTGGAGTGGGTTGCCATTTCCTACTCCAGGGGTCTTTCTGATCCAGGGATCGAACCTGTGTCTCCTGCATTTGCAGGCAGATTCTTTACCACTGAGCTACCCGGGAAGCCCAGACCTGGAATAGTCCCTTCCAGGAAAGATTTTAGGGTACTTCTTACTGATTGCAAATCAGAAGTGGAGGGAAAAATGAAAATGTTGCTTTGGAGAGTTATAACCAAATATTTGAGGAAAGTGGAAGATTTCAAAATCCAGTACAATTTACAAGTACATAATAAAACCTCAAGACAATTAACAGGAATATAATCCAATACAGACAAGGGTGTAAGCATCATTTTTCTCTCTACAATTATTCCCATTTCTTTATTTTCAAGGATCATCACAGTAAAACAAATTTGTTTGTATTAAATGTGGCTTAGTTATTTACATAAGTGCAACAAGAGTAGTGATTGACTCTCTAAGCTCTTTTTAAAACTGCTTTGCTGGGACTTTTTACCAAGAATCTCAGATTGAACACTTAAAAGCCTCTTGAGGCCAGGAAGCCAATCCAAAGTTCAAGCAGTTCCTTAAAGCTGTTTGGTCATATCTGAGTCTATGCATATCTCACTCAGATATAACATTTCAGTAAAAGCCTTAGTAATATAGCCAATGTTTCTAACCACATCCTCTTATAAGGAGAATAGACTTCTATTGAACTTAGATAAATTGCTAACTATACTGACATGAAAATAATACTCAAGGGCTTCTGAGTTTTGGAGGGATCAGGTAGGGAGAAAAGTCAATGTGTCATCTTTGTTTACAACAGTATATTTTACCAAATTACTCTTAGCTTTAAGAGAAAAGAGAAAGGGCTTCCTTAAACCTAGAGAAACAAAACATTAAGGAATTCATTCAGTCCCATGTAATTAATATTTGTTTTGATTAAATCAAATTTTCTCATTATTTCTGGAAACTCTTACCCAATTCAGTTTTATGATTTTAAAGTTATTGGAAACCATACTTGTTAAGTTTATCTGATCAAATGGCTAAAGCTTTTTGTAGACACTTAAGATTTGTATCTGTCCTTGACAAGCAATCTTATGGAAACTGTGGAGCAGTGTGTATTTTTTAAAAAACCTCTTCCTCTTTTTTTTCTTTTAGTCTTAGGAATTGAGGATGATCTGGGTTAGTTTCTAAAGGCGACTGGGTAAAATGTTTATATCTCAAAGGATGTATGTAGTCAAAGAATGTATGTTTCCCCAAGAAGGACTTTGAATTGTTTCCATAGTTACATTTCTCCATTCTCATCAGCCCTCATCCCTAAATGCTACCTATAAGCACGTGACACCCACAATTCACATCTACCCTAACTTCTCTCAGAAGTGCCTGCCCCCCGTGGTCCCCTGCACTTGGACGTCCCAGGAGGACTTCCAACTCAACCAGTGCAGTACTGACCCGGCCTTGTCTCTTCCTGCTGCCTCCCATCCCACTTCCACGCAGATTAGAGCTCTTCCTTAAAGCCCCAGCTTAATAAAGCCATCTTTTCAGCCAGTGACGCTTGTCATTTGGAAATAATCTCTCTCCTTTGAAACACCATAACTTTACATTTGTGTCTTTTCAGTCCTTATCACTCTTTACCTTGTACTATAGTGATGAAGGGTCTTTTCCTCCCCTTTTGGACTGTAAGATCTTTCATAGATTCACGAATTTTCTGACAAAATGTATTCAGTGTTTTCCACGTGGAAATGTTAGTTGCATTAATCAATGAATCAGTCAGTCTGAGGGAGGGAAAAAATGGAAAAGGAGAACAGCCTATTTCACAGTCATGGTGTAAGATTTACAAAATGCCTTAGACTCGCTTTTAAAACCTGATGTCCCTATAAGATCCCATAGAATTTTGCTGCACTCAGAGAATGATCGAATTACTGATAAACGATATTTTTAGAAACCATGTAGCCCAGAGCTTTTGCAAAACCTTTAAAGTCACAAGATATTTGTGTAGGAAAATTGAATTGCACAAACTTGATCAAGAGATAAGGTTTTAAAAACAAACATATGAACACGATATACACATAACAAATAGTCAGAAATTGATAAAAGAATTAGAAATATTATTTTCCTCACAACAATCTAAAAGGTATGTATTATTGACACCCATTTTATAGATGAGAAAACTGAGGACTTCTCCCAGGTCCCAGGACTGGTGAGTTGTAGGATTAAGATTCAAACTCAGTCTATCTGGTTCCCAAGTCCACACTCAAAACCAACAAAAGCTGCCTCATTTACCATTATTACTGTTATCATTATTAGAAAAAATAATAAAATGACAACTATGATTTTTTAAAAAGCCTTAAGGATAGATTTGTGAATGCTCTTTCCTTTTTCCTCAGGCTAATAAAGAGTTGAACTAAAAACTCTTGATGACTATAACTGAAAACATTTATACTGTTTCCTACTGTGATCTTCGATCACTCTTGATTAAAGTTTTATGAGCAAGAAGAGTAGAAAGGAATTAGATTAAGAAATTATTTCTTTACCATCCTTATGATTTAGAAGATCATTCACAAGCTCATAAACATATTTAAAGTTTTAACTCCACTCGTAAAGTAACCATGAATCCTTGTCAAGTTTCTCTGGAAATCAAGAGCTCCATAAAACACTCTGAACACTGCTACTGTTCATTCCCACTATCTCAGGGCAGAGGGCTCTAAACCATCGTGGAAAGATTCATGAGCAACGGAGGGAATGGACCGTGTCTCGTTTCTCTCTGCAACTCAGTATATACAGAGCTGTGCCCAGCTTAGTATGAGTTCATTGAAGGTTTCTTGAGTTAAGTTCGGCAACTCATTTTATTTATGATTTTTCTAAGGTGCTACAAAAATCCCAATTTAGTACTATTCAATGTCTGTTTGAAAAAGGATCTCCAAGAACAGGAAGGAAAGCAGAACCCAAAGGCGATGAGCCCTTACAGAAAGGGAAGCCTCACTGCCAAAGCCAGGGGCTTCTCCTCCCCTGTAGGGTACCATTTATTCATTTATATAATCCAGTAACTTGCCAAGTGGCACACCTCAGCTGACCAACTGCCATGGCTTTCTCACCGCTGACCAGCGAAAGGGAAATGGTCACCCAACTCTCAAGAGCAAAACAAAAATGGAGCCCAGAATTTCTCTGGGAGGAAAGAGACCATGTCTAATCAGCAATTATAGGAACTGTCCCAGAGGTACATATCTTAGGTAGCCCATTGGAGGTGAGGGGCAGGCACAGAGGAGTGACTTGGGTATGTGTTTTAGCAGGCATCAATTCACAGAATCACCACCTGGGGTGTGTGTGTGAGAGAGAGAAAGAGATTGGGTGAGGGAGAAGGGCAGAGGAGGAGAGAAAAGAGAGAGCGCACATGTTCACAGCTTATCTAGATGGCAGATTTCTGCAGATTTCTTGAGACACCCATGTTTCCAAAAAATGTCCTCTCCTATACATTGTTGAGGATGAAGCTCTACAATGAGACACAGACATTTTAACAATGAAAGGGGCTTCCGCATTTATTCAATAAATTGGTTTTTGCAGATTATGCTATAAGAGCAAATTATGACCCAGCCAAAATCAAAATTACTGGTCCATTCTAAAGGAGATCAGTCCTGGGTGTTCACTGGAAGGACTAATGCTAAAGCTGAAACTCCAATACTTTGGCCACCTCATGCGAAGAGTTGACTCATTGGAAAAGACCCTGATGCTGGGAGGGATTTGGGGTGGGAGGAGAAGAGGACGATAGAGGCCGAGATGGCTGGATGGCATCACTGACTCAATGGACATGAGTTTGAGTAAACTCTGGGAGTTGGTGATGGACATGGAGGCCTGGCGTGCTGCGATTCATGGGGTCGCAAAAAGTCAGACACGACTGAGTGACTGAACTGAACTGAACTGAGTAGGACCAGAGCACACAGCCCAAGGAAGACAGAAAAGTTAGCACCCATGTGGTTTGATTCAAGCCCCAGCCCTCTTTCTGGTACATTTCAATTCATCCTTTGTTTAAAAGCAAATACCCTTGACAGAAGGAAGACCTTAAGCTTTATCCATCATTCACGTGCAATATTTCTAAGCCTCAGGCATTCCCTTACTTCCTTGGCAGTTTTTGCTCCATCTGCATACAATTTGTACAAAATTCATATCTAGCACTTTATCTGCAGCAGAGATTGCTGATGTGTTCTGCTTTCTATCCTGCCCTTTTCCTTAAGGTGATAGCGTGCCCTGCACCACTGAGTGTGGCTGGGAACCAGACAGGCAGCCTCCCTTGCAGAAGAGTACTGCCATGTGACATCAGAATGTAAGCAGAAGTGATAGATGCAACTTCCATCTATTGAAAGGCAACCCCTCAACATGAAGCTCCCTTTTCCCCCTTCTGACAAGTGAGAAACAGCAAGGTCATGTAGCAGCTTCAGCCCTTCAGAGGAGCATGATGCCAGAGAGGACGACGAAGCAACACAATGGGAAGAATCCAGGCTCCTAAATGAGTTCATGGACCCAAGTCTGAGACAGCTATATTGGAGATACACAAACGTCTCTCGGATTTAAGATATTTATTTCAGGGATCCCTTTGAATGATATTGTGACTTATGATAAGAAATGTGTATTTGGTCTTCATCTCTGTTCCTGGCACAGAAATCTTAAAACCTTGCAAGTTCCTAAGATATGAGCCTATGAGTGTCTTCTGTTCTGTCAATGAGATGACCTTTGGAAAGCCCTTGGGCCACCTAAAGGGATGAGGAGCAAAGAAGGAGGGGCTGGTTGCCCGGAGGACCAACCATGTGATCAGAGGCTGGAACTTCCCCACTTTCTGACTGATGGGGAGGGAAGAGGGGATGACTGGAGATTGAGTTCAATCACCAGTAGTCAACGGCTTAGTCGACTGTGCCTTTGCAATGAAGCCTCCTTAAAAATCTGAAAGGAGGGAGTTCAGAGAGCTTCCAGGTTGATGAACACATGCATATTTGGGGGGAGCAGCACACCTGGAGAGCCTGGGAGCTCCAAGGCCCTTTCCCCGTGTGTTGCTCTATGCACCTCTTCCATCTGGCTGAACCTGAGTTAGATCCTTTTATAATAAACTGGTGGGGCTTCCCTGGTGGCTCACCTGGTAAAGAACCTGCTTGCCAATGCAGGACATGAAAGAGACCGAGGGTTCAATCCCTGGGCTGGGAAGATTCCCTGGAAAAGGAACTGGCAACACACTCCAGTATTCTTGCCTGGAAAATTCCATGGCCAGAGGAGCCTGGCAGGCCACAGTCCATGGGGTTGTGAAGAGTCGGACACAACTGAGTGTGCACAGCGTGCACGCACACACACACACACACACACACAATAAACTGGTGATCTAGTAAGTAAATATTTTTCTGAGTTCTGTGAGCCATCCTAATAAATTAATCACACTGAAGAGGGGTCACAGGAACCTCTATCTACAGCGAGTTGGCCAGAAGCACCAGCGACAACCTGGACTCGCTGTTGGCATCTGAAATTGGTTGGGAGGGGCAGTCTTGTAGGACTGAGACCCTAACCTATAAGATCTGACACCATCTCCAGGTAGAGAGTGTGAGAACCGAGTTAATTGCTTAATAGTGTCGAAAAAAACAGTGTACTTTGTTAAAGCAACTTAACATTGACCCTACCTAAAACAACATCCTATGAGATAACAGCCATGAAAAATCAGGATTTTATTTCATCTTTTTGGTAAAAAACATTAAATTAGATAACTATTCAAATCACCAATGGTTCAAATACCTGGTAAAAAATCGTGCCAATACAACAGAAACATGAACACCTAACTTGAGGAAAAACTGACAGAAGGAAAGCAAAAGCAAGTGATAAGGATAAGTAGAGGGATTTCCCTGGTGGTCCAGTGGTTAAGACTCTGCCTTCCAATGCAGGGAGTGAGAGTTCAATCCCTGGCTGGGGAGTTAAGATCCCACAAGCCTCAGGGCCATAAACCAAAACATAAAATAGAAGCAATATTGTAACAAATTCAATAAAGACTTTAAAAATGGCCCACATCAAAAAAAAAAAAAACCTTAAAAAAAGAATAAGTGGTAAGGGCATGTGGGCATTGAGAGAAAGAAAGAGATAAGACAGAATGAAGGCCGAGTGCTGGAAGTAATATTTGCCTTGTTCACCATCCAGCCTTGGGCAAGCCTGCGTTCTGCCCCACCATCCAGGAGAAGGAGACTTAGGGACTGTGGGGGCCACCTCAGCTTCGTCTCTGTCTCGGAGAAGGATCCTGCATGGGCAGAGACACACACCTTCCTCCTCAACACCTCCCAGCAAACACCCAGGTGGGGCTTCCCAGCAATGGGCACCATTGTACAACAGTCTGGACGGTAGTTGTATAAGAGCATGGCCAGCCTCATCTCCTCCTCCTGCCCTGATTCCCTTCCCTGTGCAAAACAAGGGAGAAAGTCAGAGCACTCGAGGACTAGCGAGAGAAAGGCAGCATCGTCGGTGTTTGCCAACAGAGACAACTCTTGCACGGCTCTCATGTTGGGCAACCCCCCGCGGCTCCTCCCCTCTGGGTCGCCTCCCACCTGCAGGGACCAGCTGGAGAGGGGCAGATTGAAAACTCCTGTGCCTAAAATCCACCTTCCCTTGACCTGCAGCGTGTCCACCGCGGCCACCCCACATCACCTCCCCCTAACTTCAGTCTTGAAACATAAAAATACTGTTTAGCCTGAGGCCAACTTGGAAGCAGAAGAAAACGAGTGTTTAAACTAATTTTCAGAAAACAGTATTCATCATTTTAGCTTCCCATCTGGAATCGTTAAAAAAACACACACACACACAACAGCAGGTTTTGCCTTCACCTCTATCACTGCACTTGACCCCTGCACTGAGATAGAACAGAATTGAGTCAAATAGTTCTGTTTATTTTTCCTTAGAAGGTGGTGGGACAAGGCTTTCTCCTCCCACTGAGGAGCCCTTGCTTGCAGCATCCTTCAAGTCACTGTCAGCACAGAGACCCTAGATTCTCCTCCTTGAACCACACTAACCCATCAGAGTAAACACATCAGAGTGAAATTGTTGAGTAACGACTTTCAAATGTATGGGAAGGAAAATCTCATATCTTAGTGTCTGAGCTGGTCAGTCAGTATAGTCGCTCAGTCGTGCCCGACTCTTTATGACCTCATGGACTGTAGCCCACCAGGCTCCTCTGTCCATGGGATTCTCTAGGCAAGAATACTGGAGTGGGTTGCCATTTCCTTCTCCAGGGGATCTTCCCAACCCAAGGATTGAACCTGGGTCTCCCACATTGTGGGCAGATTCTTTACGGTCTAAGCCACCAGGGAGGCCTCTGTGTCGGAGCTAAGCAAATCAGAAAACAAATGTTTGAAAGCGAAGTGTGAAAACAAATCACTATGAATGGTAGAAATAGCCCAGACTTTAAAGTTAGGCAGACCTGGTTCTACATTGGATATTTGGAGGCGAGTAAATGCACATCTCTGAGCTCAAATTTCATGCTCAGAAAATTGAGACAGTAGTAGCTTTCACATAAAGTTGTTGAAAAAAGTAAATGGGATGACATATTTTAACCTGAATAACACAATACCTGGCAAGTATTTCACTTCATAAAATCAAGTTACATTTTTCTTTCTTTTTCTTCCCCTTAAAACAAACTTATGTTTTAAATCCCTTAAACAGAACTATGGTGAGGTGCAATTTCAGCATTATTGATAACAGCCAACTAGTGGAAACAACCCAAATATCCATCAACTGATAAATGGGATAAGTAAATTATGATACAATACAATGGAATAAAAAGGAATGGATTAATGATACAACATGGATGGACCCTGAACACATGCCACATGAAAGAGGTCAATCACAAAAGTTCACATATTGTATGATTCCATTTGTGAAATGTCCAGAATAGGCAAATCTATAGAAACAGATTACTAGCTACTGAGAGCAAGGGGTGGGAGACTGAGGTGGGGGGAAAGAAGGGTGACTGCTAATGAGTGTTGGCTTTCTTTTGGGGGTGATGAAAATACACTAAAATTAGATTGCAGTGATGATTGCACAGTCCCATGAATATACTATAAAACACTGTACAATTTGGATAAATTTTATAGTATGTGACATATCTCAAAAAAAAAGTGTTTCTTTTAAAAAAGGGAAAAGGTGTCAGAGTTGAAAGTGGTCTTAGAAGTCATCTGGTCCAGTCCATCCTTTTGCACTTCGGAAACTGAACTCCAGAGAGCTTATCAGGTGGCCTTCCTAAGGGAGCACAGATGTTCGGGGCAGATGAGAAACCAGAAGCCAAGCGTCCTGAGTTCTGGGATGAGGGCTTGTCCCCGATAGAGAAGACAGCCCCAACATCCTTGCTGCCCACGGGGCCCTTGCACTTCTCTCTCCCTTCAAAGGAGGGCTCATCCTGCAGGAATGATGGAGCAGCGAGTGTACCTGAGCCAAATACCACCCAAGAGGGCTGCTTATCACCCACTCAGCAGGTGTTTACTGGAACCTTCCATGAGCCAGGCAGCGTGAAGGACTGGGGAGGCAACAGTGAGCAACACGAAATGTTCCCTCTCTTCACAGAGCTTGGATCTCGATGATGATAGCAGCTCATCTTTATAGAACACTGAGTGTTCTGCACTTTACATGGTGTATCTCATGTCATCCTCAAAAACGGGTGCTTCCTTATGTGTGCTTTCTTCATGAGTATTCTCCAGGTAATCTTATTATTCCCATTTTACTGATGGAACCACTGAGGCTCACAGAGATTAAATAGCTAGCCTGAAGTCAGAGCTGATGAACAGTGCAGTCAGGCATCAATCATAATACTCTGACCCCAGGACTGTGCTTCTAACCCTTATACTGGTCTATTAGTGATCCATAAAATAAGGGAACAACAGTCAATTAACCATTAAAATTAGTGATCAGCAGACATGTCAGTCTCAGAGACATGTGGGAAGGGATGTTTAGGTATCATGGATCTGAAGTGATCCATGTCTATAAGGAGGTGCCATTTGTGCTGAAACCTGAAGAGTGAGGAGCTGCCAGGGGAGCAGGCAGAGAAGGCTGGTGGTGTTGATGTGTTGCAGGTTGTGAGACTGGAGCACAGGGGGAGGTGGGAGACAGGGGTAGGGAGTCGAGCTGGTAGGGCCTGGTGGGCCATGGAAATGAGTCTGGGTTTCATTCCAAGTGCAATGGGAAACCGCTGGATGGGTTTAAGCAAGGTGATATACGAGTGATAAGATCTGACTTACAGAATCCCTCTGGCTGCTGAGTAGAGGTTGATAATGGAAGGGGGAAGGTGGAAGCAGAGCAACCAGGTGGGAACGTGTTGCTGCAGCCCAGGTGAGGCAGGCTGGTGACCTGGACCAGGAGGGAGCAATGGAAATGGAGAACAGGAACCGCTTCAAGATGTATCCTGGAAGTAGAAGGGTCCTGGGTAAGGGACTGGGTGTAGGCAGGAGAGAAAAGGCAGAATGAATGACTCTTAAGACCTTGGCCGGGTGCTCTCTATCAGGCCATGCTGTCCTCGTGCATGGACCATGTCTTTCATTTTCTGTCTTCTGATGCTTTGACCTCTGAGGCCTTGCTGGACCAGAGGGACTGCCCCTCCCAGGCTTAGCCAGTCTGTAGAGAAAATAAACAACTTATCCATGAGGGTGCTCCTCAAATACAAACCAATGAATCCATACCCCAAGCATCTCCTTTATCAGCTCTCACACTCCTAGCCTTTGGTCACCTGCCCTAATGACTCCAGGACCAGATACCAAGTAGCTAGGGACAGCCCAGATCTCACTGAAACGATTCTCACTCGGCTTCATCGGTTCCTTCCTGTGGATCCACAGCAACACCTGCCCTCAGTCCCTTTCTCCAGACCCCGGCCCTGTTGACCAAGCTTGGTGCTTCCCTGTGTGGCCCACCGTGGCGTGGTGTGGCCCGTCTCCTTGGGAACTGTGAGTAACAAACGATCTCTTCAATGACAGCTGTCTGATCTTTTGGCCTAACTATATCTCAAATATTAACTAAACTTTGGGGGGAAGGGGAGGGTGGGATGAGTTGGGAGATTAGGTTTGACATACATACGCTAACATGTGTGAAAATGATAGCGAGTGGGAAGCTGCTGTCTAATACAGGGAGCTCAACTCGGTGCTCTGATGACCCAGAGAGGTGAGACGGGGTGGGTGGGCGGGAGGGAGGCTCACGAGGGAGGAGATATATGTATACATATAGTTGATTCTCTTCTCTGTACAGCAGAAACTAATACAACATTGTACAGCAATTATGCTCCAATGAAAATTAATTAAATTTATAAAACTAAAAACCCCACTCGGTCAAAATGTCACTTCTTTTTTTCCCTTAGTATATATATTTTATTGAAGTATAATTGATATACAACATTTTATTAGTCTCAGGTATACATTGTTAATGGAGAAGGAAATGGCAACCCACTCCAGTGTTCTTGCCTGGAGAATCCCATGGACAGAGGAGCCTGGTGGGCTGCCGTCTATGGGGTCGCACAGAGTCGGACACAACTGAGCAACTTCAGAGCAGCAGCAACAGCATACATATATAAACACATATACTATTTTTCAAATTATTTTCCATTATAGATAATTATATTGACTACAGTTCCTTGTGCTATACAGTAAACCTTTGTTGCTTGCTGTATATCTATTTTTTTAATTAGAAATCTAGCATTCTATCCATACTAAGTCAAGCAAGTGACTCAAAATGTCATAAATTTTACTTAGGCAAAAATTCATAAGTTTCCTAAAATATATATATTAAGCATATTATGTATATATACATATGTATGCATGCTTGGTCGCTTCAGTCATGTCCAACTCTTTGTGACTCCATGGACTACAGCCCACCAAGCACCCCTGTCCGGGATTTCCCAGGCAAGAATATTGGAATGGGTTTCCATTTCCTTCTCCAATAAATATGTATACAAAAGCTTTTCTACAATGCTTGATAGACTTGAGAAAGAACATCAAAAAAAGAGAGAGAGAGAGAGAAATGGAGAAGTTAGAAAACATAAACTAAATGAAATGGGAGCACTGAATATGAAATAGAGAAGGTGAGGAGTGGCTGAGCCTGAGAGCACAGTGCTCCCTGCACCCGCAGCGCTTCCCCTTGTTTGACATCAAGGGGGCACATGTCTTCTGTGCTCCTGAAAGAACCTCAAGAGTCTGGACAGGGTGAGCCCCTCCCTTCGCCATGCCTGCCCCCAGCCCCGTCATTTTCCCTGGAATCCCCTGGACTGAGACACAGAGCTGGGGTCTGGCTCCACCGACTGTGCCACACAAGGCACAAGGAAGCCCTTCTGCTCTGGGCAGGGGATGAGGCTCCAAATGACGTGCTTACAGCCCTGCTCACTCCCAACAAGCTGCACTTGGAAACCCAGTGCTATTGATATTGCAGATATTATTTTAACAATAGCTTTCACGATAATTAAGCCAGTGAACATCTCTGCCTGGGGAACCATAGGCAGGGGCTGTAAGAGGGTGGGACGGGGGTGACTGAGCATACCCACACTATTAAAAGAGGTGAGAATTAGCGGAGGCACTTAGAGGGATTTCCAAGAGTTGTTAAAGGTGATCAAAGCCTTTTCTTCCTCAATAAGACCTTAATTGTGCTGAGAGTTACCACAATTAAGCAGTGGGTAGCAAATAAAATGCCCTGGCTCTTTGCGAAGTGAAGCAAGGAAACTGTGAAACTGGGTTTCAACAAGCGAGATTTTCAAACTACTGCCAGAAAAGTTCCTGGAGTACTAGATTCTGAGGCAGTGGGTGTACAGAGGCAAACACAGCCCACTGCCTCCACTCTGAAGCCTGGAAGATGGGAAAGGTCTGGGCAGA
>NW_011495057.1:3968070-4019487 GCF_000754665.1 Bison bison bison | reverse complement strand
GTCTGGGCAGAGCTCCTGACCTAAGGGCTTCCATGTATTGATGGGCACAAGGGGGCCCAAGAGGTGACGTCACATGGCTGAGATCACGCAGCTTGGGAGTGGCCTATTTGCAGGTGGGTGAGGTTTTTCTGAGTGGTGCACATTTGACCTTGGAGCTCCTTTCTCACCCCAGCTCAACCCGTGTGCTCCCGTTCCCAGGAGCTGGCCCAGGCAGGTGTAAACAGGCAGGCTTCTCTTCTCAAGAGAGAGGGCAGGTCCCTCGGACCTCCACAGCACTCTGAGCTCAGTCATACTCTCCTCGCTAGTCCCTGCGGTGCTTGGTTGAGGCTGCTCAGAGAGCTGACTCTGATTTAGTTATCTGTGAATGTCCAGTGCTCAGCATCATGCCTGGTACATGTTTCATAAATGTGGGATGAACACATGACTGGAGGGAGGCGAGGGGCAAAGAATGAGGAAGGAAGGAAGAATGAGGAATGGAGAGCAAAAGGGAGGGATGGAGGTTTATATATGTATATATAACATGGCAACCCACTTCAGTATCCTTTCCTAGAGAATCCTAAAGGACAGAGGAACCTGGCAGGCTACAGTCCATGGGGTTGCAAAGAGACACGACTGAGCGACTAAGCACACACACACACACATTTATACACACACACATATACATAACATACCAAAAGTTGTCTCCAGCAAATCTCTGTGGGATAAATACCAGGACCCTTCAAACAGGCTCTCTAGAAATAAGTGAAGTCCTATTCATTAATCCAAAGGAAATAATGACATGTGGAATCCAAAGTGGAACCTTGTCGGATGCATCTCTGGTCTGTCATCATAGCTTAAAGATGGGCTCTCTGTGCGCACGCACGCTCAGTCGCTTCAGTCCGACTCTTTGCGACCCCATGGATTACAGTCCACCAGGTTCCTCTGTCAATAGGATTTTCCCAGCAAGAATACTGGAGTGGGGAGCCATGCCCTCCTCCAGGGGATGTCCCCGACTCAGAGATCGAACCCGCGTCTCCTGCATGTCCTGCACTCCCACTAGATTCTTGACCTGTGAGCCACCTACTGGAAGATAGGCTCTCTGTTACATAATGCAAACTCTGTGTCCTCCCAGGTAATATCAGTGCAGCGGAAACATCAGGGGAAATGCTGGCAGACTTGACTACTGACTCAGCATTGGCACAACACAAAATTGCTTCTCAGATTCTAGATGTGGGTGTCTTTTTCTAAGATGAAAACTCATTTTGCAATAATCTATCACCAAAAAAAGGTTATCATATTGATTCTACCAAAAAAACTGAACACTGAACTACACCACATATGCTTTGGAGAAGCTGCATAACTTACAACGTCAGAGTAAAGCATCATGTGGGCTCTGAGTACATAGCTCTGCTGTTTGATGTCCGGTGGTGTTCCATTAAAAAAAAAAAAGTACGAAAACTACAAAGAAGTGAAAGCTTTAAAGTACCTTTTGCACTGTAGACCATATTTGCTTTCATTTCAAATCACCTTGTCTATTTACTTGAAAGGAAAATGGTAATAATAACTCTTTGCAAAATTGGGAACATTAAGCAGTTCATTTTTCCCATTTTTGTCTTACTTCCAGTACACTCAAGCAGGGCCACTAGGCCTCAAGAGAGTATACCGAAAACTGGAAAATGACCTTCTTGTCCTCTCTCTGCACTCTTCCTTCACAAGTGAGGGTTTCTGTGATCACCACCTCTGCTGTTACCGTGGAGACCAGAGAATAAATAGATTCCAAATGCGGGTGGTGTCTTATCCAAATGAAGATGCAACTTACATTCTTCTTGAAAGACAAGGACAATTCTCAAAGCATCTTCTGAGGGCAGAGGACAACCGACACTTTGTACGGATGCTGCGGAGACCATCCTGAGCTGCTTGGCGCTGCCTGTGTGGAGACAGGTGAGTGTACACAGGCATCCGCCACACAAGGACCACCTGCAGACCCACGTTACGCCTGTCCTGTCTCAGAGACAGATGACTGCACCACGGCCATGGAGTTTACCGTACTTACAGCCCCTCAAAAGCAGGAAGGAGTTACAAGCATACTGAGAGATTAAAATCTGCCCCTCTCTCACCCCCAAATATATAGCAGAAGCTTCCACAGAAGGCAGCATGGGGTTAAAAAGTCTGGATCTCAGAGTTTTCCATGTTGGGTTTGATGCCCAGCTCTTCCACTTACTCTGTGATGTGGGCAAGGTGCCTATCTTCCCAAGCCCCCGCTGCGTCACCTGTAAAGTAAGCATGCCTGTCCCACTTAGCTCACCAGGCTCTGAGGTGTTTAAGTGGGAGAAGGACACAAAACGCCCTCGCCAGGCAGCACTCCATGAACGATGTCACTGGTGTCTGGCCAGGCTTCCCAGGTGGCACTAATGGTAAAGAGCCCTCCTGCCAGTGCAGGAGACGTAGGAGACGCAGGTTGGCTCCCTGGGTCGGGAAGATCCTCTGGAGGAGGGCATGGCAACCTACTCCAATATTCTTGCCTGGAGAATCCCACAGACAGAGGAGCCTGGCGGGCTCCAGTCCACAGGGTCCAAAGAGTCAGACGCAACTGCAGCGACTTAGCACACATGCACACTGTCTACCACCTAATTCAGGTTCCTCTGAATGAGGTCCCACTGCTGTCAAATGTCTTTGCACCCCAGGAGTGGAAAGAACGGCACATGCAAGACTCAGAAAACCTTGCCCTGAGGGAGCTGGTCAAGAAAAGTCTGGTGTTCAGAAGGACACTGTTTCCCACCTTCTTACTTGTGAGGAGTCTTAGGCATATAACAAACCCTCTTACTTTCTTTGAAAACCTTCTGGTGAGCCCAACAGAGAACCAGAGTCTGGTCCAGACTAATTTCAGCCCTGGAGAACAAAGCCAAAGGCACCAACCTGCATACACAAAACTATCTTTACACACCAGACCTCAACAAGCTGCAGACTGGAAGTGAATTGCTGGGGTCACTGTTTTGTGTCTCTTGTCTGAATTGAACCTGAATATTTAATCTGATAGGTCTTCAAGAGGTCCTACAACCATGGGGAAAGCCCCAGAACAGTGGGTCTTGAGGAAACCTCAGACATCAACTTCATTCTTCAGCAGGCTACACTTCAGTTGGCTTCCTGTGGCCCTCGGGATGAGGTCAAAATGCTGACCACAACATATGTGACCTCCAGCTGGCCTACATGTTCCTTCAAGTTCCATAATCCACCCCAGCCCATTTGTTGCCATAGAGCTTGCACAAATGCAGTCTGTCTGTCGGAAATGCTTCTCTACCTCATCCAAACTTCACTCCTCCTTATCCTTCAGTCTCAACTTACACAACTTTCCTCAAGAAGCCTTCCTCACTCCGCCAACTCGGTCCTATCTTTCCATAACACCACACACTTCCCTCTTCCTAAAGTACCTCACCTCAGGATTATTTTTTTTAACATTAGCCTAACTTGCTATCCGATAAAATGTAAAAGGACATGAACTATATCCAATTTACTCTCATAATCTTCCCATTGCCCAGCACAAACCTTGATACTAGCTGAACACTGGATGAATGAATGGGAAATCAGGTTTAACCATCTGGTCTACCTCCCCTTGTGTTACAGAAGAACCTGAAGGGGACCCAGAGAGGTGAAGAAACTCACCAGAAGAAACCAAGCACATTTGGTTGCACCCAGTAGTTAGAATAGGGCTTCCCTCATAGCTCAGTTGGTAAAAGAATTTGCCTGCAATGCAGGAGACTTGGGTTCGATTCCTGGGTCAGGAAGATCCCCTGGAGAAGGAAATGGCAACCCCCTCCAGTATTCTTGCCTGGAGAATTCCATGGACAGAGGAGCCTTGTGGGCTACAGTCCATGGAATTGCAAGAGTCGGACATGACTTAGTGACTAATCAATAACACAATAGTCAGAATCTAGCTTTCCAAACGATCGGTGCTGGGGTTCTTCCCAAGCAACCCTCCCCCTTACTAACAGTATTTAACTCCCATGTATCACAATGTCTGCACTTAAGATTGATTCCAGACATGGATCATGATTTAGTGTAGACTGTGTGACATCCACCTTCTCTGTTCTGTATGAGGATGAACTAGGAAGACTGCTATTTCTCAGTCTCTTATGGGCATGTTGGGATTCTGATTCAGACATCACACAGTTGAGCACATAGTTAGCATGTAGGAGTACATGCTGCCCCCACTGCTTTGTTCAGTGCCTTAGAAAAGTAAATGCCACATCACAATATCACTTTGGTGCAACCATTGAAATGGCCTTCTTTCCCCAGTGAGGAAATATCCCAATGAGTGCAAGCTTCCCTCCGGTGGTGTCATTTTCAATGAAGCTTGCCTGTGTCATTTGCAGTTAGGGGTTCATTGGTCAGAAGTGTTTTCTAGGGATGTGCACAATGGAAACCATTAGAGAGATACTCAGAGCTGCCAGCTAGCCCAAAAGTTTAATCCACTATATTAACTGTAATGATGGTAGGCAGCTGCTAAAAGAGAGGAAAAGATGAGAAAGCAAAAGAGTGCCAGCCTTGTACCTACACACACTCACATGAGGTTTTAACCCAGTACTGGGTTTAATATAATTATAGCATTAATAACCTCTTCCAGATTACTAAAAATACCTTTAAAATCCTTTAGATAATGAGCTCCAATACTTTGGCCACCTGATGTGAAAAACTGACTCACTGGAAAAGACCCTGATGCTGGGAAAGATTGAAGGCAGGAGGAGAAGGGGACAACAGAGGATGAGATGGTTGGATGGCATCACCAACTCGATGAACATGAGTTTGAGCAAACTCCAGGAGCTGGTGATGGACAGGGAAGCCTGGCATGCTGTGGTCCATGGGGTCGCAAAGAGTCGGACACAACTGAGCAGCTGAACTGAACTGAACTGAAGAGACTATACAATAAACCTGTATGTCTCCACTGTGAACTACCAGAGTGGAATTCTATCATCACTTTTATTTTGATTTGGAGCTGGCTGGCAGAACTCAAAACTCTTGGGGTAGCTTTTAGGATTATTTCTCAGCTGGACAGGTTCATACATGAATCCCAGAGAATGGTGACATTCTTCTTTGGAAAGCATTGGGTAGTACAGGAATTCTCATCTCTACAATCAAAAGGCATCAAAAATAAATTTGGATTTTAAAAAAAAAAGGGTCATTGTAGAGGGTCTCAGATTCACACTGGTTCATCGGATGAATTATAGTTATGTCATCCGTGTCGGTAACTCTGTGTTAGAAAGCAGTCAATGCAATATCTGCAGTACAAATTACAGACTTTGATCCCAATGTGCCCGTTAGAACAGAGAACTAGGTTTGCTCTTTTTATTTTATATCTCCAAATGTTTCAGAGTGAAGAGATGAGAAAGTGCATTGAATCCTTCGGTTCCCTCTTTATCCGTCTCTAAATGGGATCTTAGGACTGCGTGTGCTTACCTCGCCTTTTATCCAGCCTGCAGCGAGGCTCATCTGCAAGCAAAAATTACCTTGCCCAAGTATTCTTAGGAGAAATAATTAGCCACAAGCCCCTCCTCTGCACACTCTCCCACATTCCTCGGGAGGCCCAGATGCCTGACATAAATCATTTAGTCCTGAGCCCTCGCATACACCTTTCCCACTGGATTCCATAATTGGCAAAGTAGTTGCCAACTGGGTTTAAAGTGATTTGAAATTGTTTTCCATCCAGTCTTGCTGATAGCAAAAGGTTTCCCCTTTACCTCAAGCATAAGTTACAGTAACATGATTGAATGTAACCAGTTATTCAGTTCAAGCTGTGATTCTGATACACTATAGACAATATGAATTCCCCAGAGCTCAGTGAGGCCATCTCAATGGTCCGTTTAAGTCCAATTCAATTAGACTCACTATGGTTCTTAGACTTCCTTAGGTATGTTTGCGGCAGCCCTCGGGGTTGAATGTGAGACTGGTATTCATCTAGGACTTTTAAATTAGGTCTCAGGTGTCATCATTCTAAATGAATTATTACAGTGGTGTGTTCACACTGCTGTAGTTGAAGTTGTGTTAGTATCTCCCCTCGACCATTTTAATCCACTGTGGAACAGAACTTGTCATGTAAGGGCTCTGCCAGAGAGTGACTTTTTCCTTGAAACCCAGTTTTTAAAATAATTGGCCTACCAAGTAAACACTGTGATATGCATTCTTTTTTGGAGTGGGGGGGCAGGAAAGACCACCTGAATTTATTGGGTTTTTTTTTGTCTGTATGCTTGTTTTGTTTGTAAGAGAGCAAACGCAAGAACAGCTCTCAATATTGCATTTTCTCACATTTAACAGACTGAGTCGAGAATGTATCCCTATTTGCAGGGGGTTGGGGTCGGGGGGAGGGGGGTGCTGAGCACCAGACCTAAAAGGGAAGTTAATATATCAGGCTTTCTTTTTTCAAAATTTCCTGTTGTCTGCCTCTATAATCTCTCCTTCTGGAGCCTCAACTAACATTTTCTTCTTTCTTTTAATTTCCCGGGCTTTATATGAGCCCCAGCCATGACATCAGCAAGCATGTGGGCACATCTGTCAGTGTGCAGCTATTTCAGACACATTAAAAAGTACATGCTCATTTCCCCATGCTAGAGTTGCCTAACAAACTATAGCTTCGAGCAGAGAGTGACAATGACATTAATACCATAGTAGAGGGATCAGCCAGCCTAATGGAGAAAGCACCCTCTGCATGTGTCATCAATAACAAATCACACGCTGGGCAGAAAATAAAATAATTACAGAACCTGCTTTTCTTTATCCAGGCAATTCAGACACTGTGGCAATGTTCCAAGTTCCCAAAACCAAGGGGTTGCAGTAATCAGCCTCACTCTGAAAATATATACGAGAGAGTTTAAAACAACAGAGCCATGAAATTCAGAACAAAGCAACAACAGGTGAGCAGATTAAATGGGGCACTAATTGGGGAGTATATAAATCAGAATCACAGAATGTGAACACATTTAGGGTTTATTATTATTTCTCAATCAAAGACAAGCTGAACTGGCAAACTGATCTTTCTATATACTATCTCTACGATTATGCCTGTGACTTTTGTATTTTAAAAGGAGGTAATACTTTGCAGTTACAGGGTAAATTTAAATAATTAACCGGAAAGCTCAGGTCCTCCAATTATTCAAGGCACCTAAATTATACAAAGAGACTCTAATGCTCTATCCATACACAAAGCTAAGTTTATTTTTAATCATTAGTATAAAGTCCTAAGCAAAATCATTACAGCCCTCATAGTTTACTTATTAAATGCATGCGCACTAGAGCAAGTAGTAAAAGATTGTTTAGGGCGACTGAAATGGTAGAGGAAAGTGCTAGCTGATTTTAGTGTTCAAAATTAGTTGCTGCTGATTCAAATAGATGTGAAAGTGAAAGTCACCCAGTCAACCTCAGGTGTCTGATTCTGTGACCCCCTGGACTGTAGCCCACCAGGCTCCTCTGTCTGCGGCATTCCCCAGGCCAGAATACTGGAATGGATAGCCTGTCCCTTCTCCAAGGGATCTCCCTAACCCAGGAAGTGAACTGGGGTCTCCTGAGTTGCAGGAGGACTCTTTACCAGCTGAGTTCAAATGGATGGTAAATTTTTATTTCATAAGTACATTTTTTTAAGATGTCACATACATTAAAGATAATATTCACCAAACTAAACTTCCTCTTCCCTAGGAGTTTAGATTTCTCTGATGGGATTTAGATAATTAATCAAACTAACCCTATCTTCCCTGGTGACTCAGATGGTAAAGCGTCTGCCTGCAATGCTGGAGACCCAGGTTCGATCTCTGTGTCAGGAAGAGCCCCTGGAGAAGGAAATGGCAACCGACTCCAGTACTCTTGCCTGGGAAATCCCATGAACAGAGGAGCCTGGTAGCCTACAGTCCATGGGGTTGCAAAGAGTCGGACACGACTGAGCGACTACTTTACTTTACTTTAAACCTATCTCAGATTCATTGCTCTCGCTACTCCCCCTTCATGAAAAGCTCTTCCCTCAGATACACACAGTTTCCTCATCAACATCAAATACATTCCCAGAGACTCCTTTCCTGACAGCCTTCACCCCTGCAGTCCCCTTCTCACTGTCACAGTCTATCCCATCGCCCTGCATTCAAATTCTTTGTGAAATTGAGAACTACCTTGTTTCTTATCTACTGATAGAGGAGGCACTGTCTCTAAACTTGTCCCTTCGCTTCTGTATCCCCAGTGCCTAGATAGTACCCAGTACACAACAGTGAGTGAATAAATCAGTGAGTGAAAGAAGCACCTACACGCACACACAATGATGACAACTGAAGTCAAATTATACTGACCCAAATTTATCCATGCTTTTCTGATACAAAATATGGATTTATTCCTCAAAGGAAGAACTGGGGAGTTGGTACTAATAAAGCTTATCATAAAATGTGTAAACAATGTGATGAGATGGTTGGATGGCATCACTGAGTCAATGGACATGAACTTGGGCAAACTCCGGGAGATGGTGAAGGAGAGGGAGGCCTGGCGTGCTACAGCCCGTGGGGTTGCAAAGTCAAACCCGACTTGGTGACTGAACAACAGCAACAACAAAATAATGTCTAGGACTGTCGAAGAACAGAAAAAACAATACAGACTATTCAGTAATGCAGGATTTCAAATTCCTAGGTTATCATCTTGGTTTCCACAGTGTTGGAGTCTGGCTGAGTATCCACACGCAGCAAAAACTGAATGCCCAGTGATTGGTGGTGGTGGTTTAGTCTCTAAGTCTTGTCTGACTCTTTAAGACCCCATGGACTGTAGCCTACCAGGCTCCTCTGCCCATAGGATTTTCCAGGCAAGAATACTGGAGTGGGTTGCCATTTCCTTCTCCAGGAGATCTTCCCAACCAAGGGATTGAGCCTGCATCTCCTGCATTGCAGTCGGATTCTTTACCATTAAGCCATCAGGGAAGCCAAATGCCCAGTAGACACCACAAGCACAAAGCAAAATCTGTCCAGTGGGGATTCTAATTCCAGCATTGTGGAAGACTAGATATCACAGAATAGAACCTTGAAAAGAGCTCAATAAGTTATTAAAAAAAATTTCCTTTTTTTCTTAAATTGTAGTAAAATATACATAACATAAACATTTCATCTTAGTTATTTTTCAGGGCACAGTTCAATGGCATTAAGTTCACTGACACTGTTATGCAGCCATCATCACCATCCATCTCCAGAACTTTTTCCACCTTGCACAACTGAAACTTCGTGCCCATTAAACAATGACTCCTGATTCTCCTCTTCCCTCAGCCTTTGGCACCATCATTCTACTTTCTGTCCTTATGAATTTGAGAAGCCGCCACAATGAGAAGCCATGCACTGTAACTTCAGAGTAGTCCCCATTTGCCTCAAGTAGAGAAAGCCCACACGCAGCAAACGAAGATGCACCACGGCCAAAAATCAACTGATCGACAGATTAAAAATAATAATAATAATAATCATGTCAGAGAGAAGAACACCAAAAACCAAGTAAAGGCATTAATAGCAACCAGAGGGAAGAGTTAGTTAAGCTATAATGAAATTCATGGCAAGCAAGGCTGAAAGCTGAAAGGCAGTGGAGTATCCTCAGTGAACTGAGAACAAGTAACTCTCAATGCAGAACTTTAAAGACTATCAAGAATAAGGGCAAATAAATATATTTTCTAAAAGAAAACACAGAGGTATTTCTTACCAAATGACTCTCACAAAATGAAGTTCTAGAACTTGCATTTCAGGAAGCGTGACAATTATTCCAGAGGATAGCCTGGGAGGCAAGAAAGCAAGAAGGCACAGTGAGGTGGAGAACTCTTCAACTACATAAAATAAAAAAAAAAGGCCTAATTTGTAACATTAAAAAGCAATCAGTATAGAGCCAAATATACTAACCATGTTAAGTCAGAGAGGATAACCAGAATTGGTCATCTTAGGTTTTGAGTATCTGACAGGACAGCAAACATAACAAATATACACTCTAAGCTACATACACATGTTAAAATTCTTAGAGAAACATTGAAGGATGGAAATAGTGTATATAACTTCCAAGCCAGTGGAGAAGGGGATAAAGGAATGAGGGGAAAATCAAAGCTAACACAAGAAAGGCTTAAACAGGGGGAAAAAACACAAAAACACAAAAACAATTATTTGAATGAACAAAAGATTAATACAGTAATAATGAAAAATAAATAAAAAATAAAATAGTAATAATGACAAGAGCAGAAAGAAATACTGATTTTGCATCCAAAATAGAGCACAGACATAAGCCAATGTAATACGTGAGCTATAGTTACAAATAAAATCATATTTCATACATCAAAGCACCTACATGCACTGAATGGACATACAGCTTAAAATATTCTGATCAGGGATTTAAAAATATGCTGGAATTTTAAAATAAAAATCTACATTAAAAAAATGCACACCACCTGGGTCAGTTCAGTGTAGAACTATAATGAGATATATGAATAAGTTTAAAAAGACAAGCTACAGAATTGCACATACAATCCTTTTTTGTTAAAAAAAATTGTAAGTGTGTGTGTATATGTGATTACACTTACACGTATAAAAAAAAATTTGGACACATGGGAGTCTCTTCATAACTATGCATTTTGCATTGTTGAAAATTATTTATACAATAAGCATGCATAATTAATTTTATAATTAAAATTTTATATTTACATTTTATAGTTTTCTAAAATTTTATAATTAAAAAAAGTAAAATACAGAAAAAAATTTTAAATGTATCTAAATGCTAGAAGGACAATACACAGAGAAGAAAAACAAGATGGAAACAAGATGGGATAGGGTCAAGGTCATGGAGAAGAATAAAGTGTTAAGATGGTATTGGGAGACTAGGGGGAAAAAGTGAGAAATTGGGAAACAGAGACATCAGAAGATTTGTATTAATGTTGCTCCTATTTAACTTAAAAAAAGAGAAAGAAGTATTTTTTTTTTAGTTTTTTTAAATAAATTTTATTTACTGGTTGGTTTGAGGGTTTTTTATTTTTCTAATGTGTGTTGGTATGTTGCCAAAGTGCTTGATTTTTCTGCAGCTAATTAAGACCCTTGCCTGGATTTGGACCCTGGAGATAAAGGTCAGAACTGCTAGAGGACTTTCAAAGGTTTTAACTATTCTCTGTGCTCCTAAAAGCTTAACTCCTCAATTGCCAACCTGAAAAATGGTGTCACCCCCCAACTCCCTCCCTCAACCTCCTGTTTAAATCTTTGTCCACTTAATCCCTCATTAACTCCTTGAACCCCTTCAACTGAATTTACATGTCTGTTTCTGGCAGCGTTGGTTTTTGCCAGAGATAATGGTGTCTGGGAACATCATTTTGTCTCTCCTATGGCTAGCTAACATCTGGACCCAGCTTTTTCAGGATTAGAAGCCCTGAGAGGAAGGTGTTAATCAGAGCAACACCCAAAACAATTGGACTCTAGGTACTGACTCAAATCCTGAGATAAAAGCAGCTTGAAAATATCCAGTGGCTCCCTCCCAGCCTTCAAAAAAAGTTAGGAAAACTGAACAAGGAAATGGGCAGGAAAGGCCTGGGCAGGAAATGAGGTAATGAGTCATATAAATCCTAAAGTCTCACCACTGTGTGTGTTAAGAAGGAAATGAAAGAAAGTCAATGTGCTCATTATACAGCTTAATTTATAGCCGAATACGAAAATATTCTGCTGATGAAATTTTCAAGAGATTCAGTTGCACAGTTAGTTATTAATTAAGTTTTCAAAAAAAAAAAAATAAACTAATGGTATGACTAATTAAAATTTTGGCCTAAAATACTGTAGCCCAAGTCACTTTATTCTTAGCTAATGAAAAATAATATGACCCCCTACTGAAGACCTCCTCAAAGGCTGCTTGGGCATATTCACAATTCTCTTGGTCTCAAAGCTATTTGGCCCTTTTGTTCCAATACAATAACCCCAATATATCAGACCATCTCTATTTGCTTCAAGCTATGGGGAGAATTCACTCCTTTTACCCTATGCAAATCTTTATCTTCAGAATGGCTTTACACACAAGCAGAGCAGACAGATACCTGATACTGTGATGCAGCGATTCCCTGAAATCTTCTAAGAATGTCTCTGCACCCAGGTTTCAAAACACCAGAAACACCACCAGGAAATAGACATACAGCTTAAAGCAGAATTGAACTCGGAGTTTAAAATTTCCTTTTCTTCAGGTTTCCTTTAAAAGACTTTCTTGGTGGTCCTGTAGCTAGGACTCCACGCTCCCAATGCAGAGGGCCTGGGTTCGATCCCTAGTCGGCGAACCAGATCCTACATGCCAACTAAAGATCCTGCTTGCTGCAACAAAGATTAAAGATCCTGCTTGCTGCAACAAAGACTAAAAATCCTGCATGCCACAAGACCTGGCACAGCCAAATAAATATTAGAAAAGAAGAAGTAATAGCACCAAGCAGCAGGCATCAGCTTCACTTTAAAATACAAATATTGTGGGAGGATTAATATATAAATCATTAACGTTACGGCTTGAACTAATGATCAAAGATGCCAACTCCCTGAGACCTGAGATGAAACCATCATCCTGGGCTTCAATAAAAGACGAGGTAGTTGGCTGGATCCAAATGTCTTCATCAGAACAGGGGTTTAGGTGTGAGGAGGCTAGAAGGATTTCCTAGTGAGGACATTCGTCATACCACCTACCACATATGGACCACTTCCACTTCGCACTGCATCCTCATCCTTCCACCCACCTCATCTGCTGCACCCCAAACTCTAGCTAAGAAATCTGAGGATGAGTCCTACAAAAACATTCTATGCCTCCAACATGAGTCAATAATTCTTAACTATCCATAGTGAAGGGCTTCTTTGTTCATCTAATGAAAGCTATGAACCCTGAGACTAATCAGTGTAACTTTAGCCGCTATAAAAAGCCATCTCAGAATGTACAGTGGCTCAAACACAACAGAAGTTTGTTTTTCACTCATATAAAGTCCAAAATAGATACTCCTGCTCAGCAGGAGGCTCTAAGTGGTGATTCAGGAACCCAGGCTAGCTCCCATCTTCAGGCTCTGCCACCTTTAGCATGCAGCTTCCAAGGTCAATGCTGTCTTAGGCACTGATCCTGCAGAAAGGGGATGTTAGGATACAGATCAAAGACCAGGCCTAGAAGTCGCACAAAACTGCTCCTGAAGCCCTTTGGTATATCTTAGGGTTTGGGCACATGAAGTTAAAAATTCCCTGGATTAGATCTTTTGTTTCCTGAGTAGCAATGGCTTAAGACCTGAGCATCTGATGCATGGGAAGCATTAAGAGGGCAAGAGAATCAGAAAAAGGAGATGAAGAGAAGCAGAAACACACTCAGGATTTGACCTAGAGTCAGTTTTCCTCAAATCATGGGGTAAATAATAGATCCTCTTGTACTTCTCCAAAGGAGCCTTCAGCCATTGCTTATAAGACTTTAGATAGATAGAAAGCAGATAGAGATACACATATACATGTTATATGTGCATTAGCTATATATAGTTGTTGTTTATTAAATAGATAAATATATATAAATCATATACGTGTGTGTATGTATGTGTATGTATAGGGCTTCCCTGGTGGCTCAGCTAGTAAAATCCACCTGCAATGCAGGAGACCTGGGTTCGATCCCTTGGTTGGGAAGATCCCCTGGAGAAGGGAAAGGCTACCCACTCCAGTATTCTGGCCTGGATGATGGACTGATTCTATTCTAAGTTAAGTAAGTCAAAAAAGACATATACTGTTAGGTAGGTAGAATAAGGAAAAGGAGTCCAAAATGGCAGTGGCTAAAAGACAAGGAAGGGAAAAGCCTGCGAAAATAGAACAAAAGAAGGTCTGAGGACCAGAGTGAGGACCTCAGGTAAAACAAACAACACTCCTGGCTGGCCCAATTTACATAAGACAGGCCCAGGGAGAGATAAACATATGAAAAGAGGAGCCAACTCCCCCAGGCGCTGGGGTGCTCTTCTCCAGTCTTTGGGTCGACATGCCCTCACGCCTCAAAGATGGATTTTCCTGCTATCTTCTAAATAAAATAGAGCTGTAACACTGATTTGTCTAAGAGCTATAACATGGTCCTTTCGAGACCTGAGAGCTATGACACAGTCTATCCAAGACCCGAGAGCTGTGACACACGGAGGGGGCTTTAATGTCTGTCCCTCCAAATCTTTGTTGTGATGAGACAAAGAACCAAGGAACATACACTCGTGTGACATCTATACACCATATGATATCACATATATATGGAATCTAAAATATGCCACAAATGAACCTATGAAACAGAAACAGAATCACAGGCATTGAAAACAGACTGGTGGTTGCCAAGGAGGAGGGGATTGGTAGAGAGATGGAATGGGAGGTAGAGGTTAGAAGATGTCAACTTTTACATACAGGATGGATAAACTTCAAGGTCCTACTCTATAACACAGAGAACTATATTCAGTATCCTGTGATAAAGCATAAGGAAAAAGAATATTTTAAAAAAGAATGCGTGTGTGTGTGTCTGTGCTGTGCTTAGTTGCTCAGTCATCTCCTACTCTTTGCAACCCTATGGACTGTAGCCTGCCAGGCTCCTCAGTCCATGGGATTCTGTAGGCAGGAGTACTGGAGGGGATTGCCATGCCTTCCTCCAAGGGATTTCTTGACCCAGAGATCAAACCTGCATCTCCTGCATTATAGGCACATTCTTTACCACCAAGCCACCAGGGAATATATACATTTTTTTTTTTCTGGCTGCTCTAGATCTTAGCTGTGGCACGTGGGATCTTTAGTTGCAGCGTGTGAACTCTTAGCTGCAGTATGCCAACTCTTAGCTGCAGCATGTGGGAACTAGTTCCTGATCAGGGATCAAACTGGAGCTCCCTGCCTTGGAGCACGGAATCTTAGCCACTGGACCACAAGGGAAGTCCCTGTACACATTTTAAATCAACTATATTTAAATTTTTTTAAAAAATTAAAGCTGAAAAAAGAAACCATGAATAACTGAACAAAAAGTGCACCTATTCTCAAACTCTATCATTTTTTTCCCTCTGCAACCCCTTACCCAAATACAGAAAGAGAAAAGAAAGAGGGTCCAAAGTACCATCTTCACAAGATTCGGGACTCTAACAGCTGGTAGGACAACTGTAGTTTCTCCTCAAAGGAGAAGCACTGGGGAGATGGCATCCCCACTCTGCACCCTGGTCCACCACCTCTTATCTGCCATGGTGGACAGCATAAGGCAACTATTTCCATAAGATTAATGCCTGCGTCCTGTTTGTTATCAGAGGGAGTGGGATAACATAAGAATAGATGCTTTCAAAAATTAGTTTTCCAGATGTTTTAATATATGTGTGTATTAATTTCATAAGAAATAAAACAACAATGTAAACAATCTAAACAAAAAAAACATTTCTCTTCATAGGAAATAAGAACTGCTGAATGTAGATTTCTTAAAGATACATTACTTGGATATTTTAGCTTCTTTGTTGTGACTTTTCTAGAAAATGTGTCACTTTCATCAAATAAACTTCCTTTCATATAAGACAGAATGTAAACAACTTGCTTGTGGAAGGGAGAAAAAAATTTTTTTTCCTCTACCTATCTCAAGTTCATTGGCTGAGACTCAACAAATTAGACTGAGAAAAGACAGAGCAGTAAGAGAAAAACAAGAAACAAGCAAATTTATTAGCAGATGCACCAAGGCTTCCCTGGTGGCTCAGACGGTAAGGAATCTGCCTGCAGTGCAGGAGACCTGGGTTTGATCCCTGGGTTGGGAAGATCCCCTGAAGGAGGGAATGGCAACCCCAGTCTTAAGGGAATGCTTTGCAAGTGATAAAAGTCTGTCTTCACTGGGGGGAAAAAAAACAAAACTGCGTACCAATTGGTGTTACGGTTGCAAGTTGAAGAAGCTTTTACACCGTATCAAGCCCTGGACATGCTTGTTTTCTTTAGCCTTTGACTTCCTCCCATAAAGGATTTCCCCTTGTCCTTTCAAGGCACAGGATTACAAGCCATGATGCCATTTCCCTGCTTCCCTCACCTCCTTTTTTCTTCTTCTGTCATCTTATAGTTCTCCATCTGAGCTTGGTTTTGGAAACTCCACCATTCTCCATCTCTTTGGTATATGGAGAAATTCAATTCCCTCTCTATAACTACTGTGCCCAAACTTAGCTGTTGCCTTCCCTTTTTATAGCGAACACATCTAATTTCTCACAAAGGGGTTTTTCACAACATAAAATTCATCCTCCTCAAAAAGTCCTCTGAGCTGATCACTAATTATTTTAAAGGTAAATGGACTTAATTCTCCAATCAGAAGACAGAAAGGATGGATGGTTAAGGAAAAAAAAAGATCCCACCATATGCTGCCTATAAGAGAATCAATTCAGCTTTAAGGACACACATGGGCTGAAATTAAGAGACAGAAAAATATATTCCATGCAAATAGAAACCAAAAGAGAACAGAAGTAGCCACATTTACATCAGACTAAATAGACTTTAAGTAAAAAACTGTAATAAGAGAAAAAACATTGATGAGTGGATTCCATTAAGAGGAAATAAAAATAGTAAATATATATGAACCTAACATCAGAGCACCTTAATATATAAAGCAAATATTAACAGCCTTCAAGTAGGGAACTTCTTGTCCAGATAGAAAATCAATAAGGAAACACTGGACCTGAACAACGTTTTAAATCAAATGATCTTAACACACATATTAAGAACATTCCATTCAACAGCAGCACAACAGACACTCTTCTCCAGTGCACACGCAGTATTATTCAGCATAGATCATATAGAGGTTCGACAAAAATAAAAATAACGTTACCATGAAATAGCAATCCCACGTGTAGGTATACATCCCAAAGAAATAAAATTATTATCTTGAAAGAATATCTACACTCTCATGTTCATTGTAGGATTAATCACAGTAGGCAAACTATGAAAACAACCCACATGCTTGTCAACACACTGAATGAATTAAGAAAATATGGTACATATGGACAATGAAATGCTGTTCAGATTTTAAAAAGAAGTAAATCCTGCCATTGGCAACAACATGGGTAAATCTGAAGGACATTATACTAAATGAAATAAGCCAGACACAAAAAGACAAATATCACATGATCTCACTTATATGCAGATTTTTTTAAAAAAAATCAAACTCAAAAGGTTATTAGAGTGGTGGTTACCAGAACCTGGAGGGTAGGGGGAAAGGGACATATGAATCAAGGGGTAAATTTTTTCAGTTATAAAAGAAATAAGTTCTGGAGGCCTAATGTACAACATGCTGACAATAGTTAATACTAAAGTATTATATACTTGAAATTTGCTACGAAAGTAAATCACAAATATTCTCAGCACACACACATTAAAAAAATGGTAACTATGAAAGGTGATAGACACGTTAGTTTGTCTCACTGTGGCAGTCACTTCACAATGTATACATATATCAAAACATCATACTGTATACCTTAAATATAAACAATTTTTATTTGTCAAAAATAAATACCCAAAAAAAGTCTTATGAGCTATACATAGTGATATTTCTTCTTCAGTGCATATACTTATTGGAAGTTCTGAGTTTTTTCCCACTATTATTTTGTTTTGGGATCCCCCTGATACATATAATTAGAACCTGAATCATTTCAATGGTTTTTGCTGCCAACGAGTAGCACACATTTTAGGTTTTTGTCTCTTGTTCCTAATCCTAACATGATGGTGCCAACATCACATTAAGCAGACAGGTTGACTGAAGAAACTCAATGCTGACATTTGTTAAATGAAAAGAGGGACTCTGTTTGCAATTTCATGTTTAAAGTACTTTGTACATTGTAGGTACTCAATAATGCTGGTTAAATGAACAGCTGTAAAAAGCATGTTATTGGTAAATAACTCCTGAAGTCTTGGATACAATTAATCTTTAAGATGGGGAAGACTGGGAATACCTTGGTGATCCATTGGTTAGGCCTCTATGATTTCACTGCCAAGGGCTCAGGTTCAATCCCTGGTCAGAGAGCTAAAGTCCTGCAAACCTCATGGAGCGTCCAAACAAAAAAAAAATAGATGGGGAAGATGAAAATGATAGCTTAATATTCAACATTTGTCATGTAGGATGTAGCCTGAGGGGCAATATTACCAGTACACAATATATACAGCACCACTATAAAAATTAGTTGAATGAAAGGAAATTGACTCGGCATATTCTTTTAACCTAAGCAGTATGTACTTATACAAAGCTTAAACTGGTTTAAACATTGAGATGATTTATGTAAAAGGCCAGCGAGTATGACAGGAAGTATATTCAAATGGAAAATGTATTGTCAACTAGAAATATAAATGCACTTATATTGTCTTTTTGGCGATCTTAATTTTATTGCTCTGAACATAAACATTTACATGGTGAAGGAACACAAAATCTCATTTTTTCAGAGCACTTTTCAGGTATATTTCTTACACAATAACTCCACATCCTGGAATGGCAGTAGGCGTCAAACAATGCCAGATTTATATAATCACCTCTTTACCAACAGTCCAAATGCCTGGATTATGCAATAACAGAATCCAGGGGAAAAAAACCAACTTTTTCAATCAGTGAGATGCAACTTAATACATTAAATTTGTAGCCATGGAATTGTGAGTCTCTAGACTGGCACCCCACTCCAGCACTCTTGCCTGGAAAATCCCATGTATGGAGGAGCCTGGTGGGCTGCAGTCCATGGGGTCACGAAGAGTCGGACACGACTGAGCGACTTCCCTTTCACCTTTCACTTTCCTGCATTGGAGAAGGAAATGGCAACCTACTCCAGTGTTCTTGCCTGGAGAATCCCAGGGACGGTGGAGCCTGGTGGGCTGCCGTCTATGGGGTCTCGCACAGAGTCGGACACGACTGAAGCGACTTAGCAGCAGCAGCAGCAGCGGACTTGGAACTATCTAACCCCTAGTCATCTTTCTGCTGTTGTACCCACAACATGGTTTATAATTATCTGTTAGTATGTGTCAACTACTCCACTGGCAACTCTCTGAACAGAACCTGGTCCTCCTTTATTATCTTGCCTGACAAAGAAAAGGCTTTTGAAAATATTTATTACATGACTGAACGCTGTGATCTGATTATCTGCTCTTTGGGGCCTCTCTGAAATTTATAGTTACAGTGTTAACCTCAAATTCCTTCTGTCCTTTCTTGAGTTAACTTATCCGACTCAGTATTAGCAGATAGCATTTTTGGAGCATGTGTCATATGCAGGCACTGTGTTATACACCCCTAAATGCTTTCTC
Organism: Bison bison bison; assembly: GCF_000754665.1. Lineage (NCBI taxonomy): Eukaryota > Metazoa > Chordata > Mammalia > Artiodactyla > Bovidae > Bison > Bison bison. The sequence goes on along the minus strand of NW_011495057.1, from coordinate 4,000,261 downwards.
ATTTAATCCTTAGCACAGCCCTGGAGGCTTGATATTATGATTATCATGGTCTTCATTCTCAGAAGGATAACTGAAGTTTAAAGAAGTTAAGTAATTTGCCTGAGGTTACACAGATAGAAAGAAGCCCGGGCAAGAGTTAAGTCTGTATCTGCTGGATTCCAGAGCTTACATGTGATTTTAGGCACATCACTAAAATTCTGAACTGGAAATGAGCCAAAGAAAAAGCTGAGTGCCCATTAGTAATGGATAAAAAGTGTCTTGTCTCTAAGGGCACCGGGGCTTGTAAAAATTCAGGGAGTTCTTCATCTCATCCATCATTTGTGTCTCTAAATGGCAGCCCTGAGTTTGGGTTTCTAAACGAGCGAACAAGTGTCAGAGAGCTGCTCCTACCAGCAGGTAAACCACAGACTCCATTGAAAGCATGGCTGTGGCTGAGGGATAGGAACACCGGATGCTTTCTCCCAAATGCAAAATGCAAAGCTTTTCTGTAGCAGTGGTCCTGCAGTTCTGTACCAGAAACTAGTGCAAAACCAGGATTCAGTTATGGGATTTCACCTTTACATAGCTCTTAGGGAGAGAACTGTATTGATTAAATGTAACCACTGTTGAATTCATCAGACTCCCCTATGCTTACCCAGAGCACCTTGATGAAAGGCACAGTGTCTGAGAACAGCCAGAGGAAGGATCTACAGCATCTACTACCTTTTATGATCTGAGGGAGACCAGAAGGCCCACAGCCTCCCTCCCAGGCCCCACTTGGCCTGTTCTAGAAACTCAACTTTCCACAAGTAATCCTTCTCACAGCCAATAGCTAGGGTCAAGCCCCTTCCGCTGAACACACACAACATCTTTTAGGAACATGTACATAACATGACATGGGTTCATGAAACAACACAAAAAGGTGAGCTGAAGAAAGAGCCTTCTATCCTTCCAGCTCAACTCCAGCATGGTGAGTCTATGAGCATGGTCTCTGGCAGGGATTCAAATAGAGGCAAGTGGTCATTCATTTGGATACTAAGAGCCATTCCTGCGTTCGGCAAAATGTTGGAAGAGGTGACCTCTAAAAGGTGACTCTTCAGTTTCTTGAGTACTGTGCTAGACTCCCTGTGTGGCACAGACTGTCAACAGTTTGAATATTTAGACAAAGGGGAAATAATGGCTTTCCATCAGGTTATTCTGAGGACAATTTGCAAGCGCCCAAGCATCTCTTTGTCCCCTAAGTCAGATCATCAACCACAGTTACTCCTTGGTAAAATGAATTTTATTTCTTTGTTAAGTTGCTTATTTGTAATCCAACCTTGTTTCAGAGAAAATCTGGAGTGACTATAATGCAAATTGGACAAAGCAAGAGTGTTAAAAATGCAGAGACAGACTTAGAAAACCTCCCAAGAACTCAACCCAAGTAGCTGTGTCCATAGTACTTATATGGAGCAATAGTGACCTCCAGTGGTCAATTAAGTTATTCTTAGATGAGATTTGTAATTTTCCCTTGACCTAGTATTAATTGTAACCAGAAAAACTGTTTTTTGAGCAACTCAATTTGGGGGCTCTTCTGAGCTTCAAGAAAGGCTTGAATTTTGTGGCCTCAAATGCAGGAAACACTTTTCTCTGTTTCCCAGCTTAAAGCTTTAACATCTGCAGATGGTCTTTGCTCAAATGTAGGGAAAAAAAATAAAAATGAAAAGAGCTCTCTATTGCCTCATCTATAAAATGGAACAGGTAATAAACTACCTGCCAAATTGGAGCCAGAAATGAGTGGCCATGGGAAGCACAGTGTATAAGGACAGCCATAAACGTGCACCAGAGGAAAAAAGGAAGAGAAAGTATTCCGTATGTCATGCAGAGAACAAAGAAAGAAACGCTGAAAGAACGAGGCCAGATTAATGGTCTCAGGTAGACAGCTGTGTAGAGGGTAAGGGCTGTGGCTGACTCACTGTTGTATCCCGGGTATAATATCCATCGTATAGCAAGTATTCAGATACTCCTTACTCTGTGAATAAATGAATGAAGGGCGGGTTTTCTGGGCATCCTATGCCGAAGGATCTGCCTGTTAGGATGAGGCGGGTCTGCTCAGCCCAGGTTTGAGGTCCAGAGACCGCCCCTCAAGATGGTGTCTGAGGACCAACAGGAAGATTACAGACTCAAATGATCTTACTGATCTGAGAATAAAACAGGCTAGAACAGCAAGCAGTGCTAAGGACTGAATCAACAGAAATTTCGTATCTCGGTAGTTTACACGGAAAATCTACACGGTTAGCTGTCTCACTCACTGTGCTCATGGCAGGCGCTCAGTGGCTGACCGACCACCAGACAGTGGCCCAGAACAATGGAACAGGAGCCTGTGACGAAGCACAGCCCCCAGGGTCACAGGTTTAGAGCTCTTTCTTCATTCCCTTGGGTCATGACAGCCAGACTCATCCAAGGTTACTCTAAAGACTTTGCAACTGGGCTCTAAATGGTTTTACATACACTGTAACTTAGATTGTTCATCTTATTTTATATAAAATATCTGTAACAAGAATATTGTATTCAATATAAATAATTTTCTTTAATAATGTTTCAGGAGTCAGTTATGTAGAAAAAACATCTTAATTTTTAGAAGCTTTTACTACTAAATATACTTGTGAACAAAGCAAAATATTTAAAGATATAGTCCACATAATCTTATTCTATTCTCCTTTGATCCACCTTGGGCAAGAGTATATTTAAAAGTCTTGAAGTCACATCAAATGGTATTTTTTGCATAGTTTGTAAAAAACAATCAAAAAGAACTATTTACAATAATTTCCAACAATTCGTCTTCTGATAATCTTGCCAAAAAATGTAGCAAAACATGCTATTCTTCGTAAAACTAGTATCTCGTATCTCTACAATTCTAAGAAAATACAGAGAACTCCAAGTCAATTACTTCCTAAAACGGCAATTAGTACAAAAAAGCATGAAGTCTTATAATAACAATAACACATTTGTTTTAAGAAAATAATTTCTGGCCATTACTAGAAAATTGCTAATTCTTGAAAAGGCATGTGTATATAAACCATTAGTGCAATTATTATACTCTTATCCCTCCATGAAATGTGATAATATCCACGTAAGAATCAATAATAAATCAAAGAGTATGCATATGAATTCATTTAATGATTTTACTACCTCTTCTGTGCAGATGGGCTGCAGTCTAGATTAAAATAAAGATTTGTGGGTTCAAGAACTGCTGAAATGAATGATTGGGAACACAATGCAATCTCCCGGCAGACGGGTTCTCCTGGTAGCAAAGTGTTGTCCACACTCCAGTGTAAGGCGTAACCCTCATGACTCCCCACAAGCAGGTTGGGCAGTTCAGCCTGCAGTTCCCACGAGCCAATTCTTTCAAGATCCAAAAGCCCAGGTATCAGAAAACAAGAGAAGGGTGCAATCTGAGGCCAAAGAAAGGGGCTTCTGCCTCCACAGTTCTGCACGCAGATAATATGCTGTTACGAGATTTCACTTTGTTCATGACAGAACACAGAAAACTACTATACAGAAATAAAACTTCTTTAACTTAATGTCAATTTAAAATAATTCTCTCTGAACATTTTTGAGGATTTCAGGCAATAATTGTGCACATCAATACATTTTAATTACCAGACATCATTCCTCAGTTAAAATCTCCACCGTGACTTCCCATCACCTGTCATATAGATTTTACCAGAATTAAGTAACACGTGTGCCTTAGTGTTCCTACCACTCTGTACCTCCCCTGCTGTCCCTCTAATACACCCTACCTACTCTGTTCCTCCCACAAAGAACACTCAGTAAATAACCCAAACAAGCACAACATCAAATAAGAGGCCCATTTATCTTTATTTCCCTACATTCATTTAGCAAATAGTTGCGATACCTTCTTCACCACTGGCTGTAAGGAGAAAACGATGGCCAAACCATCATTCTTATTCAAAAAGCTTAATCTAGTAGATAGCTGCCAATGAACAGTGACCTCTATCTCTTACATAGAAAACAGGACACATGCCATCTTTCCACTCACCAAGAAAAAAGAGGCTGAGGCCTTAATGACAAGATAAGGTAAACTGTCTTGTCATTAAGGGAAGCAGCTTCAAAACATCCAAACATGGGCCAACATAGATCAGTTATCCTCCCCCCTCAAAAAAAAAAAAAAAGATAAGGAACAGGAGAGAGAACTGGCCTTGGAAGCACAGACTAGATGATAAGAGAACAAATCAGACATCATGGCAGATCTTTCAAAAATCATCAGATTTCTGATCAGGTCAGAAAGAAACAAGACCCACCAGCTGATTGTGGTGAGAAAGTTGACTCGGTTTCTGGGAATGTTCAGGGATAAGCAGAACAAGCAGAGATAAAACCTGGGGAACTCTGGAGAGAAGAGACTGGTTGACTCAAGGTCACTGAGATAGCATTCAGGTTCGAGGAACTGGGTGTAAAGACAGGCCAGCTCTTCAGGTTAAAGATTTCCACCCTTTGTTAGATGTCAATCATAGAACTTTGCAGATCAAGAGCAGAATGAGAATAAGTTGGCCAATTCCCCAATGGCTCCAAGGAAGAGAAGACGGGGCTGCGGAAGATGTGGTACCCAGCTCTCATTGCTGATCAAGGTTTCTCATCAGTGGAAGGTAACAGGAGAGAGATTTCCAGCGAATGGCATCTGCATCTCCCGTGTTTTCAAAGCTGCCACCTCTTGAGCATTTAGTAACCCTCATGATCACCTATGTGATATTATGATCTCCATTTTATAAACAAAGACACTGAGGCCCATTTAAATTAAGTAACTTGTTCAATATCCACATGTATGCATGCTCAGTCACTCAGCCATGCCCAACCCTTTGCGACCCCATGGACTACAGCCCACCAGGCTCCTCTGTCCATGGGATTCCCCAGGCAAGAATATTGGAGTGGGTTGCCATTTCCTTCTCCAAGAGATCTTCCTGACCCAGGGATTGAACCCCCGTCTCCTGCATTGCAGGCGGATTCTTTACCACTGAGCCACCTGGGAAGCCCCAATATTCACGTTCATGTTAGAGTCACAATTCCAAAACCAGTCTTTTTAATCACTTGCCATGCTGCCTCCCCCTCTGAGCCATTTAATCAGCCCCAAGTTTCTTTATAACTGGGATAGGGATAAATGCACTTATGCTGCCTTCCACGTAAGACATTAAGGAACACAGGTCACCTCAGAGGTTTCCAGGTTGACTGCACACCAGTTCAGCCTTTAGGATTAAAATAAGCCAGCAGATGGTAGAGTCCTTTAAAAAAAAAGCTAAAAAGTATCAATGCTGTCTACAACAATCATGTCCAGGCATGATAAGGGAAGGGGATTAGGAGATACAAACTATTGTGTACAAAATAAATAAGCTACAAGGATATATTGTATAGCACAGGGAACAGAGCCAATATTTTATCACTTTAAATGGAGTATAATCTATTTTAAAAAATTTAATCACTATGTTGTATACCTGAAATGAGTATAATTTGTAAATTGATATATTTCAATACAAATAAATACATAGAAATAGTTAGGACAGTTTTAAAAATTAAACAAAGCAAGAAATTACATAAATGCCTACTATGGAGTTATCACTGCTAGGTAGAAATAATTTCTCTCAGAACCAAAATGCAGTATCAAAGTAAATGAAAAAGAAAAAACAAGCCACTCCATTCTAGAAGTCCATTGATTTCCCTATAACTAGGACTAGAAGGAGTGGGTGGTTATTAAGTCTTTGTCAAGCTACAGAAGATTATGCAGCAAGCTGTTACTGCAGAGGCTGAGCCTGAAGAAGAAATGTGTGGCCTTAGCCACAGCGGAGTGAAGGGACCCACAAACCGAAACCTGGTGTACTGAACAAAAATATTTACCGTGCCACTTTATGAAATGATCCATTTTCAAGGCATCAATTGCTTTATGCAACTTCCCATCCTACTAGAAATGTTCCCTTCTGGGTCTACACACAGAGGTAGTTAAAATATGTCCTTATGAATACTGATGTGATTGGAACAGCTTATTTTAACTACCCCCTCCTAAAAGTGTATTTTAAGGGGAATGGGATTAAGGATGCTGCAAATTGAGATTGTAGTTGTGTCTGTTTCATATTGTAAATGGGAATGTCTGTAAAGGTTTTCTTTTTTTTAACTTCTTTCACACCATTAGAAATACATGTATGCTCTGCAATTTCAGGACAATGTTTTTGCTTTGCTGCTTAGTGATATAATGGAAAGATTGCACAGCTGAAAATTTGTCTGTGCGGTGCAGCTAGAATACCGATATCCCAGTTACCATGTAACTTGCATTAATTTAGAAATATGTGACAAACTTCTCTCTCTTTCCTTTTTATTCATTCATTTACTTCAGTAAAAGCCCTACATAAGGAAAGGGAAAATAAATGTTCCACGAGGCCAGAGTTTCTCAACCTCCGTACTATTGATGTTTTAAATGAGATAACCTACTGTTGTGGGGGACTGTCCTTGGCATTGCAGGATGGTGGGCAGGCTCCCTGGTCTCTGCTCACTAGATGCCAGGAACCTCTCCATCCCCTGAAAGGTGTCTCCAAACACTGCCAAATGTCACCTGTGGGGTGAAGTCACACCAGTTGACAATGATGTCTTAGACTCTCCCTCGGGATGCACTCTCCCAGCCAGCCCACTAAGCAGGCGTAACAGAGCCCTGATTTTCCCAACATGTGGTCAATAGCTATTTCACCAGCAGCCATGTGTTTCTGCATAAGATCCCCTTATGTAGGCATCTCCAACTCAGTGAGTCAGGTGTTCAGCTCTCATGGGGCTGAGAATAGGGACCCGGGCCAGGTGTACACAAAAAGAGATTTCCCCTTTAATATTTGAGTACAATTTTGGTTTTGTTATTTTAACTAATCTCTGCTTCACTACATTTAAGGCATCCAGTACTGTCGTCAGATAGATAACCACCAACTAGTAGATAATGGCAGGGCCAAGGTCATCTGACCTTGGTTCCTTTCTATTGTTCCTTTCTATTGCACAAATGAAAAAAAAAAAAAAAGTGGACCTTGCAGCCTCCTTAAATCAAGGCTGACTGCATGATTATCGCATGAGAAACTCACAGATCCTAATCTCCTGCTCTTACCTGGTTTAGAACCAAAGAGACACATTTCATTTTCTTCCCCAGATCAAATAAAAAGGGAGTCTGGCAATAGCGATAAACCCCAGAGATCAGCTAAATTATGTCCCAACTTGACATTTATATGAGCACACGCCTCTCCATCTCCGGAGGCGATTAGATTAAGTGTGTTTTAGCATGCACTTCATGCACACACGTCCCCAGAGATTCAGGGTTGGGGTGTATTGTGAATAATATCATTGCTTTCATTCAGATGTTGTGTCTTGCCAATATGCTGCCTAAAACATTATTTAGGAGGGAGAAGTACATTTCAACAAAGCGAACACAAAGCCTCTTACATTTCAGGATTAAGGTTCACACCCGCCCCATTCAGACCCTGAGCAAATATTTCTACCGTTGGGACATGTGATCATGGTTTCTTATCTGGGCATCATACCACATGGCATACTCTATCTCCAGAGACTGAAATCATTTTGCTCAGAGATTTTTATTTACTTCATTAACTCCAGAAAGCCCAGGAGACGCCCTGAGACAGTGCACTGGAACGCAGGCTGACGGCTGGAGCCTCCTGGGTGTACGGAGAGTGGTGAAAGGCCCTTCCCTCCATAAAATTCAGCATTACAGCTGAAATGCCACATCACCACCAACAAGCCAAAACCCACCTCTTTGTCCTGGTACAAGCCAAAATCACACTGATCTCACCAGGGGATACTACATTAGCTATGCAGAAATCAATTCTTAAAAAAAGAATGACCAGAAACATGGGATTTTAGATTTCAGATCAATAGTTTTGGAATAGGTATAAAATATGTATCAAAATGCACAATTTATTGGCATGTAACAGAAAAACAATATGATAGTCTTTATTTTTTTTAAGAAATTATTAAATTATTCCAATTCAAAAGACATGTTTGGGTCTTGGTAAAAAAAAATCTAAGTAGCAGTTTAATGTTACAAATTTTTAAATTATATTATTTGTAACTGGTCAAATAAAATTTAAACTCTTTTCCAATGGTAGAAATTTATGTTGTTTCTCATTCTGGCTTTCTCTTTAGCTCTTTATTAATCTATAAATATTATGCCCATTCATCCTCTGTTTAGCTCCTATTACAAAAATTCTGTATAGGTATCATTGTGTCAGACCCTACCTCAGAACATGTGGCTCAAGTTTAGTGTCCAAAAATAACTACAAGTGTGTAAAAAATGCAAAACACAAAATACTTTGGAAAGAGAAGTTCCTTGTCATGGCCAAACTCCCAATATCCTATTAATACAGAACTGTCAGGCACTGTGGAGACTCTATAATTCATCTTCTTCCTTTGCCTGTATTTACCCTCTCCTTAATCCACAAAGGATTTCAGGCAACTTACAGAAGTACATACATAACAAAAGAATGAAATAGATGAGGGAGTCAGGACAAAGGTAATTGAGGACAGGAAGCTAGTAAAAGCCAGAGGTAAGCTCAAGGCAGAAGAGCACAGCATCGGGACCCCGCCTCGTTGGAAGAGGTGAGTCCAGAGTGTGACTACAAGCTTCCTGGAGATCAAAATGATGACAGAAGGACCAGCAGTTGTGAGACCGACAGCAAACTGTTCGAGAACAGCCCTATTGGATGTCAGGTCCTGAGAGCAATCCCTCTCGAGATTCCTAGGAGGCTGTATCAGGACCTCAATGGCACCTGCATTTATTTTTTTCCATCCTCTTAACCTTTATCAAGGCAATGCCTTGTTGTTGTTGTTCAGTCTCTCTGAACGTGTCCAGTTCTTTGTGACCCCATGAACTGCAGCACACCAGGCTTCCCTGTCCTTCACCATTGCCCACAGTTTGCTCAAACTCATATCCACTGAATTGGCGATGCCATCCAACTGTCTCATCCTCATGCAGTGCCTAAGCCTCCCCAAAGCAGCACATGGATGTTTCTCATTGTTAAGGATAGTCACTAGGAAGGGGAACTTGAAGACATCATCCAGTGACTTACAGCTCTGCAGACAGTCTTCCTTCTTACTGCTTGTCTCTTACAGTTTTATTACCTGCCTTTTAGTCTCTTTTCTGAAGCCTGCTCCCTAACTCTCCCTTCATATAGATAAACACACAACCACCCTAGAGACCCACTCCTTGAAATTTGTATATGTATACACTCTCAGCACATCAGCACACAATCAATAAACTTTTACATTAACCAGAACTCACAAGACTGTAAAAATACGTTCTGCTTTAAAACGAACCCTATCAATTTCCATGAAAATAGTGGAAAGCCTGGATTGTTTTTAATTATAACTTCCTATAATTCCTCTGTCCATGGGATTCTCCAGGCCAGAATACTGGAGTAGGTTGCCATGCCCTGCTCCAGGGGATCCTCCCAACCCAGGGATCAAACCCAGGTCTCCTGTACTGCAGGCAGATTCTTTACTACTAAGCCACCAGAGAAGCCCATAATACATATATCTTACCTAAATTAATTTGCCCTCAATAAAAAAAGTTTTTTGGAGGGGAAGAGTAGGGGACAGAAAAGGAGGCAGAGAGAGTCATAATGAATATTACATGCTCTTATAAAGAATGCCTTCAAAGCAAAGGAGGCTTGCCAGCGTTACTGAGCAATGATCTTTGAACACAGCATTAAAGTCATAGCATGAAGGAAGGGAGATAAAATATTTAATGACATCTTAATATTCCCAGTCTTGCAAAAAGCCAAGAACTGGTCACAGTTTATCAGTGGCTGTACATTTTAATATCATTAGACAACAATTTTTTCCAATCAGAGTAATAGAGTTACTGAATCCTGGGGTGGTAGAAAGAAGGGGAAATAAAGTGGACTATAAACTGCTTGGAAGTACTGTCTTTTCCAATTGACTTTTAATAGGAATGTGGAAACTGGGCTCGACAATCAATTGGCTCACTTGGCTAACAGCTTGGCCAGAGCCTCAATAAATATTGAGGATGTTTCTACAAAATAACCTTGGACTAACTGTATTCAGGACAAATCCTCAAAAAACCCATTCACTTTCTAGGACACAAGTACGGTCAGAAGTCATTTTGGGGTCTAGTATGTCATTGCACCCAAATCTTCCAGTCCTTCCTATATGATTTAATTCACAGAATCTAACGTGTCACACCGAACAGTTGTTTCATGAAGGTGGGGTGGAGGAGCAACCTGTTGGGTCAGAAAAACAGGCAGGAGTGAAGAAACAATGGTGGGGAAAAAGCAGACAGCAGAACAATGACTTACTGAGAATCACCACTTAGCCTGCCTCCCACTGCCTTTTCCTTTCCTCCACTCTACCATTCCTTCCTAATAGCAATGGCCTTACTCTTTTCTTGCCACAAAAATCTGAGAGAGAAATCAGAAGCTACTTCAAGCCAAAGGCTCTTCCTCCTATGCAAAAGAGTAGATTTAAAAATTTAAAAAGAGTAAGTATATTAGTCGCCTTGAAAGTGAAAGTCAGTCGTGTTTGACTCTTTGCAACCCCATCCATGGAATTCTCCAGGCCAGAATACTGGAGTGGGTAGCCTTTCCCTTCTCCAGGGGATCTTCCCAACCCAGGGATTGAACCCAGGTATCCCACATTGCAGGTGGATTCTTTACCAGCTGAGCCACAAGGGAAGCCCAAGAATATGAGTGGGTAGCCTATCCCTTCTCCGGCGGATCTTCCCGACCCAGTAATTGAACCAGGGTCTCCTGCATTGCAGGCAGATTCTTTACCAACTGGGTTATCAGGGAAGCCCATTAGTCGGCTTGAGTTGCCATAATATAAAACAGCACAAACAGGGAGAGGCTTAAATAATAGATTCATTTTCTCACAATTCTGGAGGCTTGAAATCTGAATTCAAGGTTCAGGCAGACTGCAGGGCTGGTTCTTCCGAGGCCTCTCTCCTTGGTCTGCAGGTGGGAGTCTTCTCTTCCCTTTGTCTTCACATGGTCTTTCCTTTGTGTGTGTCGGGTCCTAATCTCTCAATATAAGGACGTCAGTCTTGATGGCAGATTAGACTATTCCTCATTTTCAGTTAATCACCTCTTTAAAAGCCCTACTTCCAAATATAGGCATATTCTTAACTGCTGGAAATGAGCACTTCAACACATAAATTTGATGGGCAGGGCAGGGCACAAGTCAGTCTACAACACAGAGAAATATATTTGGGGGGGATGGAGAGAGAGGTGAAGTGGGCCCTGCAGGCAGCCCAGATCCCAGGAGGTGATGAGACCCAGAAGTGGTCTCTCTGGGACATGTAGGAAAAACAGACCTAAGCTCCGGGGTCCATCAGCCTCAGCCAAGACGCCTCTGCTCTAAGCACAGCCTTCAACTAACAGATACTCCCGGTCTAAGAGCTTCTGTGGACAGAGGAGCAGACTGGTGGCCAATGACCAGATGGTCTTCCCTGATGTTCAGGCTCTAAGTCCCAAATCCCTTGCATAATCCAGGCTAGGAACCCTTAGAGAGTGTTAGTAATGACTGATACTGAATTTCCAGACAGCCCTGTGGAACAAGGGCTTGGCAACAGGTTAATATTAAGTAAAAAAGAGAATGTGATTATCTCTTGCTATTTATGAACAACCTGCTTGAATTCAGTCAGGATGTATACAGAATTTGGGAAAGAATAAAACAAAACAGAAAACGGTCCATATGCATACATTAAGCCAACCAGGTTATCAAAAATGCACAGAAGCAGAACAGAGCTCAGACTAAGAGGTTTTAGGGTTAAAAGGAATTCATTTGGACCTAAGAGGCAAGAGTAAGTCATGTCTCCTGACCTACTCCAATACACTGATCTCCTCCGTAAGTAATAATAATAGTTAATGGGTGCTAGGAACTAACACATGTTCAGCCTTCTCATCCCATCCAATTCTGCCAGCACTCTCATTTAAATTTAAAGACTTTCTGGGCTTCTCTGGTGGTTCAGTGACTGACCATCTGCCATCCAAAGCAGGGGACGCAGGTTGGAACCCTGATCTGGGAACTAAGATCCTACATGCCACAGGGCAACTAAGCCCTGCATGCGGCAATGAAGATACCGTGTGCCCACGCTAAGACCTGATGCAGCCAAATAAATAATAAAAATAAAGTAAAATTTAAATCCTTCCTGATATTTTAGTATTATGTGTGATTTTACCTATCTTTTATTTACACAGTCCTCCTACTTAAATGGTAAACTTCATGACAGCAAGATTTCTGTTTTCTACTTCCTTTGACCACCCACGGTACTGGAGAAATTTTGCTCAGTTATTTTAATTATGGGTCACAGCCGTAATGACTGAAAACTTTCTTTCCTCCCTCCATAAGCATTGAAAAGGACCTTTATGTCCCTTTGTACTCTTGAGACAGAATGGGGAAATTGGATAAAATCTCCCTATTTTTTCATTAACAGAGGTTGAGTATTTTCAGAAAATTCTTCTTACAGGTAGCAAAGTTCTAGAAAGACCACTGGGAGGAAAAAGAGAGGTCTGGCATTGAGAAAGGGAAAAGAAAGCAGAGAGACAAATTCTGGAGGAAAAGGATGAGGACATGCTGAATTCAGTGGGGGGGTGACACTAGCTCTTGAAAGTCCTATGAACCCACTGCCCATCTCCCAACCTAAACATATGTCTTTTCTAAGCCTGGAGTTCTGAACCAATTTTTGCTAAGTCATTTCAGTTGTGTCTCACTCTTTGAGACTCCATGGAATCTATCCCAACAGGCTCCTCTGTCCATGGAATTCTCCAGGCAAGAATACTGGAGTGAGTTGCCATTTCCTCCTTTAGGGGATCTTCCTGACCCAGGGAACAAACCCAGGTCTCCTGCATTGCAGGCAGATTCTCCACCACTGAGCCACTGGGAAGCCCTCTGAACCAATTACGAAACACAACAAAAGAGTCAAGAAAATAGGAGATTAAAGTGTCCCTTTATCCCAACTAAGGTTGGTGTTTATAGAACATTGTGTGCACCATAGGTAAGTGGACTTTCTAACATGGAGCCACTGAATTAGCCTACCCTCTGTACCCAGGGAGGACTGGGTGCCCTCCAGCTCACCACTCATAGGCACCATGCCTTTGCCACTAAGCTTCCTGCAGGGTAAGAGCATTCAGGAGCACATGCTCTCTGAGAGCAGCGCAGGAGAGGAGAGTCCAGCAGCGGCTATTGATGATTAGGCAATTACTAAAGGCAGAGTCTTTATCTTCGATCCATAAACGTGCTCCCCAGAGGTCCCAACAAAAATCATGTGCCAAACTTTGTGTGCTTTGTGTGTCTGTGCATTTTTCTGGGGAGAGATTTATAGCTCTCATAAAATCCAACCGCCCAGTATTGGGAGCCAAGGAAACAGATGACTGAACGGAGACACGTCAAGGTCGTTAAGTCCTCAGAAGAGCAAGGATGTAGTTAGTTATAGGCCTTGGGGGCCCAAGCGGGGTAGGGAAAGAGCTAAACCAACAAGGCAACTCTTCCATGAGTGTTTAACCAGTCAGTACCTGGGAGACACTCTGCGGGCTCAGCTGAGAAGATCTGGGAAGAGAACGGGAGAAAGAAGAATGAGCAAGAGAGAGCTGGAAAGCCAGAACTGCCGTCCACTCATTTCACAAATATCCAATAAGTGCCTGCTCTGTTCCAGGTGTGCTGCTAGGTCCTAGGGGAAAAAAGGTGAAGAGAACCTGTGTTTAGAAAATGAGAGACTAAAAAAAAAACAGAAAATGAGAGATTAAAACTTGAGATCTCTTGGGTAAGGACATCTCTCACTACCTGAGTTCGGTTTGCTCAATTACTTCATTCTTCAGTCACCACGCTCACATTAAAGGGGTAAAAAGGAGAAAGAAAGCAAGCAAAACCATACACGGTGAATTAACCCACCAAGCTGCCAAGATCAATCTTTTATTCACTCATTCGAGTCATGGGGAAAAAAAGAAAAAATCAGGATGACAATAAAAATGGAGAGAAAATGAATATGTTGAAACTCTCCCTTTCAACTTTGAGCTGACATTGTGCTGAGACTCTTTCCGGCTGTTCTGTCTGGCCGTGTCAAGGAGTGACCATGATTTATGGTGCCACCTCCACAATTTCAATGTTCTTGATCCCCCACTGGAAGCAGTGACAAGTAAGGTTAACTGCTGTGTAAAGAGACAGTTTGAGTAATGCTTCGTACACAGATCTGGTGCTGATCTACGGCACGAGGCGGGGGAAGCAGGGAGGTTAGCCATTGGTTAAATCCCTTCCAAAGGGCAACCTCCCCAAATGCCCTAACACCTCTTGGAACAATCCATGTTTGTATGGAAAGGCACCCTGCATTGTATTAGAAACTGTTTCTTTGTCCTTGTCCCCTCAGAAACATGCAAAAAGCTCACTCTGCTCACATCTGCATTTTGTATTATCAGTAACAGCTACCACGATGTGTCTGTGTACTATGCTAGCCCTGCCTACATGCCGTATAATCATTACTTCAGTTAATCCTCTTGCTGTCATACCCTATGATCATCCCCATATACAGACGAGCGGAATGAGGCACCAAAGGTTAAACAGCTCATCAAGAAGCAGGAAGCAAAGCCAGGATTTGAGCCCAGGAAGTCTAACTGCACAACCTGCTGTACTACTCTGTTAGACCATTCATCTTCATTTAACTCAGCCAACTTAGTCTAACGTACTTTCTCTTTAACCACCTTGTATGCATTTATACAAGTGCACACCACTGAATAAAATAGGTGTGTATCATCACAGAAAATATTTTTTTCAGTCTTCCATAGTCACAACTTGCTTGATAAACAGGGTTGGAAGTTTCTGTGTCTGTAAATATTTCCTTAATGCTAATCACTTTTTCATACATTTACATCTCATTTCCCCTGAATAAAGGAGGAAGAGGAAACAGGGACCAACTTGACTGAACACCTACTTCACTCTAAACGTTGTGTCAGGTACATTCAGCCTCACGGTGATGCCCTGAGTAAATGTGATTGTTGTTGTTTAGTCGTTAAGTTGTGTCTGACTCTTTTGTGACCCCATAGACTGTAGCCTGCCTGGCTCCTCGGTCCATGGGATTTCCCAGGCAAGAATACTGGAGTGGGTTGCCATTTATTTCTGCAGGGGATCTTCCTCACCCAGGGATCAAATCCACATGTCCTGCATGGGCAGGTGGATTCTTCACCACTGAGCCACTAGGGAAGTCCTTAAATATGATTATCCTGTTATAAATTGAGAAATGGAAAGCTAAGGACATTTCTGTGTCTAACTATATGGGAGACAGAAATGGGCTCAAGGGCCGCTGTAATTTCAGTTTGCCAGGGCTGCACACATGCTGTGTAGGTCTTGGTAACGCAGTGCCTTTCACCCCGTTAGTCACACAGATGAGGGCTAATCGAAGAGGAAAGAGAAAGGCAGTAAGAGACCGAGAAGCAGAGTGTGAGTCAGCTTCCAAGTTCAAATGTTGCTGAAACGCTGAAGAAATGGCTTCTCCGCATCCCGGATTTCCTCAAGGTCTGTCTAAACTCTTGTCAAAGACTTTCGATTACAGTTATCTGGGGGGCAACCTTGAGATGTTACACTCAAAGTTTCTTCTCTGGCAAGATGCCAAACTCCCTCTATCTGCTGGCAACGGCACAGCACCTGTGTGAGGTCTGCTTTCCAAAAACGCCTGAGGACAAGGTCAAGGATGTGCTGCTACAGAGATCTCGTCCCCCACAGCTGCGCAGCCGGGAGAGGCTGGGATCCTGGATATGGAGATGGGGGGTAGCCTCCCTCCTCTCCTCACATAAATACCATCTTAATCTTATTTCCTCAACCCTTTCCCGTCACTAAAGAGTTCTTAAAGTCAATTCAAATCTCACTTTAAACTCTTGTTCGCCTAGAGAAAACAAAAAAAGAACTGTTGTTGTTTTTGTGTAAATGGAAGTACTGTGCTGTGACTGGGTTTGTAACAGCACTGTGTCAAAATGCCAAAAAAGTGTGTCAAAAATAACATTTAAAAAAAACTCAGGGGAGACCTGTTATAGTCCTAAATGAGCATCTTTATTTCTCTGTGTTGAAATTTGTTAGTCTCCTCTCAAGGGCCTTAATAAACCTCAAAGAAACACACAACACTTAATGAACACAATTTAAAGGCCAATTCAGCCCTTGATACCCCCATTACTGTCAAAACATCTCTCACTTGTATTTGTGAGTTCTTCTCTTCCAAGTCTTTCTATTCAGTTTCTTCCTCAACGGACGCTTGTTTTCCCAACATCCTTAACCTCAAATGTATATGCGTGTTGCCATGAAGTTAGTCAACTAAAAAGAATTAATTTCAATTTATTTTCTTTGTCGTTGTTGGGGAAAACATCACAAAGTATTTCTTGACACATTATAAATGACAGTCAAATTCAAGGCAATCCCACACTGCCCAGAGTTTGTATATTTAATTTAATGGGCTTTCAAATATTATTCAAGCGTATCTATAAGGAATATACCCTCCCATGATCTGGCTTAGATAAGACAAAAATATTAAAATTTCAGAAGCTACTCAGAGAATTCAAAGGATTACAGTGTCTTTCTGCATATCTTGAAGAGAAAATATTTACTTCTATCAAGACACAAGGTGAAGATTTGATCTAATGCCAGGAAGCTCCTTGAATTTCCTGCTTTCACCACCTCATGGTCATCTATTGCTTGTTGACTGCTCAGCCTCCCCATTGTAGAGCAATCACAAGTCAAATAAAAATAAAAATGCCCTCATTTCCT
Source organism: Bison bison bison (assembly GCF_000754665.1). Taxonomy (NCBI): domain Eukaryota; kingdom Metazoa; phylum Chordata; class Mammalia; order Artiodactyla; family Bovidae; genus Bison; species Bison bison. The sequence goes on along the minus strand of NW_011495057.1, from coordinate 3,983,494 downwards.
GGGCAAAGTGATTGGAAAACAGTCAGATCTATGACATAGCAGGACTGTATTGTTTTGCACAAATTACTCTGATACTAGGAAGTAAAGGCTGTCTCATCTTAGTTCAAGAACAGTACCCGATGATGTACACCTAGAGCCACTGGTGGTCATTTTTGCTGTGATGTGGAGCATGTCTTTCCAAGCAGAAGTTGAAAAAGGTAACCAAGAGCCAAGACATGAAAAAATACTGATAATAGCATTTGAACCCTTGGATTTAGCAGTACCTGAAGTCAGCACCACTCTCTTAGATTTCCAAGTTACATGAGCTAATCATTTCTTTTTGTGCTTACATTGGTTGCATTTTGCTTCTCAGTTCAGTTCAGTCGCTCATTTGTGTCCAACTCTTTGTGAACCCATGGACTGCAGCACACCAGGCTTCCCTGTCCATCAACAAATCCCAGAGCTTGCTCAGACTCACGTCCATCGAGTCGGTGATGCCATCCAACCATCTCATCCTCTGTTGTCCCCTTCTCCTCCTGCCTTCAATCTTTCCTACCATCAGGGTCTTTTCAAATGAGTCAGTTTTTCACATCAGGTGGCCAAAGTATCGAGTTTAAATTTCAGCATCAGTCCTTCCAATGAATATTCAGGACTGATTTCCTTTAGGATGGACTGGTTTGATCTCCTTGCAGTCCAAGGGACTTTCAAGAGTCTTCTCCAACACCACAGTTCAAAAGCATCAATTCTTCAGTGCTCAGAATTGATGCTTTTTGCTTCTTTGCATTTCTGAATAATATACCTGATTCTTCCCATAGGTACCCAAAACAATGTTTCATAAACCACAGGCAGCACGGTTCAATGTGGGTGGTTTTGAACTGTTCTTTTGCTTTAGATTTGCAACTTTTCTTTTGCTATAGTTTTGTTAAAGGAAAAGCAGCAATGTGAGATTAAATTCTTGGTGACTGGGAGACAGTGGGATGGAGACTTGATCTGACGTGATTTGTATAAATTTTGAATTTCTATCTTACACCTATTTGTATTACATACTTAACATAATTAAAGCAATTTCATTATTAAACTATTTAAATGATAAAAAAGCATAACCATACTTTAATACAGTAAGATTATTTCTAAGACTCTTTTTAAAAAATAATCAGAAACACAGACCAAAGTACATGCACGAAGATATTCATGACAGGGGTTTCTGTTTGTTTTACTTTGAAAATTAGGAAATAGCAATAATCTAACCAATATTAAGGGAACAGTTAAAATATTAAATTCATAAGTTACTATGCAACCATTAAAAATGATTTTAACATGAGATTGTGCTTATATGATTTAGTGAAAAAAAGTAAGCTGTTTTTTCTATACTCTGTATAATTTTTTTTACACTGTGATCTGAACAAGTAAAAACACATGGAAAACATAGTAAAATGTTAGTAATTATCTCTCAGTAATGATTTTACAGGTAATCGTTTTTTCCTTTGTCCTTTTTCACAGTTACTGATTTTTCCAAAATACAAATATGTTTTTGTTCTGTGTGTGTTGTATGTGTGTTAGTCGCTCAGTTGTGTCCGACTCTTTGCGACCCCACGGACTGTAGCCCACCAGGCTTCTCTGTCCATGGAATTCTTCAGGCAAGCAACTGGAGTGGATTGCCATTCCTTTCTCCAGAGGAACTTCCCAACCCAGGAATCGAACCTTGGTCTCCTGCATGGCAGGCAGATTCTTTACCGTTTGAGCTACAGGGAAGTCTACATTTTTTGTTGTTGTTGTTGTTCTAGTAATCACTAAAATGTTTAACAAAAATTAAAATTTGTGTGTTCTTAGCCACCTTTACTTAGTAATAATGGACTCAGAAACATGCCCTCTGGGACTTCATCTTACACTGCATGGAAGACTGTTTTCTGCTTTCTAGGAGGATTTACCAGAACTGACTTCATTTTATACCTGCACTCACTGCCCAAGAGACCAGCACCCACCTTTTCATCATTATGCCCTCTTCATGAGACTGGAGTCCAGCAGCGTGACAGGTTCTGAGGTCAGCCTGCTTGGAAGTACATCCTGATTCCAGCATTTTCTACTTAATCGCCCTGTGCCTCCATCAGGATGCAAGAGATATACCATGTAAGGTTACCATGGGAATTAAATGAGATAATTCACACACTTCACAGTGCCTGGCACATGGTCAATCCTTAATAAATATTAGGTATTTTGCACATGAGAAATTTTCTTTTCTAGATTGTGACTTCAAAACACGAAGATAAACTCTCCTAATAACACCCAATTTTCTACCAGCTTATCTGTTTTCATTATTTCCCAACAGTTTGAGTTTATGTCACATGGGTTTTCTTTCCTACTCTCTTTGCATTCATTCCCCAATGACTGCTGCCTTTGAATCCCACATCAGCAGAAAACCTCAGACTCTACCAAGACTTCAGTGCTGATGCCCTAAGACAGCTGTCTGTCCTATGGACAATTTATGAAATTTGAACATGAGTAGTGGATTGGGCAGCAATAGTGTATCAGTGTTAAAGTTCCTCATTTTGATAATTCGGCTAACATAAGAAAATGTTCTTAGCCACAGGGAGTGCCCACTGAGGTATTTCAGAGTAAAGGGGCATGAGGTCTCCAATGTACCCTTACAAGTTAGAAAATTTTCTGCAAGTTAAAATTTTATCAAAATAAAAAAAGATTAACATAAAGCAAACCTGGAGAGTCATGGGACATCACAGACAACTTCCTTGACCATGACTTCTGCATGGAAAACTGTGCTGTCCATTTACTTCCCAGCCACTTTAGGAAAGAAAGAACACCATATCAATGAAAGAACATTTTCATCTTGAGGTGTTCTGCTCTCCTCTTAGTTAAGGAATGCTTTGAGGAAAAAAAAGCTCTCGAGGTCTTAAATACAAGGTAAGCTCTCCCACCTCATCCCTTCCCTTAACAAAGTCAGAGAAAGAACAGAAACTTCACTGAGAAGTCCAAAATCCTCCTCGACAAAGGTAACCATGGAGGTGGGAAGTGCAGTGCCCAGTTAGAGGGGGCCTGACACAGTAGATTAGGGAGGGTTTAGGGCATAAGGGTATTATCAAGGGGGTAGGTGAAAATCTTGCCCAGGGAATCTGAGGTGGTGATGGCAGTATGGAGCAAGAGAAGTCTATCTCCCCGCCCTTGTGAGCACATCCCAGAGATGAGGGGCAGCCAGTAACAGAAATATGAGACTAGCCAGTCATCAACCTGAGCTGGCGTGTTGTAACCCACCTTGAATATAACTTTGCTCATGGGAAGATAATTTTGTAACAGGAGGATTGGTTTCTGGTACTGAGGACACCAGAACCTTTCCATACACTCTTTCCTGTTTTTTTTTTTTAATTGTGAGGGAAAAAATAAGAACATCTAAAACTCAACCATTTTAGCCATTTTTAAGTATGCAATTCACTAGCATTAAGCACACACATACTGGTGTGCAGCCATCATCACCATCCAGCTCCAGAACATTTTTCATCTTCCAAAACTGAAACTTTTTACCATTAAATACTAAATGCTGGCAACCAAGATTTTATTTTCTATCTCTATGAATTTGTCTACCCTAGGTAATAGATGTAAGTGGAATCATACTGTATTTGCTTTTGGAGACTGGCTTATTTCACTTGGCATAATATTTTCAGGGTTTATCCATGTTGCAGCATGTGCCAGAATTTCATTCCTTTTTAAGGATGAATAATATTCAATAATACCATATTTTATTCATTCAAATACTGATGGACATTAGTGCTGTTTCCACTTTCTGGCTATTGTGCATAATGCTGCTGTCTCTGTGAGTGTGCAAATGTCTGTTCAAGGCCTTGCTTTCAATCCCTCTGGTTATATACCCAGAAATAGAATTATTAGATGGCAATTCTATTTTTTATTTTTTAAGGAAACTTCTCAAAGAGTCGGACACGACTGAGCGACTGAACTGAACTGAACTGAAGGAAATTTCATACTGTTTTCCATCATGTCTGCACCATTTTACATTCCTACCAGCAGTGTACAAAGATTCCATTTTCTCCACATCCTCATCAACACTGGTTATTTTCTGAGTCTTTACTCTTTTGATAACAGCCATGCTAACAGGTGTGAGGTGGGTATTTCATTATGGTTTTGATTTGCATTTCCCTAATGATCAGTGAACTGGAGTTCTCTTTTTCTCTGCTTTCTGGCCATTTGTATATCTTCTTTGGGGAATATTCAAGCCCTTTGCCCATTTTTGAATTAAATTGTTTGATTTTTCTTTATTTGGTCACTCCACAAGGCTTATGGGATCTTAGTTCCCCAACCAGGAATTCAATCTAGACCCCCAGCAATGGAAGTATGGAGTCCTAACCACTGGACCACCAGGAAATTCCCAGGTTGTTTTCTTGTTGTTGAGTTGTAGGGGTTCTTTATGTATTCTGAATACGAACCCCTTATCAGGTATATAATATGCAAATACTTTCTCCCAGTCTGTGCATTGCCTTTTCAATCTAGTGATAGTCTTTTCATGCACAAAAGGTTTTAATTTTTATGTAGTCCAATTTACCTATTTTTTTCTTTATTGCTTGTGCTTTTCATGTCATATCCCATACACTCTTAATTTGTACCACAATTCAAAGCTTATTAAAGGGGCATATATTTGACTCAGTCACCGACGCTCTTACCCTGTCGCTTACTGTTCAGCTACAGGCAGTGACATGGAACTCCTCAGAAATGGCAGGATCCCCACTAAGTGGCAGAAAAGGGATAAGGAATGACCCCACAAATTATCAGTGTTAAACACAAACTCATCTATGAAACACAGGGCTAAAATGTTTTTAATCAGTGATTCACATCCTCATGAGATCCTGTCATCAACCAATAATCAGCTGATAAGCCAGAGGACACTAAGCCTACACCAGAGACACTCATCCTTATCCTACCCTGCTCTGTGTCAGGGAAAAGGAACACTAACTGAAGCTTGATAGCCTGGTCACACAGAACAGAAAAATGGCTTCAACTCTGGTTTTTTAACCAGCATAAAACTCTGCGATGTTAACACATCACATTCTTTGTAAGATACAAAGAAGCAAAGCAGAGTTTTTCTGAAGGGCTGGCAGATAACACTGAGCATCATGACAACATCAAGCTTCAGATAAACTAGACGCATATCTAGCAGCATTACAGACAAAATGATGAGCCCTCAACCTCCCCACTTAGTGTGTATTCTCCAGCACCTTCTTCCTGTGTCCAATAATAAAAGCCAAAGCATTATCTCATGTGTCATTTATCTCTTCCATAACCCACACATAATCATAAAAACAAGTGCTTATGTATATTCTCTATGTGCTGGATACTGTTTTAATGAACACATTAGTACATTTAACCCTCCCAAACAACACTGTGAGGCAGAGTCTGTTATTACCATCCCTATTTTATAGATGAGAAAAGTGAGGCACAGAGGTTTAGTAACTTACCCCAGGTCACAAGGCTTAGACAGCAAAGCTAGAATTTTAATGTAAGCTGCCCAGTTCCAGAAAAGTGATCGTAATCATGACAGTCTACTCTCTGGATTTACAGTTACATATATATTTTTATATATCTTTATGTATAATCACCAAAAAAAAAACCCTCTTTCAAAACAATTTTAGTAGGGGATACAGTAATAAACTAGCAGATTATCTGCCATCCTCCATAGTTTGGGCAATACATACCAATCCCTTTTTTTTTTCTTTTTTTTTGAGAGTCCCTTGGACAGCAAAGATATCAAACCAGTCAATCCTGAAGGAAGTCAGTGCTGAAGCTGAAGCTCCAATACTTTGGCCACCTGATGCGAAGAGGTGACTTACTGGAAAAGATCCTGATGCTGGGAAAGATTGAAGGCGGGAGGTGAAGCGGGCAACAGAGGATGAGATGATTGGATGGCATCACTGACTCAATGGACGTGACTTTGAGCAAGCTCCGGGAGATGGTGAAGGACAGGGAAGCCTGGCGTGCTGCAATCCAGGGATCGCAAACAGTTGGACATGACTGAGCGACCGAGCAACAACAACTAACCCTTTTAAATTCCAGAACACATGTATACCTGTGGCGGATTCATTTTGATATATGGCAAAACCAATACAATATTGTAAAGTCAAAAAATAAAATAAAAACAAAAAATAAATAAATAAATAAATTCCAGAACACAGACTCAGTTTATGTCACAATGGTCAACATCTCTTTCAAACTAGCTGGGATCTAAACCTTTGGTTCAGTGAATAAAGTGGCTTGTCAAGCAGCCTCAAGTATATAGGAAAATCTAAAAATGGGGAAGCCTCCAGTTGAGGCAACTTTGCTGGTTCCCCCAATTGCTCTGGCCAGCCAGCCACCTCTGCTCTGGATCCATTAAACTGACCTCAGCTGAGATCTACCCCACCAAAAGCACCCCTTACAGTTATTTTCATGGGGTTTTTTTTGGTTCTCAATTCCACATCTGTCTCTTTATGCCTCAATTCCCTTAATTGTAAGGACTTCCCAGGTGACTCAGATGGTAAAGAATCCACCTGCAATGTAGGAGACCTGGGTTCAATCCCTGAGTTGGGAAGGTCTCCTGGAGGAAGAAACAGCAACCCACTCCGGTATTCTTGCCTGAAGAACTCCATGGACAGAGGAGTTTGGCAGGCTACCGTTCATGCGGTCGCCAAAAGTTGGACATGACTGAGTAACTAACACTTTCACTTCCCTTCCCTTCTCTGTAAAATGGGCTAAAATACCTATAGGATTTTTTTTTTAAAGAATTAAATAATGTATGTAAAGCTTTCAGAAGGCTGACATAGAGAAAGTGATAAGCATTCGCTGTTACTGTACCGTAACCCTACTGAAGATGCATTTTCTCCCTCATTTTGCTTTTTATGTGATGATCATCCCCTTCCTGTGGACTGTTCCACCCATCTCGTGACACTATCACAGACACTGTTGGTTACTGATTGTTGTGGATTGAACTGTGTCCCCCCACAAACAAACAAACAAACAAACAAAAAAAGATATCCTGAAGCCCTAATCCCTAGAACCTCTGGATGCGGACTTTTTTGGAAATAGGGTCTTTACAGACATAATCAAGTTAAGATGAAGTGATATTGGATGAGGATGAACCCTACTCCAATGTAAATAGTGTCTTTATGAGAAACACACACACACACTCAGGGAGACTGATGTGTGACAACAAAGACAGAGATTAGAGTGAGGCATCCACACACCAAAGAATGCGGAGGACTGCCAGCAAGCAGAGCTAGGAAGAAGCAAGGAGGGATCCTCCCCTATGGCCTTCAGAGAGAGTATGGCCCTGCAGACTCCTCAATTCCAGACATCTAGCCTCTGGAACAATGAAAGAACAAACTTCTGATATTTTAAGCCACTCAGTTTTTGGTAATTTGTCACACCAGCCCTAGGAAAATTTTACATGAATATGGACTTTTCACATTCACTCTCTGGGTTTTCCTTCTCTAATCCAAACTGTGTCTCTCGTAAAATTCCCATTTGTGTTTTTGTGCATGAAGTTCCCTTCATCTCTGTAACATCTGTGGAAATATTCAGTCACAGGGGTGACAGAAACTGCCCTGTTTTAATTTGTTATGCATTAATTCTTCCCCTATCTCAAAATATGATCATGCAAAAGAGGATATGACACAGAACGCTGGGTGTCTTGTGTTTAACTCTGTCCGTGTTAGGGAGCAATCTGTTATCACTGGGATCAGGTGCCACTCTTGTCCTTCTGGGTTATCATGAATCCTCAGTTGGTTCTGGCCATTTGTAATCTTGATGTCCTAATATTCTTTCAACTGGGAGAGTGACACAGAAAGCACTGTCATTTCACCAACTGATTATTCAATTCCATATTCCTGAATCTCATCTTTTCCAGCTTCTCTGAGTTAAACATTACGTTTTATTTCAGCTAAATCACCCCTGTAATAGCTGAATCTTATTCTGTTAGAGGTTTTGATGACTTCTCCATAGATGGAACATAAAACAGTGTCTAGCATATATACATTTTTACAGTTTAATTCTAGGCTCCCAAAAGATAAATCGCGAACCAAATGGAGAAAGAGACATGAATAAATAATACCAGATGAACAGACTAAAATATGTAGGAAAAGTTAAGTCTCTCTCAGTAAATGTCAAGTATGAAATTGTTTTATATAATTTTATTCATCGGACCTAATCTACTCCCACAAGATTTCATTTGATTTTCAGAGATTGATACCATTATGTTCTGCATTCCAACTATGAGATCAAAACATTTCCAGGGACAGACTACAGTTTCCTGTACTGTGACGCAGAGCTCGCTTTAACAATAGAACAGAGTGAGGTCTACAGTTCAGCTACATCCTACCCAACACCGGTCACCGTGAACCAGAACGTGTGGGTAATCACTGAGTGAGGACTGGGGCTGCAGAGGGAGTCTCCACTACAACAGCCAGTTGGAGCAAGGAAGCTTAGTGCAAGAGCAGAGGAATCACTTGTATTTTCAGTATTGCCCCAACTGGGGCTGACTGGAGAGGGCGCAGCAACCATGCTGGCCACACATATAGCGGGGTGTGGGGGATCGTTCACCAAACCGTTTGTCTTTTCCTCCTAGAGACACAACCAGATTACATGGTTCATCAGGCTTGAGATGCAGGGGAAAAAACATTTCAGTTCAAGTGCAAAGGCAGCAAAATACCAATGGCTCAGTTCAAAGGCCATCAAGTAGGAAGAGTTCTCCATAAGGCGTAGGTCAGCTTTTTGTTCTATTTAGGTCTTCAACTGATTGGACAAGGCCCACCCACATTAGAGACAGCAAACTGCTTTACTCAGTTTACAGATTTAAATGTTAATCTTATCCAGAAACACCCTCACAGAAACACTCAAAATAACCAGATATCTAGGCACCCTGAGGCCTAATTAAGTTGGCATAAAATTAACCATCACACATAGTAATCTCATTTATTTGCACAGTGATGATCTGCCACTTCACAGGATCTTCCCAACAGCTTCTGAATTAAATATACTGAGATAAGTCAAGAGGTTAAGTGGATTATCTGAGGTGCCAGCAAGTGGAGGAGCCAGGACTTGAAACCCATGACTTCATGCAGCAGTTGTTTCCAATGGTTTCCAGCATAAAGGTTCCTTTTTAATAGCAACAAAACACCATAATTATGTTTAAATCTTGATCCAAGAAAACAAACTATCAAGAAAAAAAAATTTTAAACACCTGGGGAGGACTGAATATGATCTGGGTTTTAGATGGTATTAAAAATTATTGTAAATATTTTTAGAGACAATATGACAACGTTAGGTAAAAACAAAAATCACAGACCATTACATGAAGATGCTTTGTTTGAGATGATACATCATTAATAAAGCTTTTTTTTAAAACTGTGAGTTCTTCCAGACAGAACTCCATTATAGCATAGTAGCATCCATGGCATAACTTTATCAAATATTGAATATTGAACTTGCTTTAATGTGTTGATGTCTCTCTGAGTCAGGCTCTCCCCACATGATGGCAAGATGGATGCAGAAGCCCTAGCTCTCACATCCTCTCAGCATTTTGGTTAGTAGGGCAGAAAATGTTCAACTTCCTTAACAGTCTTCCCAAAGCCCTGAACTTCGCTCTCATTGGACCTAACTAGGTCACCTGCCTTTATCTGAACCAATCAACTACAGCAAGGAAGTTTAATCCTGGAGCTAAAAAATAGAGCCAACCCCATGCCATAAGACATAGGCTCTGGGAGTTGGTGATGGACAGTGAGGCCTGGCGTGCTGCAATTCATGGGGTCACAAGGAGTCAGACATGACTGAGCAACTGAACTGAACTCAATATTGGGGGAAAGGTATTTGCCCAAGTAAATGTGGGGTGCTCTTAAGAAGTCAAAACAAATGATGAATACCCAAAAGCACCAATTTCACCTCCCATATCTTCCTAGCACACCCAGGTTTGACTCTGGGTGTACTGTTCCTTAAGTTTGCAGGTAACAAGGAAAGTTATCCCTTCGTGGACAGACTATTTCCAAAAGACATGGAAGCCTTATAAGTAATCAGCTCAGGACAGTTGTCCAATTTTGCATTCCATGATTTTCTTAAACAATTTATCATTTATTTTATAGGCCTGAGACTTTCTTGCCTTCACTTGTGTTAAGCTCTCTATTCAAAATGCCCTCCCTCTCACCCTCCTTCATCTTGTAAAACTCCTGCTTAACTTTGATGTCTAGTTCAGATGCCATTTTCTTCACAAAGGTTTCTCTGAGCTCCTCTACATCCAACCTCATTCAATCTCTTCCAAACCCCTGTAGCGCTGCATACCTCTTAGGATACCTTTGCTCATCTCAAGAATTCAAGGGATGCAGAGCTAAATTATCATCTTATTCTCCCTTCCAGATTATAAATGCTCTGATGCAAGCCTGTTTTCATTCATCTTTACACGCCCCAGTACCAACTCATTGTCAGAAGTCAGTGCTTACTGAATTCCATCCCACCCAGCTTGTAGAGATACGTCAATTCTCAGAATGATTCCAGCCACCATTAAAATAAGTCAAAATGTCCTATTTCTTTATCTGGGTTGTGGGTTCAAAAGCATCATTATCTTATTATTATTATTCATTCTTTTATTATTATTATTCATTCCGTAGCATGTGTAATATATATATATATATATTTTATAGCAAATAGGAAAAATAAAGCCTGCATTCTCATGAATTTTCCATCATTTACACATCACTTTCCTATGTGATGAGCTGCTGCATTGCAGAGGGCTCTAGGTAGATCATGCCCTGGCTTTAATTCTGCTCTGGATCCTTCTTAGGCTTCTTAGAGCTCAGTCACTGCTACCTTAAGAAAGCACTAGTTGAAACTTGATGCCTATAATTCTTAATTACAATTGCATTGCTGGCTTTATGTGCATCTCTGTTCATTTAAACTCGATGCTGACTGACAAATTGTGCTCGTCTGCCTATTCCACAGTAATTTAGTCGGGCAACCTGCAGCTTGCGCCAGATTGATGAGCAGCTGTTTGATCTGTTTGGGTATGTATTGCTGTTTGCTTGGTGTAGGCAGCTTTGTGCTGTCGCTGAATGGATGGTTGGTTTCATCTCCTCCAGTGACATTGTGGACACTCTGGATAGCCTCGCCTGTAACTCCAAATGCATGTTTTTTAAAAAATCAATCACCTCCCATCCCAGACATATTATCACAAGAAGGGCAGGATGACATGGCTCATCAGACTCAACACAAACTCATTGCTGTTTTCAAGCCTGTGAAAGTTCAGACTGATACCCAAAAGGTGGCTCCCCTTAAATTACAATCCAAAACCTACTTAATTGCAACACATGGTAACTTCTCTCTAAAGCCTTTCAGTAGAATAACTTTACTCATAACAATACAAAGTACAAGTCAGTACAAAATATTGTGATTCTGAACCACCCACTCTTCCTCTGCCATATCCCATGGTCTTCAGCCCCTTATGCACGGCAAGTTTCTGAGTTAATTACCTGAATCTCTTCAAGCTGTGAAGAGATCTCCTTCTCCCATGACTCACACTTTATTATTTTTCCAGTCCAGGTTTTTCATGGTCCCTGTGGCCTGAGAGCAGAGTGAAGGAAAAGTGTCCCTAAGGTATAAGCAACTACTTTATTGAGATATAATTCATATGCCATGCAATTCACCAATTTTAAGTGTACAATTTAATGGTCTTGCATATATTACAGTATGAAGTTTTAAATTGTGGTGAAATACGTATGTAATATACAATCAGACATTTTAACCATTTTTAAAAATACAGTTCACTGACTTTAACTACCGTTTCAACGTTATGCAACCATCATCACTATTTTTAAAACTTTTTCATTACCTCAACAAAAACTCTCTAAATTTCAGGCAATACCACCCCATACCACTCTTCCAAGCCCCTGGTAACTACTATTCCACTTTCTGTCTCTATGAATATGCCTATTCTAGGTACCCCAATAAGTGGAATCGTACTACATTTGTGCTTATGTGACTGGCTTATTTCACTTAGCATATTGTTTTCAAGGTTAGGCATATCACCCCATGTGTCAGAATTTCTAAAGCCGAGTAATATCCCATTGCATGTATACACCACATTTTATTTATTAATCTGTTGATGCACATTTGGGTTTTTTCTACTTTTTGGCTATTGTGAATAATGCTGCAATGAACATGAGCACATAAGTATCTGTTTGAGTCCCCGCTTTTGATTCCATTGTGTACATACTTAGGAATGAAACTGCCAGGCCATACGGTAATTGTATGTTTAGCTTTTTGAAGAACTGAAATGCCAAACTGTTCCATAGCACTTTTTTTTCCATTTTTTTAAAATTTTATAGCCATCGTATGTGAGCCACCACCATTTTAATCTTAGAGTCTGGGGTAGCAGTCTGCACAGGGAGCAGCAGAAAGAAGGAAACTGTCCAATGTGAGATACCACGTTATACCACCACCCCTATAAGGAACTTAATCTGGATCAGCTTTATTTGCAGATGTTTTCTGGCAGCCTCACTTACATCCTATGACACTGAGGGATAGCACTGTAGCCCCTAAGGTCACAAAGATCTGTCCCACTTGGAAACATAGTATTGGCTCCTATTAAGGGACAATATCAAGTGAACTGGTCAGTCACCCATGGATGACAATACAGCACATGCATAGCACAGTAATATATTTTATATTCTGTGTGTACAGAATTCTCCAGAAGTTGAAGTCAAATATTGGGTGAGGGGAAAATCCAACTTTTGTAACTCAAGCTAGTAAAAATCAAACATATGCATTTTTTCCCCAAATTCCCAACCTACATACCAACTCAATATCATAACCAATAAGGTCAATGCCCTCTTCACTGAGAAAAAAAAAGCAATTACTGTGGGTACCTCAAATCTCTCTTGCCCCAACAAAATGTGTTTTTATCTTCATCTACTGTCTGTCTCTCTTCCTGTTGCCTCTTCATCAAGACTATCTCCCCTCATTGCCTCCCTCTGCAATGTAACATACATTTCATTTTTCCTTCCCTTGTGACTTGCAGACAATTCGAAAACACAGAAGAGCATAAGAATAAAAGTAAACCATACTTTTTACAAGAATTAGACGGACACTATAGAAAGTTTCCAAATAATATCTGCAGGCCCATCACAACAAGGTATCCTTTCAAACACCTGAAACTAAATCTCGGGGTGTGTACTCTTTACTTCTCCAGTGCATCGCCGCCTTTCCCTCCAATGTGCCTTCTTCCAGTTCAGAATTTCCTCTTCCCACCGATTCAACCTTCAAAACGGCTTTTCAAAACGCTTCTTCTCCCTTCCGCCAGCCAGAATTCATTTCTTCCAAATTCTCACAACATTCTGCACCTTTATGTAGCGCTTACTTTTCATTTTCCTTCTAATTCCTTGAACTAAGAGGTTGATTGGCTCAGTGACTGTGATGGGCATGGGGACAGGCGGGATCCAATAAAGACAGCAAAGCAAGGGTGGCTTGGGTGGGAGGGCTTGACTAGGATGTGGGCTCAGGAAGCAAGCGATGAAGTCGGGACACCTGGGCTCACGTTAAGCCCGCAGGTAATGCCGCCAGGTGCCGGCCCCACTTGGGGGAGGGCCCCACCTACGGCCACCATGTCTGCAAGAATGTGAAGGGTGATATCTCCTATGCCCGCAGCCCCCTCCCCCACTAGCCAGTACAACTCCAGGGTACAAAGCCCAACTCCTTGGCCCGGGTGGGACAGCTTCTCCAGAGGTCCTGTCCCCAGCCCTCCTCCCCACCCTCCTCAGGCCAGGACTGGCTTGACCTGAGACCATGCTTTGCTCCGCTCCTTCCACCCTTTCCTGTCACCCATTCACCCCTTGGTTTTCCTAAAAAGCCCATGATAAATCACATGTGCCTGAACCCTGGCTCCTCACCTGGCCTGGTACCTGCTGTGCGTTGGCGTTGGGACCTGTTCTGCATCATCTCTGAGTCGGGGAGGACGATGTCTCCCAGGGCTGTGGAGAAGGATCATGGTGGCAGGAACCGGCAAGCACCCAGGAAATGTTGCTGGAACTTGAACCTTAGCCCCTAAGGAAGACAGTTTGGGACAGAAAGCAAACTATGACAGTGGTAAACGCTCTGGTGGAGGAGAGGGTACGGTGTTCCTCCTGGTACGATGGGAACAAACTAAAATACTGGGGTACATTCTGCCTGGCCTCAGCAACTCCAGTTGAAAACCAGTCCTTCACTCAGATCAGATCAGATCAGATCAGACAGGTTGCTCAGTTGTGTCTGACTCTTTGCGATCCCATGAATCACAGCACACCAGGCCTCCCTGTCCATCACCAACTCCCAGAGTTCACTCAGACTCACGTCCATCGAGTCAGTGATGACATCCAGCCATCTCATCCTCTGGCGTCCCCTTCTCCTCCTGCCCCCAATCCCTCCCAGCATCAGAGTCCTTTCCAATGAGTCAACTCTTTGCATGAGGTGGCCAAAGTACTGGAGTTTCAGCTTTAGCATCATTCCTTCCAAAGAAATCCCAGGGCTGATCTCCTTCAGAATGGACTGGTTGGATCTCCTTGCAGTCCAGGGAACTCTCAAGAGTCTTCTCCAACACCACAGTTCAAAAGCATCAATTCTTCGGTGCTCAGCCTTCTTCACAGTCCAACTCTCACATCCATAAATGACAACAGGAAAAACCATAGCCTTGACTAGATGGACCTTTGTTGGCAAAGTAATGTCTCTGCTTTTCAATATGCTATCTAGGTTGGTCATAACTTTTCTTCCAAGGAGTAAGCCTCTTTTAATTTCATGGCTGCAGTCACCATCTGCAGTGATTTTCGAGCCCAGAAAAATAAAGTCTGACACTGTTTCCACTGTTTCCCCATCTATTTCCCATGAAGTGATGGGACCAGATGCCATGATCTTCATTTTCTGAATGTTGAGCTTTAAGCCAACTTTTTCACTCTCCTCTTTCACTTTCATCAAGAGGCTTTTGAGTTCCTCTTCACTTTCTGCCATAAGGGTGGTGTCATCTGCATATCTGAGGTGATTGATATTTCTCCCGGCAATCTTGATTCCAGTTTGTGTTTCTTCCAGCCCAGCGTTTCTCATGATGTACTCTGCATAGAAGTTAAATAAACAGGGTGACAATATACAGCCTTGACATACTCCTTTTGCTATTTGGAACCAGTCTATTTTCCATGTCCAGTTCTAACTGTTGCTTCCTGACCTGCATACAGATTTCTCAAGAGGCAGATCAGGTGGTCTGGTATTCCCATCTCTTTCAGAATTTTCCACAGTTTATTGTGATCCACACAGTCAAAGGCTTTGGCATAGTCAATAAAGCAGAAATAGATGTTTTTCTGGAACTCTCTTGCTTTTTCCATGATCCAGCAGATGTTGGCAATTTGATCTCTGGTTCCTCTGCCTTTTCTAAAACCAGCTTGAACATCAG
>NW_011495057.1:3966698-3967970 GCF_000754665.1 Bison bison bison | reverse complement strand
TGAACATCAGGAAGTTCACGGTTCACATATTGCTGAAGCCTGGCTTGGAGAATTTTGAGCATTACTTTATTAGCATGTGAGATGAGTGCAACTGTGTGGTAGTTTGAGCATTCTTTGGCATTGCCTTTCTTTGGGATTGGAATGAAAACTGACCTTTTCCAGTCCTGTGGCCACTGCTGAGTTTTCCAAATTTGCTGGCATATTGAGGGCAACACTTTCACAGCATCATCTTTCAGGATTTGAAATAGCTCAACTGGAATTCCATCACCTCCACTAGCTTTGTTTGTAGTAACGCTTTCTAAGGCCCACTTGACTTCACATTCCAGGATGTCTGGCTCTAGGTCAGTGATCACACCATCGTAATTATCCGGGTCGTGAAGATCTTTTTTGTACAGTTCTTCTGTGTATTCTTGCCACCTGTTCTTGATATCTTCTGCTTCTGTTAGGTCCATACCATTTCTGTCCTTTATTGAGCTCATCTTGCATGAAATATTCCTTTGGTATCTCTGATTTTCTTGAAGAGATCCCTAGTCTTTCCCATTCTGTTGTTTTCCTCTATTTCTTTGCATTGATCACTGAAGAAGGCTTTCTTATCTCTTCTTGCTATTCTTCGGAACTCTGCATTCAGATCCTTATGTCTTTCCTTTTCTCCTTTGCTTTTCACTTCTCTTCTTTTCACAGCGATTTGTAAGGCCTCCCCAGACAGCCATTGTGCTTTTTTGCATTTCTTTTCCATGGGGATTGTCTTGATCCCTGTCTCTTGTACAATGTCATGAACCTCAGTCCATAGTTCATCAGGCACTCTATCTCTCAGATCTAGGCCCTTAAATCTATTTCTCACTTCCACTGTATAATCACAAGGGATTTGATTTAGGTCATATCTGAATGGTCTAGTGGTTTTCCCTACTTTCTTCAATTTCAGTCTGAATTTGGCAATAAGGAGTTCATGATCTGAGCCACAGTCAGCTCCTGGTCTTGTTTTTGCTGACTATATAGAGCTTCTCCATCTTTGGCTGCAAAGAATATAATCCATCTGATTTCGGTATTGACCATCTGGTGATGTCCATGTATAGAGTCTTCTCTTGTGTTGTTGGAAAAGGGTGTTTGTTATGACCAGTGCATTTTCTTGGCAAAACTCTATTAGTCTTTGCCCTGTTTCATTCCGTATTTCAAGGCCAAATTTGCCTGTTACTCCAGGTGTTTCTTGACTTCCTACTTTTGCATTCCAGTGCCCTATAATGAAAAGGACATCTTTTTTGGGCTGTTAGTTCT
>NW_011495057.1:3963987-3966598 GCF_000754665.1 Bison bison bison | reverse complement strand
ATAGACCTGGATTACTGTGATATTGAATGGTTTGCCTTGGAAACGAACAGAGATCATTCTGTCGTTTTTGAGATGGCATCCAAGTACTGCATTTCGGACTCTTTTGTTGACCATAATGGCCACTCCATTTCTTCTGAGGGATTCCTGCCCGCAGTAGTAGATATAATGATCATCTGAGTTAAAGTCACCCATTCCAGTCCATTTCAGTTCGCTGATTCCTAGAATGTCGACATTCACTCTTGCCATCTCTTGTTTGACCACTTCCAATTTGCCTTGATTCATGGACCTGACATTCCAGGTTCCTATGCAATATTGCTCTTTACAGCATCGGACCTTGCTTCTATCACCAGTCACATCCACAGCTGGGTATTCTTTTTGCTTTGGCTCCATCCCTTCATTCTTTCTGGAGTTATTTCTCCACTGATGTCCAGTAGCATATTGGGGAGTTTCTCTTTCAGTATCCTATGATTTTTCCTTTTCATACTGTTCATGGGGTTCTCAAGGCAAGAATACTGAAGTGCTTCCTACTTTGTTCCTTATCCCAGAAATACTCTAGCCCCTGGCCTTCCAGGAAGCAGATTGGAGGTTTGTCTTCCTGTCTTCTTGCTTGGCTTCCTGGAGAATAAACCCTGTCTTTGGCTGCAAACTTCACCTCAGAGTCAGTCATGTAGGCCACACCTCAGGCAGGACTAGAACCCCATTGGGTAACAATTGTTATTCTACCCTTATTGTTGCCTGTGAACCTGCCTCTCTTGATTCTCTTGTAAATTATTTCTAGTTACTCCTTTGCGATCCCTGTCCTCCCGGAAGGAAATAGTACTGCTTAGCGTGCCATGGTTGGTCAGTAAGCGCTGATTAGCTGAACACTGAGATCATCCAGTGGCTTGGTTTCCACGTGCATCTCATGCAGGTGGAGGGCGACGTGCCGCCTGAGAAAATAGGGCACAGAGGGGTGGGTGCTTAAGACATGAACGAGAGAGACCTGGTCATGAGGAGAGAAGCTCACAGAAGCTTCCAGAATGTATTTCCCCACTTGTTTCATGGTATATTAACTGTTTTCTGGCCCTGTGCTTGAGGCTGTGACTGATGGGCCCACCCGGTCTTTGTCTGCTTTTATATTTTGGTCCCCAAACATGGAGGATTCTGCTTACCTAGAATTCAAAGTCTCAGTTTAATTTGCAAGTAGATAGAAGATCATCTGGGGGGTGTTGCATAAAGAGTCAGAAAGGACTTAGCGACTAAACAACAACAAAAAGATCTTCTTTCAAATTAACTAAGAGCATTTCCTCTTTCCTTCCTGTGACTTCCATCCTCAAGTACACAGTCAGACGTAGGAAAGAGCCATAATGGTCATAAAGTCAAACATCACCAGATAGTTTTCCAGTCTTGGCTATCTAAATACCATGTCGTCTGTGTTACATAACTCTTCCAAAAAGCATGCTGCCTTAATTGTGCGGCACAGATCATGACAGATTGCTCTTTTTTTTTTTAAATCATTTTCTTCAGTGTTTTCTTCACTCTGAGTGCAGGGAAACTAATTCTACCCAGGTGGGGTCCAGGTGTAAGTATGTGTGCTAACTCCAGAGGGTCTGCTTATATATAAAAGGATTTCATTGCAGCGTTTGAGCTTTGAAAACTTGCTCTCTTGTCCCTTTTTAACAAGTGCTCACTTCTCTCTGAATGTTCCCCTATCATCATGCTGACTAATGATTGGCCCACTGAAGTTCTGCAGGGATAGGACGAGCCCTGGGAAGAATGAGGGCAGTCTCAGGACCCATGGCAGGTTCTGGGCTGCACCATTTCTTCTTCCTGAAGTCTCTCCGGAAACCTGTCTTTACAATAAAGGGGCTCAGTCCTTAAATTATCATCATGATAGTCAGTGCTGAGGTGATGGAGCCTCATTTCAAATTTAGACTAGAAAATTACCTTACGATAGAGTCTGTCTCTATCACTACGAACAAAGCTAGTGGAGGTGATAGAATTCCAGTTGAGCTATTCCAAATCCTGAAAGATGATGCTGTGAAAGTGCTGCACTCAATATGCCAGCAAATTTGGAAAACTCAGCAGCGGCCACAGGACTGGAAAAGGTCAGTTTTCATTCCGATCCCAAAGAAAGGCAATGCCAAAGAATGCTCAAACTACCACACAATTGCACTCATCTCACACGCTAGTAAAGTAATGCTCAAAATTCTCCAAGCTAGGCTTCAGCAATATGTGAACCACGAACTTCCAGATGTTCAAGCTGGTTTTAGAAAAGGCAGAGGAACCAGAGATCAAATTGCCAACATCTGCTGGATCATGGAAAAAGCAAGAGAGTTCCAGAAAAACATCTATTTCTGCTTTATTGACTATGCCAAAGCCTTTGACTGTGTGGATCACAATAAACTGTGGAAAATTCTGAAAGAGATGGGAATACCAGACCACCTGATCTGCCTCTTGAGAAATCTGTATGCAGGTCAGGAAGCAACAGTTAGAACTGAACATGGAACAACAGACTGGTTCCAAATAGGAAAAGGAGTACGTCAAGGCTGTATATTGTCACCCTGTTTATTTAACTTCTATGCAGAGTACATCATGAGAAACGCTGGGCTGGAAGAAACACAAGCTGGAA
>NW_011495057.1:3963434-3963821 GCF_000754665.1 Bison bison bison | reverse complement strand
ATGCAGAGTACATCATGAGAAACGCTGGGCTGGAAGAAACACAAGCTGGAATCAAGATTGCCAGGAGAAATATCAATAACCTCAGATGCAGATGACACCACCCTTATGCAGAAAGTGAAGAGGAACTCAAAAGCCTCTTGATGAAAGTGAAAGTGGAGAGTGAAAAAGTTGGCTTAAAGCTCAACATTCAGAAAACGAAGATCATGGCATCCGGTCCCATCACTTCATAGGAAATAGATGGGGAAACAGTGGAAACAGTGTCAGACTTTATTTTTCTGGGCTCGAAAATCACTACAGATGGTGACTGCACCATGAAATTAAAAGACGCTTACTCCTTGGAAGGAAAGTTATGACCAACCTAGATAGCATATTGAAAAGCAGAGACAT
>NW_011495057.1:3959362-3963207 GCF_000754665.1 Bison bison bison | reverse complement strand
GACTCGATGTATGTGAGTCTGAGTGAACTCCGGGAGTTGGTGATGGACAGGGAGGCCTGGTGTGCTGTGATTCATGGGGTGGCAAAGAGTCGGACACGACTGAGTGACTGAACTAATCTGATCTGATCTGAGAGTCTGTTATCAAAAGTAACTGGAATTCTGAAGATGGATGGTGGTGATGTTTGTGCAACCATGTGAACTTACTAAATGTCACAAAACTATAGACTTAGCAAAAAGTGTACGTTTTAACCATTTTTTGTGTATTTTGCCAGAATCAAGAAAAAAGTAACAGGTTATTTTAACCTAGGAAGGATTGGGCTCAATGGAAATTAGTCACGTGGTTCAGACGGTAAAGAATCCACCTCAAATGTGGGAGACCTGAGTAGGATCCCTGGGTTGGGACAATCCCCTGGAGGTGGGCTTGGCAACCCACTCCAGTATTCTTGCCTGGAGAATCCCCATGGACAGAGGAGCCTGGTGGCCTCAGTCCATGGGGTCGCAAAGAGTTGGACACTGCTGAGAGACTAAGCACACACCTTCAGAGCAGTCATATTTACAGAAACCCTCCATTCTATTGGTTACTTCAGAGACTGTCACCTTATGTTGATATAGAACTGCCTTACAGTTGGCAAAGCATTTTTGCATACTGTATTCTAGTGGACCCCCTGTGTGTACGAAACAAGTAGGTTTATCAGCATATTGCAAATGAGCATTTTTGTAGTTATCTTTGCTGAATAACAAACTACTCCAAAACCTAGTGACTTAAGAAAAATACCTCATTTATTTTACTCACCAATCTACAATTATGGGCAGTGAGTGCTTGGCAGGGATGGCCATCTCTGCCCCATGAAGCATTAGTTGGGGTGATTCGATAAGGACTAGAGAATCTACTCCCAGGAATGGTTCTCTTCCATGGCTGACAAGTTGGTGCTGGCATGTCAGCTAAGAGGTCTTGTCCACATGGGCCCCTCTGCAGGCCCCTCTGCTTGGAATTCCTACAATGCAGGGTTTCAAAAGTGGTTGTTCCAAAATTCAGGACTCTCCAAGTCTCTTAAGGCTTGAGTCCACAAGCTGGCACATCATCACTCGATCTGTGTCTACAGAGCCCACCAATATTCAGAGAACAAACATGGGCCCAATCTCTTCAAGGGAAGGATGTCAACCGATTCGTGGCCATCTTTAATCTTCTACAGGACGTCAAGGCTTAGAGTGGATTAGCTGTGGTTACTCAGCTAATGAGACCCTTTTCTTTCTCCACCAAACTATTCTGGATTGATGTGATGATTAGTGCACTAAAATCCATCTAAGTCATTTGCAATTATTTCTTTCCTTTGAAACCAGTAGATAATATATTCAACCACTCTCTTAAGTTAGAGTACAGGGATGAGTTCTTAAGAGTAATTTTTAAAACTACAAAATGCTATGAAACACATCACTTCTGAGTCTGAGATCTAAGTGTATATATAAAACCCTTTATTTTAGTTTCTACCAATGATTTAAACAGTGGGCTTTAAACACTACCTCCCATAATATTTATCACCAGTAAAATGCATATGAATTCATTATGTGTCCTAAATCTAAGCAATCTAAGCAATTTTAATGCCAAAATGTTATGTTTATCAAATTATCTCAAGTAGGAAGGGAATTCATTTGTTACCTAAAAACATCAAAGATTAGAAATGTTCTATTAGAGGTAAGACATCTTTCATGGCATGAAGGTCCCATTTTACTGAGAAGCACTATAGATGAGGTAACCATTTTGCTTGGAACAATTATATCTTGCAGCCAAACTTTCTGGAAAGAAACCATTCCACCAAGTGGGAGATAACTGACCTGTGATGCTTCATGTTGACAAATGAGGTTGTTAAGCCATCAAGACTTGGGGAAACATCCTTTGCAATAGAGAGACCTGGCTGTCATCACCTTAACCAAATGGTCACACTCTGCATCCATATCACTAATAAAGGAACAATCTGACATTATACGCTTCCCAGCATGATACAATAGGAAATATGCACTCGCCCTTGTAAAGTATTCTTGCTAAAAATGTAACTTTAATCTACTTTGAGACCTAACCCCTTTTTCAACTGAGGTTCCTCAGCTGAACCATCGATCACAGAAAATGAGTTGTGATGATTTCCTCAGTTTTCTCAAGAATGAAATGAAATTGTATTGTGTATTATTCAGTCACTCGTGTCCAATTCTCTGGGATCCCATGGACTGCAGCATGCTAGGCTTCCCTGTCCTTTACCAACTCCCAGAGTTTGCTCAAACTCGTATCCATCAAGTAGGTTACGCTAGATGCATGGGTTAGAACTCAATTTGCTATATAAAGTGGGTGCCTTAGGACAGTACAGCTCAATTCTTTCATGGATCTTTAGTTGTGAAGAATCAAGTTAAATGAGGAAAAGTCAGACAATCCTGAGTCAGAGGCATTCCACAAACTCACCTGGTCTCGTCAAAAAAGATGGCATGAAGAAAAAGTGCTGGTTGTTAATTAAAAGGAAACTAATGAATTCTCTCAATAGATTTTTGCCCATTTTATTTACCTTCATTCTCAAGGATTCATATGGTGTATACTCTTTGTATTAAGCTTGATTTGCTGATCATAATATACGAAATTCACCCAAGCTATTGCATGATTCAGTACCTTTCTCCTTTTTATGGCTGTGTAGTATCCATTTTCTTACTGATGGACATTTGGGATGGTTTCAGTTTGGGGAAATGATGAATTAAATTGCAGTGAGCATTCTGGCATAGGTCTTGTAAATAATCATTTCCCTTGAGGGTATACTGAGGAATAGAATTGCTTGGGTCATAGTCAGTATACATAAAATTTTATTAGATATTGGCAGACAACCTTCCAACGTAGTTGAACCAATTTACACATTCAACAAAATCTGAGAGTCAGCAATTCCCTTGTGGTCCAGGGAAGTTCCCTGATTAGGACTTCGTGTTTCCACCTCAGGAGGCACAGGTGTGATCCCTGATGAGGAAACTGAGATCCCACATGCTGGGAGATACTGCCTGGTGAGGGGGTGGCGTGGGGAAGGATCTGAGACTCCCAGATATTTCATAACCTCACCCCTTCTGGAAGAAGTTGAAGAGCTATTAACAGGGAAAGGGCATGAGGAAGCCTTCGGGGGTGATGAAAACATTCTATTTATCAATCTGGTTACTAGTTATGTAGGGGTTGCCGTTTAGTTACTCAGTTGTATCCAGCTCTTTGCAACCCCTTGAACTGCAGCATGCCAGGCTTCCCCGTCCTTCACTATCTTCCAGAGTTTGCTCAAACTCATGTCCATTGAGTGAGTGATTCTATCTAACCATCTTTTACCTACATAAAAAACTCATCAAGAGTCTAAAACTGCTATAAAAGTCTATCTTTAAATTCACCAAGATATACATTTAAGATTTGTATGCTTTGAATGTAGGTTTCATCTCAATTAGAGAAGAGAAAGCAGGAGACTTTTAACCTAACAGCCAAATTTATAGCTGGGTCTTGACTGGCTCCTGGTTCTAAACAAAAGTCAATTACAAAAGATAGTTTGGAGTCAATTAGAGTCTTAATATGCACTAAATATTAAATGTTACTAGGAAATAATTTTTAATTTTCTTAGGTGTAATGGTTATTTTGTGGTTATGTAGGAGAATATCCTATTGGGAAATGCATGCTGGAGTATTTAAAGGTAGTTAGAAAGGTGACGGAGAAGGCAATGGCACCCCACTCCAGTACTCTTGCCTGGAAAATCCCATGGATGGAGGAGCCTGCTGGGCTACAGTCTATGGGGCCGCTAAGAGTCAGACACAACTGAGCAACTTCACTTTCACTTTTCACTTTCATG
>NW_011495057.1:3948547-3959262 GCF_000754665.1 Bison bison bison | reverse complement strand
TCACTTTCATGCATTGGAGAAGGAAATGGCAACCCACTCCTGTGTTCTTGCCTGGAGAATCCCAGGGACGGGGGAGCCTGGTGGGCTGCCGTCTATGGGGTCGCACGGAGTCAGACACGACTGAAGCGACTTAGCAGCAGCAGCAGAAAGGTGAAACGTCATGTCTGTAGCTTACCTTCAAATAATTCCGTGAGAATGTTTGTATGTGAGAGAGAATGTACAAACATAGAGATAAAGATAAATACAGGGGAAAAAAATGTTAACCATTGTTGAATCTAAGGATCACTGGTGGCTCAGAGGGTAAAGAATCTGCCTGCAACGCAGGAGACCCAGGTTCGATCCCTGGGTCGAGACGATCCTCTGGAGAAAGGACTGGCAACCCACTCCAACATTCTTGCCTGGAGAATCCCATGGACAGAGGAGCCTGGAGGGCTACAGCCCATGGGATCACCAAGAGTCAGACATGACTGAGCGACTAACACACACACACACACTGTTGAATCTAGGTAGTGGGTATAAAGGTGTTATTTTTTCAACCTTTCTAAATATTTAAAGTCCTCTACAGCAGCAGTCCCCAACCTTTCTGACACCAGGGACTGGTTTTGTGGAGGACAGTTTTTCCATTCACACTTGAGAGATGGGGTGGAGGATGGTTTGGGGCTGATTCAAGTGCATTACATTTATTGCGCACTTTATTTCTTTATTACATCAGCTCTGTGTCTAATCATCAAGCATTAGATCCTGGAGGTTGGGGACCCCTGTTCTCTAGTAAGTGGGGGGTGGAGGGCAGGGGTGGAAGATGTAGAGCCCTGAATGACCAGCTCAAAGTGCAAAGTAGCTAAGAGAAGACCCTAGAAGGAAATCTAGGACTCTTGGCTCCTAACCCTCTGTGCCATCCCCTGCCTTGTTCCTTTCTGTGTTGCAAACTGTTTGTTAGATTTGGATATGCCTTTTTAAATTAATCTCCCTCTGCAAAGTACTCCCAGTGGTCTAACTAGGCAGCACAAAGACACCCCCAGATTTCTCTTATAAATAAATGGCACTTGCATTCTGCCTGCAAACTCACACCTCCCTCTGGAGATCCATCTTCCCCTACCTCCCCACCCTCTCACCTCCTTCCTCCCCCTGCCATCCCCTCTCTCCATCTCTCTCTCAACCACTTTCAAAATCTCTCCACAACCACTCTATCCATGCCCACATCCCCTTCTTCTAATACAGAAGCTAAATTGAAAGCTGAGTGGCCCTGCCAGCACACAAAGCCCCATGATTCCTACCCCTCCCCAACACCCCCAGGGCAGGAGGGGGACTCAGTGGAATGCACCACTTCTGTTTGAGGTTCGCTGGCCCAGCTGCAGTGCCCAGCAGAGCTTCTTAGGTGGCTAGGCCGCTTTGAAGGTTTACTTTCAATTAAAAAAAATAAGAAAGAAGCCAAATCAGCAGCTGTCAGGGATGCAGGGAAGATTTATTCAGGGTGGTCAAAGGGGAGTTTGGCCGGCAGGAAAGGCCTGGAGGTAGACGGGAAGGAAATTCCAGCTGGAGAGAGAAATTCCTCCTGGCAAGGTCAGGCCTGCACCAGGCTAGTCCTTCTGGGTCGGGCTGCATGGAATCCTGTTGCTGGGCTGGGTCACAGTGGGGAAAAGCGTCCTGTTTGCAGACACTCGGAGGATGGGTTTGGGGAGGGGAGCTACCAGGGGAAGCAAACGGGTAGGGCCTTGAAAGCACAGCTTATTAATCAGATGAAACCAGGCCTGCGGGATCAAAACATGACTGATTTTAAAATTGCTTCCTGATTCAAAAGCTGGTGTTGCCCACCTTAGAATGTGATGAGGGGTGAGGAGGCCAGGTCCCTGGGCAGTTCTACAGGCACAGAGCTTCCATTGAAGTCTGCCTGTGTGGAGAAGCCTTGCAGATGTGCAAAGAATAGCAGCAGCCAGAGTCTGTAGTTTTTATCACCTTTCATTTCCTGTCTCTGTTCTTCTATGGCTTTAGACATTTGATGGGCTATTGTGAAAACTAATGTGTGCTTTTCAGATGGAATGAGCCAAGTCCTGCGTTAACCCTGATCCATGCCCAAGGAACTTCTCAAAGTACAGAGTGAAGCTACAGGCAGGAGTTTGAAAAAAATTCTCAGCCCCGCTCCCTGTGTTGACACCCCTTCTCCATCCCACCCAATCTTGGATGGAGTTGGAATAGAGAAGCTAGGGTGCGCTCCATGCTCTATCCCTTTCGTGCGGAAGCAATAACTGTCCACATTATACCTGTTCCCACGGTACAGTGGGTTATTGTTGAAGCTGCTGGTTACACTAGTAGGTGTTGCCTAAGTATCCCAGACCTCATTAGCTGGTGACTATTTTAAACATAACTGTATATAAACATAGATATGTACATACAGGTATATACATATAGTTTTATTATTATATACAGGGGCTTCCCTGGTGGCTCAGATAGTAAAGAACCTGCTTGTAATGTGGGAGACCCAGGTTCATCCCTGGATTGGGAAGATCCCCTAGAGAAGGGATTGGCAACCCACTGCAGTATTCTTGCCTAGAGAATCCCATGGACAGAGGAGCCTGGTGGGCTACAGTCCATGGGGTTGCAGAGTTGGGCGTGATTGAGCGACTAACATTACTGCCACAGAGAGACTTAATATTTTTAGAAACAGATTGTGATTAAGCTCAGCTTTGATTTCCAGACATTGGACTTGTACTGTCCTGACATTTCTGTTAATTCCTAAAGAGACGCCATCACACATGTCCACAAACCAGTCTGTCAGCTACGGTCAGCATGGAGTGACCACCCTCTTCTCTGCCTCCACCCCCCCCCTTGTCCACCGTACATGGAGCCCCCTGGGGCGGGGGCTGGGGAGGCCCAGTGCTGCCATTACCCGCTGGGAGACTCCAGTGGTCACCCTGGACTCCAGATGACATGCTGCCTCTGGGGAGCCCGGCATGCCAGATTCAGATGTCAGAACAACACTGGGTTCCTCGGGGGTGGAGGAATAGCTTCCTTCCTAGCTCTGCCTCATGTTTTGACATGTGATCACCCAAGGCTGCTCTGTTATGCCAAGAGAATCACAAAGTCTCAATGTTTTATCAACTTCTGGGATCACCTTTGCCTGGAAGGTAATCCTCCAGTAAAATAATTTTATTAACTTCTGGTCCTGGTTCCTCTCTTTAGAGGAGCTCAAATATAGGCCAGGAAAATAAATATATATTATTTTCCACTCCTTTCTTTTTATTCTCTTTCTTCCCAGCTTTTCTTTTCTAAAATAAATTTAAGTTGCAGAATAAAACCTCATAGGATTTTAATATGAAACATTGATGATAGAGATGAGATGAAGGTATTATTTTCATCAACAATATCTGGGACTCTCCTTTCTCAAAACTTTGAATAAATCTAAAAATCCTATCATCATGCCAACACTTAGTTGTGTTTTTCTTTTAAGCTGAGAGTTTCAAACATAGATTTACCTTATGAATCATAAATAATGCCCACAGTGTGAAATAGACTTATTCCTGAGAAGTTGACCATAGAGAAATTTTTCCAAAATGTACAATATTCTCCCTATGAGCATCCATTATATCAAAGACACAGTCTCATAAGAACAAAATTTTAGAACTGAGATGCCCCAATTAAATGACAGGAAAATTTTTGATAAGAAATATTTTAAATGTGGCTAGACTCATGGCATCCAGCATAATATGAAATTGGAAATTACTTTATAATAAACATAATTTCCCTTTTTACCTCCTGATCATAGAATTACTAATACAAAAGAAGCCTATTGTGTCTTTGAGGCTGTGCACTAACTGAGCTGCAACACCAAATCTAGCCAGTAGGTGGTGCTTTCTTAAACGGGAAATACTTGAAGTTGAAAATTATTTTTTTATGAAGACACATGACTGCAGGCATGAAATTAAAAGACGCTTGCTACTTGGAAGAAAAGTTATGATCAACCGAGACAGCATATTAAAAAGCAGAGACATTACTTTGCCATCAAAGGTCCATCTAGTCAAGGCTATGGTTTTTTCAGTAGTCATGTATGGATGTGAGAGTTGGACTATAAAGAAAGCTGAGCACAGAAGAATTGATGCTTTTGAACTGTGGTGTTGGAGAAGACTCTTGAGAGTCCCTTGGACTGCAAGGAGATCCAACCAGTCCATCCTAAAGGGAATCGGTCCTGAATATTCATTGGAAGGACTGATGTTGAAGCTGAAACTCCAACACTTTGGCCACCTGATGTGAAGAGCTGACTCATTTGAAAAGACCCTGATGCTGGGAAAGATTGAAGGCAGGAGGAGAAGGGGAAGACAGAGGATAATATGGTTGGATGGCATCACCGACTCAATGGACATGAGTTTGAGTAAACTCCAGGAGTTGGTGATGGACGGGAAGGCCTGGTGTACAGCAGTCCACGGGGTCGCAAAGAGTCGGACACGACTGAGCGACTGAACTGAAGATACTTGAAGGTAGAGGACCATGACTTTACAGCTACCTGTGACTGTTAAAGTTTTGAATACTTTGGGATATGTGAGAAATAAACAACACCTTTAACGGATCACTGTGGAATATAAAGAGTAGATGTAGGGAAAATGCCAATAAAGTAATAGTTTAGGAAAGATGGGCATAGGTTTGTGTATGTGAAATCTTAGAAGACAACTATTCTTTTCCAGTGACTTTCAGGGAAGGAAGATTTTTATAAGCTTTGAAATTCCTGAAATGCAGTGATTTTTTTTTTTTTTTTGAGCCAATAACTTGTAATGTTTTTACAAAGGAAAGATTAGCAAGTGAAACTCATGAAATAGGCAAGAAAAAAACTTTTTATTGTCCTAAGGAATTTTAAGAGGTTCTTTGAGAAAAGATTCCTCCTCTTGAAGAGAGAGAGAGAGGGAGTTGGTTTATCTGTGTGTCCACCTGTGGGTTTGGGGGCAGTTAATCTGTGTGGGGGCATGTGAGTCCGTATGCCCTGCCTTGTGTGAATGCTTTGTGGTAGCCTTACCTCGGTAGGGGGAGCAGTCACTACTTGTTTTTTTATAGAACTTATGTAGCCTTAACTGCTTTTCTGAGTTTAATTCAGTATAACATACTGGCAAGTGAGGAGGCTGTTATCAGATTCCTCTAAATTGTAGCTCAAAACGGTATTACCCATTTATCCAGTGGCTGCTCAGAAATAAAAGGGAGAAAAATTATGTGGAATTACTGCCATCTGGTGGAGAAAATGGGACACTGCTGGTGTAGAGTGAGGTGGGGGAAAGACCTTCAGATTTGAACTTTGTTGATTTCCTCATGCGAAGAGTTAACTCACTGGAAAAGACCCTGATGCTGGGAGGGATTGGGGGCAGGAGGAGAAGGGGACGACAGAGGATGAGATGGCTGGGTGGCATCACCGACTCGATGGACATGAGTTTGGGTGAACTCCGGGAGTTGGTGATGGACAGGGAGGCCTGGCGTGCTGCGATTCATGGGGTCGCAAAGAGTGGGACACGACTGAGCGACTGAACTGAACTGAACTGATTTGATTTTGTTTCTTTAGGATTTTATTCAGGTTTTTGTTTAGTTCACTCACATTCACCTCCTAAAAGCTCTGATTCACTAACTACCTCCTCTGCCGAGTAAGAATAGCAGTGGTATCTATTTTACCGATACCATCTCTAAGGAATCCTGTCTGGCGAAAAGAAAGCCTCTCATTTAAGTTTCTGCGTTATCCATACAAATACTATTCTGATTTATCCATGCAAATTCTAGCCATCTGCAGGCAAAGCCTTGCCTGTGCTAGTCTAGGAGTACAGCCACACAGCCTTGACACGGAAGGACCGGGTTGCTTGGAAAGATACAAGGCCAAGCAGGGCAGTTGGCAACAGTTCTGCTGTAGCGGCTCTGCCCTCTCAGCCCTACGAGCGTAACTATAAAAGAAATAATTCCTCATGCTTTGTCACTGCACTGCAGAGCACATTTGTGTGCATGTCCCTGTTGATGTCAAGCCAGATGATGCATAACTCCTTAACTAACTTGCCCCCCATTGCCTGCTACATGGTAGAAACCCTGATGGGGCTATGTTCTCAAAGCAACAGATGTTTCCTCGGTCCTCAGAATAGTGTAGAGGAGTACGGCTTTCCAAGTCCAGACCCTCTTTTTCTTGGTCCTCATGAAAGCCGAAAAGTAAGAACACTGAGGAATAGACCATAGTGCCCAGCTCCATACCACGGGGGACTGCAACCCCTTGAGAGGTACTTCTGAAAGTGAAAGTGTCTCAGTCACGTCCAAATCTTTGCAACCATGTGGACTGTAGTCCGCCAGGATCCCCTGTCCATGGGATTCTCTAGGCAAGAATCCTGGAGTGGGCAGCCACATCCTCCTCCAGGGAATGAACTCAGGTGTCCTACATTGCAGGTGGATTCTTTACCCTCTGAGCCACCAGGGAAGCCCCTTGAGAAGTACTCCTAACTCAGGGGTAATGAGGCCCTTCAGCCCAGCTTAGCCACATGAAGCCAGAGGGACAAAACGCAAAAATAAGGATTGAACTCAAAGTTGAGATTCCAGAAGTCAAAAAGGGCAGAAGATCCAACCAGTTGCCTAACTGCCACCTCAGCCATGACCCAGATGCCCTAGAATGGGGTGTGGACACAGGAAGGATGGAGTAATAATTTAAAAAGAAGTTGTCTTCCCATTTCTAAGAAGGAGCTGATAAGTGTCTTTCTATGGAGAAAAAAAAGCATGTCTTTTACATCTTTATCTTGATTGTTGGAAATGTTAAGTTAGAGTGAATGTCCGAAAGATGTTTTAAGTGACCTAAACATTTCTTAGGATTTCTGTCTCTGTGCTTACATTGTCCATCTGACCTTGCAGGCTGATTACCTCATCTACTAGAGACTGCAGCATATTCATCAGAATGGGTTTAAATTCCTAATCTGATAATTCCAACACCCACGCTATGTCTGGTTCCGATGATTTCTCGGTGTCTTCAAATTGTGGTTTTAGCCTTTTGATATGCTTTGTAATTTTTTCTTCATAGCTGAATATACTGCATAAAAGAAACCACCATAGACTTCTAGCAATGTGGTAGTGAGGTCTGGGGGAGGGGAAGTTTTCTGTAGTCCTATGATTAGCTCTCCATCTTTGAATGAACCTGTATCTTCACTGTATACTCCAAATGTATTTCTGGGAGATTTTTTTATCTCCACAACTTAGGTGGGTCAGAACAGCTAGAGACGGCTGGAGTTGACTATTTCCCTTCCCCCAGGTCAGCTAGGCTCTGATATTATCCCAGCAGGTTAGACTCTGATTAACTAAACTAAACTTTTCCAGAAGGATGTTTTCTTTTATGGTCAGTTCCTTATGATCAGTGGTAAGAGAGCAGAGAAAGGCAATATAAAAATTTGAAAGGAGAGATAAATTCCACTTATTCCACTGATCTTCACAGAACTACTCATCATTAACCAAACTGGCTCATTCTACTAAAAGTCCTTCTTCTCTTATTCCCTGGTAGACATTTAATCACATTAAGAAACTGCTGCAGGCCTGAGCAAAAATAGGATTGAAAAGAGAGACTATTTAATACAAAGTGTATAACCAGTCTGTAGACTGCAGTATCTGACTTAAGATGGAAATGTGAAGAGACTGACCCTGATGATTGAAAGAGAAATGCACATAGCTAAGAACAGCTTAGCATTTCCAGTGGTCATGTATGGATGTGAGAGTTGGACTGTGAAGAAAGCTGAGCACCGAAGAATTGATGCTTTTGAACTGTGGTGTTGGAGAAGACTCTTGAGAATCCCTTGGACTGCAAGGAGATCCAACCAGTCCATTCTGAAGGAGATCGGCCCTGGGTATTCTTTGGAAGGAATGATGCTAAAGCTGAAACTCCAGTACTTTGGCCACCTCATGCAAAGAGTTGACTCATTGGAAAAGGCTCTGATGCTGGGAGGGACTGGGGGCAGGAGGAGAAGGGGACGCCAGAGGATGAGATGGCTGGATGGCATCACTGACTCGATGGACGTGAGTCTGAGTGAACTCCGGGAGTTGGTGATGGACAGGGAGGCGTGGTGTGCTGCGATTCATGGGGTTGCAAAGAGTTGGACACGACTGAGCGACTGAACCAAACTGAACTGAAGAACAGCTTGTTTTGACATTTCTCTCCCCAAGGTATATCTTTAGCCTCACGTGTGTATCTATCCTACTATTGTTATGTTGTCTAGTTTACAATATTTTGAAATCAGTTATCTTTGCTACTAAATCATTTTGCAGTGACTATGTTCCTGTAGAGAAGTAACAATGACCTTTAAAAAAATACTGTCCTCTTACATAATTATGTTTGTCTTTTTTTGTCTCAGTTACCACAAAAGAACAAGTGATATAAATCTTTATCTCTCTCTCATACTCAACTTTCAGAGGCTGGATTGAATACACTGGAAAGTGGACACTCCCCATGTCAGTTACCTATTACAGAATATCAGAGTGTTCCCCAGATGTGGTGACTTTCATTGCTCAGGAGTCTCTGGGTCAACTGAGCAGCTCTTCTGGTCTGGGCAGTGCTAGGCTGCAGTCAACTGGCCTCATTTAGCCAACATTTGCCCAGGCATCTCCAATCAACTGTTGAGTCAGCTGGAGGCTGGCTACTCTTAAGATGGTCTTAGCTACACCAGCTTGCTTCTGTCCTGGGTTGGGAACATCCCCTGGAGAAGGGAAAGGCTACCCACTCCAGTATTCTGGCCTGGAGAATTCCATGGACTGTATAGTCTATGGAGTCGCAAAGAGTCAGACACAACTGAGGGACTTTCACTCCACTTCATACA
Organism: Bison bison bison; assembly: GCF_000754665.1. NCBI lineage: Eukaryota > Metazoa > Chordata > Mammalia > Artiodactyla > Bovidae > Bison > Bison bison. The sequence continues at coordinate 3,950,470 of NW_011495057.1, read as the reverse complement.
GTGTTTGAGTGGCTGAGTCTTAACCACTGAACTGCCAAGGAACTCCCAGCAAATTGTTTTCTTGAGGGAAGGTGGGCCCAATATTGCTGTATCTTCCAATTTCTAACAAAATAAACAACAACAACAAAAAAAAAACCCTGAAAATCTCAATTTTAATGTTGAATTCCCCAGTTTTTAAATTATCACTGCTGTTTAGTTGCTAAGTTATGTCCAACTCATACTCATGTCCATTGAGTTGGTATTCCTATCCAACAATCTCATCCTCTGCTGTCCCCTTCTCCTCCTGCCTTCAATCTTTCCCAACATTAGGGTCTTTTCCAATGAGTTGGCTCTTCATATTAGGTGTCCAAAGTATTGGAACTTCAGCAACAGTCCTTCCAAGGAATATTCAGTGTTTTAAATTTTTAAATAATAACACCAAAATCCACTGATCCTATAGGTCAGACACTTTCATGAACCACCAGCTTGGCATCTCTGTAGGGAACCCACCAATGATAACCACTGCTGAGTTCCATGCTTTCCTGGACTTCATTCCTCCGTCACTTGCATCAACATTAAAATGTTGAACACTTCTTAAGCACTAAAGCCCACGTGATAAGAACAGAGGGGAAGTAAATTTTGTTGGAATGAGGGTGCTGGGCTTAGTGTTGCTAGAGCTGCTCCAGGTTTATGCTCAAAACCCTCCATCCCCCCACTATTAGCAAGAGTGTCCTTGCTCAAAACCTTCCAACCCTGCACCTTTAGCAGGAATGAACATAAATCTTTAAAGAATCTAGAGATAAGAGGAAGCTACACACACACAAAGAGAAAACCCAAATAGAACCAAGATGGCAACAAATATGATGTCTAACAAACTGAATCTCATCATATCTTGATTTTACTACATTAGCATATTAGTAACACACTTACCAGTAGCCAGGACCAGACAGTAAAGACCAATGTTTCTGCCTTGCTGGCTCCTATCAGAGGTACTAGCAGAAGCCCTAACTGCATTTTCCCACCCCACCCCCAAGGGTAGCCTGGGCACAACTGGCCCCATCCCTTTGGTTGTCCAAGCTCTACCATTGGCATCAGAAATTAATCAGGCCTTCAAACATTAACCCTCTAATGATTTATCCAAGATCCTGAGTTCTAATGACTTCACTTCTCTTTTACTCTCTCTAGTCTTAAAGATGACTGAGAGTGCCAGGCTGCGATGGTGCAGGAGCGGCTGAGAGGAGCTACCCCATGCCCAAGGTCAGGGGTGGTGGCTGAGAGGAGCTACCCCACGTCCAAGGAGTGGCAATTGCACGGGCGCAGGAGGGCTGAGAGGAGCTACTCCACGTTCAAGGTCAGGAGAGGCAACCTCATCCAAGGTAAGGAGCAGTGACTGCACTTTGATGGAGCAGCCATGAAGAGATACCCCATGTCCAAAGTAAGAGAAGCCCAAGTAAGATGGTAGGTGTTGTGAGAGGGGATCAGAGAGCAGACAGACTGAAACCACAATCACAGGAAACTAGCCAATCTTATCACACGGACAATAGCCTGGTCTAACTCAATGAAATTAAGCTATGCCCTGTGGGGCCACACAAGATGGGCAGGTCAAGGTGGAGAGGTCTGACAGAATGTGAGCCACTGGAGAAGGGAATGGCAAACCACTTCAGTATTCTTGCCTTGAGAATCCCATGAACAGTATGAAAAGGCAAAAATATAGGATACTGAAAGAGGAACTCCCCAGGTTGGTAAGTGCCCAATATGCTACTGGAGATCAGAGGAGAAATAACTCCAGAAAGAATGAAGGGATGGAGCCAAAGCAAAAACAATACCCAGTTGTGGATGTGACTGGTGATAGAAGCAAGGTCCGATGCTGTAAAGAGCAATATTGCATAGGAACCTGGAATGTTAGGTCCATGAATCAAGGCAAATTGGAAGTGGTCAAACAGC
>NW_011495057.1:3947381-3948447 GCF_000754665.1 Bison bison bison | reverse complement strand
AATCAGCGAACTCAAATGGACTGGAATGGGTGAATTTAACTCAGATGACCATTGTATCTACTACTGCGGGCAGGAATCCCTCAGAAGAAATGGAGTAGCCATCATGGTCAACAAAAGAGTCCGAAATGCAGTACTTGGATGCAATCTCAAAAACGACAGAATGATCTGTCTCTGTTGTTTCCAAGGCAAACCATTCAATATCACAGTAATCCAAGCCTATGCCCCATCCAGTAACACTGAAGAAGCTGAAGTTGAATGGTTCTATGAAAACCTACAAGACCTTTTAGAACTAACACCCAAAAAAGATGTCCTTTTCATTATAGGGCACTGGAATGCAAAAGTAGGAAGTCAAGAAACACCTGGAGTAACAGGCAAATTTGGCCTTGGAATATGGAATGAAGCAGGGCAAAGGCTAATAGCATTTTGCCAAGAGAACGCACTCGTCATAGCAAACACCCTCTTCCAACAACACAGGAGAAGACTCAACACATGGACATCACCAGATGGTCAACACCAAAATCAGATTGATTATATTCTTTGAAGCCAAAGATGGAGAAACTCTATACAGTCAGCAAAAACAAGACTGGGAGCTGACTGTGGCTCAGATCATGAACTCCTTATTGCCAAATTCAGACTTAAATTGAAGAAAGTGGGGAAAACCACTAGACCATTCACGTGTGACCTAAATCAAATCCCTTATGATTATACAGTGGAAGTGAGAAATAGATTTAAGGGACTAGATCTGATAGAGTGCCTGATGAACTATGGACGGAGGTTCAAGACATTGTATAGGAGACAGGGATCAAACCATCCCCATGGAAAAGAAATGCAAAAAGCAAAATGGCTGTCTGGGAAGGCCTTACAAATAGCTGTGAAAAGAAGAGATGTGAAAAGCAAAGGAGAAAAGAAAAGATATAAGCATCTGAATGCAGAATTCCAAAGAATAGCAAGGAGAGATAAGAAAGCCTTCCTCAGTGATCAATGCAAAGAAATAGAGGAAAACAACAGAATGGGAAAGACTAGAGATCTCTTCAAGAAAATTAGAGATACCAAGGGAACATTTCAT
>NW_011495057.1:3907134-3946493 GCF_000754665.1 Bison bison bison | reverse complement strand
TCAAGACTGCTGGGAGAAATATCAATAACCTCAGATATGCAGATGACACCACCCTTATGGCAGAAAGTGAAGAGGAACTCAAAAGCCTCTTGATGAAAGTGAAAGAGGAGAGTGAAAAAGTTGGCTTAAAGCTCAACATTCAGAAAACAAAGATCATGGCATCTGGTCCCATCACTTCATGGGAAATAGATGGGGAAACAGTGTCAGACTTTATTTTTGGGCTCCAAAATCACTGCAGATGGTGATTGCAACCATGAAATTAAAAGACGCAGTAATTACTCCTTGGAAGGAAAGTTATGACCAACCTAGATAGCATATTAAAAAGCAGAGACATTACTTTGCCAACAAAGGTCCGTCTAGTCAAGGCTATGGTTTTTCCAGTGGTCATGTATGGATGTGAGAGTTGGACTGTGAAGAAAGCTGAGCGCCAAAGAATTGATGCTTTTGAACTGTGGTGTTGGAGAAGACTCTTGAGAGTCCCTTGGACTGCAAGGAGATCCAACCAGTCCATCCTAAAGGAGATCAGTCCTGGGTGTTCTTTGGAAGGACTGATCCAGTACTTTGGCCACCTGATGCGAAGAGGTGACTCATTGGAAAAGACCCTGATGCTGGGAGGGATTGGGGGCAGGAGGAGAAGGGGATGACAGAGGATGAGATGGCTGGATGGCATCACTGACTCGATGGATGTGAGTCTCAGTGAACTCCGGGAGTTGGTGATGGACAGGGAGGCCTGGTGTGCTGCGATTCATGGGGTCGTGAAGAGTCTGACACGACTGAGTGACTGAACTGAACTGAACTGAGTAAGTATTCATTTTTTTAATATTTATTTTAAAATAATTTTAAAATAAATATCTTTAATTTAAAAATTTAGTAAGTATTTATAAACCACCTATACTGGGAAGTGGAGGCTAGTAATTACTCATACTAGACTAGAAAGTTTCATTTTATGGTAAGTTTCACCTGAGGATATCTTGAGGCCGTTAGATCAAAGTTTAGATATACAAACATGTTTCTAGAAAATGGATTATGTCGTTCTTTTTTTAGAAACATCTACACCAAACTAATAATTGTCACTGGTTCTTGGGTAAAGAAATTGTTTAACTGTTGTCTTTTTATAATAAGTACATATATTTTCATTATAATGAAAAACATTTTAAAAGTTCTTACAGTGCAGATTTAAAAGACTGAGACTGACATTCCCTTTTTAAGGAAAATGCCTACTGCGTGCCTTTTCAAAATAGCTATGAAGTGGACTGTACTAAGAGAATCCCAATGTATTGGGTTGGCAAAAAAAATTATTTGGGCTTTTCTGTAAGATCTTATGATAAAACTCAAACAAACTTTTTGGCCAACCCAATAATATTTCTGCCCCAGGGGATCTAAATCTTATGTCAAGCTTCACAGTCATCTTTATAGTAAGTAGCTAATATGTGATAGACTCCTAATTCACATTTGTTTCATGAATACCTGAATGTACCATCAAAGTATTTTATTCAGAGTCTCACTTCATAGAAGATTAGCCCTGTTCTGTTCATTTCTCATACCTGGCTCACATTTCATCACTTCTGAAACATACATTTCTCACTTTTCAACAATTCTGAAATTAGAATAGGACTTCCTTATAAGTGTGATTCTTTTAAACCTTGTTTCATAGCACTTTCTCTTTTATAATGTAAGATGGTATGTCTTAGATGGACAGCATCTTGGATTGAATGAAATACAATACATATTACGTTTTCTGACTATAGAAAATACATATGACTATTTAGGCATGTTTCCTCTAAGGTTCAACTGGAAAAAGTTTTCATGGGGCCACTCCATTCAACGATCATTCAGACCTCCAGTAATGAGATGAAATCCACAACTACTGATTTACAAATGTTAAAACTAACAAGCTACAGCATTGTAAAAACTTATGTGTTTATAAGGGTTTATTTCTCAAATTTTTCAATTATGATTGAATATTGAACATGTATTTCCTGTTTTGAAACTAATGTTAATGTGTAAGTGTATATAAAAAACCATGTGCATTTCTAAGCATTTATGATATACTTCAAAGATTTTCATATTTTAATGTTTTAGATGAATCAAAAGTTTAAAAGATCTAAGATTTGAAAATGACTAATCTGTATTATAAGAATTCTAAGAAACTGTAGAAGAAATACTGGTAAAATGTTACTGAAGAGATTAACTATGAAATCACAATGAAATGTTATGACAAAGACAGGTAAAGAACACTATAAAAAAATTAATAATGACAAAAAGAACAAAATGTCACCAGACTAATAAAATGCAACTCATCAGTTAGGTATAACCTACATTAACTGCATAGTAAAGGAATCACTCCAAGCACTGCAATATAAAATATTGAGCACATGAGTTAAAACATCAAAGACAGAAATATATTTGATTCATAATGATTGACATATACCAGTTCTGTGAATGTTATACGAGATACATCAGGTTTAATCTTATAGTCCTTTTGGATCTCTTAGTCTTTCTCATTCTTTCCTATTTTCTCATGGAGAAGTTTTAGCTGATATGCAAGTTAGGACAAGGGGGCAGGAAGGAAACGGGAAAGCCATCCTTTCAACCCATTACCTATCCCTCACCCTGTCATCCTATGATTGCCAGGGACTCCAAGATAACTTCATTGAGAACCTTCAAGAGCTGCAGTGACCTCCTCTTTCCCCCATCATCCCACACTTCCTTCTTTTCTCGGATCAGAAATGTAGAGTCTGGAAGTATATATGCCCTCTGCTCTTTCATCTGAGCACTCTCACCTCCTGTTCTGCCAACTCAAACCCTAATTCAACTGCCCAGTGACCATAACAGAGTTACCCACCCCCAGGACAAAGGGCTAAAGAGCTCTTTTTCCTACTGTATGCTTTAGGGAATGATCTTTAAATGTGATGAGTTTTCATCACTGTAAAATAAAAATGGAAATTCAGTTAAGACTGTAGCAACACTGAACATTTAGAAAGAAAACCAAAATTTTTGAATTTCACAATCAAAATTATCTTAAGATCTAAAAGACAAAGAAGAGGTGATGACTAAGAAAAATATAGTGCTTTTGTGGCTCTGAGTTTACAAAAATATTATTGTCAGTTTCTAATGATGCTGTTGTTATTCACCAGAATAATTTTCCACTGACTTGTAGGTTCCAGGCGTTTTTTATTTGTTTGTTTAAGTTTTCAAGTGTTACAATTTTATGGACTTTTTCAGTAGAGTGGAAATGGCAAGATGAAAGCCAGACTCATTTATGTGAGAGCAAGACTGAAATTTACATAAGCAAAATGATTATCTTTAAGAAGATGTTGACCGATTGTGTGATGATATGGACTGCTTTTTCACACGAAATAATTTCAAGAAGGCCTTCTGAAAACGCTTGTGACACAGGGGATACAAAAAAGGATTGACAAAGGAATTGAACCACTGAAGCCAAAATGTGAACTCGTACACAGGGTTTAAGAAATCTGAGACTGTGCCATGACATGAATGAATAATTGTGAACAGAGAGTAGGGAGCCCAGCAAACAGCAAAAACACCCAAGAGAATGGCCAGTGACTTGGCTAGTTTCTTGCCTCTGCGCAGCTCAAGATGTTCCCTTTGGTGAAGAACTAGGGAATCCGAATGGGAGAGAGAGCTCGTTTTGGAAGCGGTTAAACTATTCACCTGGGTTCTTAAGGAAGAAAAGAGGCTGCTCTTCCTTCCTGATTTCTCAGAACGAAGGGATGCTGCTGGTTCCTCCAGGTTGGAAAGAGATGGCCTCGAAAACAGTCCATTCCTGAATGAGCGTCCGCTGCTAATGGAAGGGGCAGAAATGAATCCAGAATGCCCCCTACTGAGATGACTGCGCTTCCATAGGCTCCAGTAAATATACATGTTGAAATAAGCCACTAGCAAGACTGGGATCAGGAATTCGAAGACTAACGTGAAGGCAAGGATATGCTTCTTTTTAAGGAATTCAGGTTTGCAATCCCCCCGCAATTCCTTCCTAACCTCTGAAACTAGTATTGGCCCATGCACTAAGAAGGCTGCCACCCAGACGGCCACCATCAGAGTCACAGTCTTCAAGGTCCCAGTATGTCGAGCTCTGTAGGACACCTAAAAGAAACCAAATAAATGATTTTTAATACAATGAGTACATGTTGATTGCACAAAGCATACTGTCAGCCCTCAGGAGTTTCCGTGATGTGCGCAGTGGAGCTGGTCACTGAATCTGGGTAACGTGATTGGGCCAGGGCAGAGGGTTTCGTTTTGGTGAACCCTGGGCCGAGATGTAGACTTTCTTAACAGTTTAAGGTTAAACGTCTGACGCTATGGAAAATGTCAAAGTTAATATCTAAAAGAAGAACACAGTTTTTCCTAGTCCACAGACACTAATCTGAACTGTTAACTGAGACCAACTGAACATGCTCACAGTGGTTTTAACCTGCCAGCTGGGTCGTGAGCAGCATTTTTAACAAATTGGGATAATCAATGTCAGAATGTATCACACATCATAAGGATGTGTATTGTTTGATGAAACTTTTGCTTTGGGAAAGCATTAATAAATATACATAAGAGAGAGAGAAATGTGCATACCGAATCACAGTGTAAAATGCATTTGTCACTGAAGTCACAGTAAAAAAAGTTTGAAAGACAGAATCTATTCTGCAGTTTATGCTGAGCCTTCAAGGTGGGGTCAAAAAGGAAAGAACTCTTACCTTCCTCTCATAAGATGATGCACAAAAAGAAAGAGAGTTAAATCGGCTGTAGGAAGAGACTACAGTGTTACTGAGCAGAACCTAACATTTCTTTCTACAAACGAATCCACCCAGCAAAAATGGTACTGAAGCAACGGTGGCCAGCCACTTGGGGAGACGTGGCTGTGGTGAGTGCCACGGTCTTTTTTAGGAGTGAAGAATATTCTAAGCCCATTTGAGCACAGGGACAGGCTTCTATAAGGAAAGATGAGATTCTGTGGGGGAGCGTTGCTCTCAGATCCCAGGACCTTTGATAGATTCTCAAATCTTGAAGAGTATCTTCTATAAGAAATCTAAGATGCCAACTACCCATATGAGGGGTAACCATGTGACCCAAGACTTTTCTAAGGGGACTTGGAGCAGACAATCTCTCCAAACCCCTTTCAGATCAGTAAGATTTCTTCCAACCACGTTCCATGTTTCTCTGCTTATACTCGAGGAAAAGGAAATGATTTACCCATGACGTGGGGACACACTTCCCTTTTCACCATCTTTCAAGTACCATTTTCTCTGAGTTTTTAAGTCTTGTCCTGAAGTATGTTCTCATTTTTATTAAAAGAGTATAACAGTGCCAAGCACTGTCTTTCTTTAATGGCTTGTATGTGCTGAGGAGGGCTCACCAACGGGCTAGAGTAAAAGGAGGTTTGTTTAAATTTTTTAAGTTACTTTTTTTAAAAAAATCAAGGAAGTGGGTTTTTTTTCTCTTTTTGTTACCCTTTTTCCAAATTACTGGTAATTCTGAGGCTAACCTAAAATGTATATGGTGCTAACCACAAGCTCCCATGTACAGTACATCTTTTTGCCTTCTGCTTCTCATACCACTAATTAATACTTGCCCTTAAGTCTAATGATTATGAAGATAGTAACAATACCCAGATGGTCATAAAACTGCATTTGGTTGTTTAATTGCTTTGTTCAGCCTTCGTAATGATATGGTACAATACGCTGAAAAGTGATCTCTTTTCTGTTATGTATAAGGTCAAATGGGTAACAGACATCCAAGGGAATTGAGATGATGATGCCAATCTCTCCCCTCATCTCTGAGTAGCATTTTAGACAGATGACAGTTCAAAATTGCTTGAATCCGGGCCCATGCCTCCCTGAAATTCATCCGTGGCCCACTTCTCACTTTTACAGAATATGTCCATTATTCATGATGTCTCCTCTTACCCTGCTTCCTCCCCGACTTCCATAAGACATCCAAACATTCTGTCAGTCAGGTTTCTTTTGTGAGGCAGAGCAGCCCCTGGAACGTGCTGGTGTTAATAATGAGATGGGATTGCAGGGCCATTCTAAGTGCTTGTCAGGCATGGCCATTTGCACCGAGCCTTCCTTTCCCCGGTTATTGTCAGATTTCCATTTCTCAAGCCCCGCCTGTCACCCTGACCTGTTACATTGTCTTCTCGACTTTTAGCTACAGCAAGGGCTCTGTTCCCCATGATCACTTCCTATGAGCTCCTGTGGTCTTTGAAGGTTTCCTTCTGGCTTCCTACAGCTGTGTTGGAACTCAGCCAACAGAGGTGCTGGTGCTGCCTGAGCATCCCCACGAGCACTCACACACCGCTGCCTTTAGCACCTGTTACACTTGTCTCTGCCGTGTGCTAGGGACCCGGATCCAGCTGACCTGGCCCTCACCAAGTTTACAGCCCACATTGTCAAGGAATTTCTCAGGGCAAGACCAAGGAATAAACCCATCCACTTTTCTCTCTGGACATCACTCCTCAACTCTGTAATGTCTAAGCCTTTTTTCTAACTGGGAAAGCCGCCCCTTTCCTTTACACAAACCTTAGGTTCACTCAAGAGCTTGAGCCTGCAGTGAATAAATGTCCCAGTGAACACTAACTAGGAACACTCAGTTGAGATTAAAAAGAAAACCCAGAAGGAAAGGAAATGTTAAAAGTACAAATGGGGAAGATAATTAACTAGAGCACTGCTTTTCAAACATTTTGACTGTAACCTAAAGTAAGAAATGCATTTTAAACCCTAATCAAGGATACTGACAGAAGTATTCATAAAACAGTTCTTAGCTTTATTATACCCAGGGTACTCTGATTTACTCTAATTTGTAAGTTCTGTTCTACTTCTTTTCATGTTTTTTCATTCTAAGAAAAAGTGACGTAACAGGCCACTGAACTGACTTCATGACTCAATAATGAGTTACTATCTGCAGTTTGAAAAATGTGAGATTACAGGCTTCTGGATTGCTAATCCAAATTGATCTGTACTCTCTCCAGAGTTCGTCCAGGACAAACTGCCGTGCACTCTGGTGCCAGTGACGTACTCAATGTCAAGTGTCTGGCTGTCCCACCACATCCCATTCTCTACTTCCTTGCCATATGGCAGCTCAGCTAGAGAACACACTTCCTGGCTTCCCGTACAATAAGGTAAGGCCATGTGACTACATTTCACCAGTGAAAGGTGAGTGGAAATGATTGTGTGACTCTGCACTACTTGGTTAAAAGAAAATCCTTTGCCCTGGACTTCTGCCTTCTGCTCTTCTTTTCTGAAACCTGAAGTGACAACAACTTGACTTTGAGCATGCCAAGGAGGTTAATGACTTAGGATGGGGGTCAGCAAACCACTGATCATGGAGCACCTGTGGCCCAGCAACTATTTGGATGATAAAGTTTTATTTGAGCAATTGCAACAGATACCATAAGTGCCTGCTCTAGAGAGTACAGAGCCTGGGTCCCTGGGTGGGCTCCTGGAGCAGAGCCTTCTAATCTTCCTGAACTGTTCTATGAGAAAAATTAACTTCTGCCTTACAGTCTGAGTCTCAGCATTTTGGAATCTCTTTGTAATGGCATTTTATCCTATCTTTATCCAATGCACCCTCCCAATCCTGTCTGCCTCCAAGATGCACAGCTCTCCCAGGACAGAGCTGTCCCTGGCCTCTCAATGCCTCCAGCACCACACTTAGTCCCTTTGTTTATGGATCCATTTCCACATTAGACTGTTATGCTCCTCAAAAAAAAAAAAAGACTCTGCAGATTCAGTTCTGTATCCCAGTCCTTAATAAAATCCCTGTCACACAATCATTCCCCATACATTTAGGTCCCTGGGACTCAGGAGTGAAGGAAGTTTCCCATCAAGGTCTCAGACTCTTCAGATCACTGTCCCATTATTTCTGTGGCCTCCTCCCATCCCTCATCCTTACTAACATCAATCTTATTCTCTCCTTTGTTGCTGATAAATTTAGCTTGCTTAAGAACTGTCATGAACTAATTGATGAGACTATTCCAGATCTTGGTTAGTTCAGACTTGCTTGGCATGGGTCCTAAACTGGCACTGGTTAGTTCCACTGTTACAACCTGTGGCTTCCCTGCACACTGTTTTTTCCTTTGGTCATTCAAAATTAATTTCTTCATGATATTCAGAAGTCTGGGAGTCTTTCTACCTGCCCACCAAGTTCAATCCTGAAGAAAACATTCAGGTCTCAAGTTTTCTTAGGAGTTGAACAGATAAACCTCCTGTGAGATTCATGCATATCCAACCTACTACAGACTCAGTTTACCACTTCTTACACCTTGCCTTGGATTCTGTTGGACATTTTCCCATTTTCATTGGACGCAGGGGAGTGACTTAACCAAACACACAGGAAGTGTTCACTAACAGCCAATGAGAACTTAGTGCCAACAAAAGGGTAATCAGGCTTCTCTAAGGTTGGTCAATTAAACAAACAAACAAAAATTTTTGCTTAGGGACCCAAAATTTATAAAATTCACAAATATATAATCTTCTAAGCAGGATAAATTAATGTTTTGACTTACAGCATTGGAGACTGACTGATATCGATCAAAGCTGATGAGTACGATGTTATACACAGATGCTGTACACAAAAGATAGTCAGTAGTGAGCCAAAAGACACAAATGTTATTTTCAAACTCCCAGTTGAAGAGCTTGTGAGGGATGAATAAAGGAATGGAGATCATACCTGCATGGGCGGAAAAAAATGAAGATTAACAAATAGAGCACGTATCAATGAATACGAAGAGATGCAAATATGACACAATGAACTATCTGAAATGACCAAAAACTGCTTGATTATAATTTAGAAATTCATGGTATTTCATCAGCAAATTCAGGACTGATCTCCTACACGTTCTGTAAATACCATTTTAAAAATAGCTGTCACAAACATCATACCTTCAATGGCTCCTTGTTACTTTCCAAATTAAGTTCAGGTCCCAATATGTATTTCCAGCCATACACAGCATCCATCATCTTTTGTGTTCATGATCCGACCCAGACAGGATGGGCCGCCCTTCCCCTAAACACATCTCACATTGCCACATCTTTTTGCTTTTGCCAAGAACGTTCTTCTTGCTTGAAGATCTCTCTTTTACAGAGAAGTCTATTTAACTCCTTCTCATTCTTCACTTAGTGTAAAAAAAAAATGATATCTTTCTTATCATCTTTATTGGAACTTCCTAGGTAGAAGTGACCCTTTGCCACCTGCCCTCTCCTGGCACCTCAGTCATCTCTCCCTCTCTCGTGTACAGACACATCCTACTTTATAACATTGTCACGTGTTAAGATTGGGACCGTGTTGAAAGTCAACCTTTGTATTTTTCACAACATCTAGAGTTGACTAATGGCTCACACATGTAACTCAAATAAATTAATAGCAGCTAATAGGTATTGTACAGTTACCATATGCCAGACACTGTCCTGTGTGCATTACATATATCATCTCATCTAACTGTCATAGAAACTCTGTAAGGCAGGGACAGTGTGAGAGAAAAAACCCTCTGCTACTCCTCCACTCCTGGCTCACTCCTCTTCACCCTTGTTATTGTTCAGTCACTAAGTCATGTCTGACTCTTTGCAACCCCATGAACTGTAGTAAATCAGGCTCCTGTATCCTCCACCATCTCCCAGAGTTTGCTTAAATTCGTGTCCATTGAGTCAGTGATGCTATCTAGCTGTCTCATCCTCTGCTGCCCCCTTCTCCTTTGGCCTTCCATCTTCCCCAGCATCAGGGTCTTTTCAAAGAGTTGGCTGTTCACATCAGGTGGCCAAAGTATTGGAGCTTCGGCTTCAGCATCAGCCCTTCCAGTGAATATTCAGGGTTGATTTTCTTTAGTATTGAGTGGTTTGATCTTCTTGCGGTCCCAGAGACTGAAAAGTCTTCCCAACACCACAATTCAAAAGCATCAGTTCTTTGGCACTCAGTTCATGGTCCAACATACATGTCTCACATCCATACATGACTATCGGAAAAAACAGAGCTTTGACTGTATGGACCTTTGATGGCAGTGATATCTCTCCACCCTATCTGACCTCAAATTCACCACACCCACACCCGCACCCACACCCACACTCTCAGATCCTTGCATAGGTATCCTGGTATGCAGCACACTTCCCTCTACGAAGCCTCCTTCTGTTTACTCAGATGAATCTTCCTCAGTGAGCCCTAACCCTGAAGTTTACACTATAACCTCTACCTCTAACATACTTCCTCCTCCCTATGTTTTTCTCAATAGCAAATGATCAACCTCTAAAATGTTGTGTAATTTTATTTATTTATTTATATCGTTTATTGTCTGTCTCACCACCCATGTTCCCAGAAAAAATACAAGCACCATGAGGGCAGGGATTTTTTTTTTTTTTTTTTTACTGTATTTTCCCTGATATATCCCCAGCACCTAAAAGGGTGCCTGGTTCAAAATAAATTAGTATCAGACGAATGAATAGATAAAAACGGGGAAGTCTAGTTTCATTAAATATTGCTGTCAATCCTGAATAGCCCCTTCTTTCTGAAGCCAGTTAAGAAGCTGCATCTTGTGGGAAGTGGGAGGGAGATTCAAGCGAGGGAACATATGTATAACTATGACTGATTCATATTGATATATGGCAGAAAAGTGAAAGTGAAGTCACTCAGTTGTGTCCGACTCTTTGCTACCCCATGGACTGTAGCCTACCACACTCCTCCGTCCATGGGATTTTCCAGGCAAGAGTACTGGAGTGGGTTGCCATTTCCTTCTCCAGAGGATCTTCCTGACCCAGGGATCGAACCTGGGTCTTCAACACAATATTGTAAAGCAATTATCCTCCAATTAAAAATAAACTTAAAAAAAAAACAAACTGCATCTTCCATGAGAAAATGACAGTCAAAAGGTAGAGGGGAAGCTGAAAGCCCTAGTGAATTCTTTGGACCAACAGAGTAATGTGTGGATAACAGTGATTGTATTGAGGGTATTATGGACTGAATGTGTCACCCTCCCCCAAAATTCACATGCTGAAGCCCGAATCCCCAGAGTGATAGGGCCTATAAGGAGGTAATTAAAGTTAAATTAGGTTGTAAGGGTAGAGCCCTAATCCAACAGGCTTAGTGTCCTTAGAAGAAGAAACACCAGGAAGCTCACTTGCTCGCTGTCTCTCAAGGCTGGATGAGGATGAAGCAAGATGGCAGCCATCTACAGGCCAGGAGGAGAGCCCTCAGCAGGCCCCAAATCAGCTGGCACCTGGTTTGTCCTAGACTCCAGAGCTCTGAGAAAGTGAACTGCTATAAAGTCACTCAGACTGTGGTTATTCCGCTGGGGCAGCCCGAGCTGACTAACACAGAGGGTAGAGAAGAGTCAAGGTACCAGCGCACTTCACTCTTGTGCTTCGCTTTATTGCACTTCACGGATACTGCATTTATTAGGAATGGAAGGTTCATGGCAACCCTGCAGCGAGCAAAGTCTGTCAGCGGTATTTCTTCCAATAGCATTTGCTTCCTTTGCGTCTCTGTGTGTCACATTTGCTACTCCTCACAATATTTTTATTTTTTTATTATTATATTTGTTGTGGTGATCTTTGACGTTACTGTTTTAATTGTTTTGGCGCTCCATGAACTTTGCCCACATAATCCAGTGAACTTCATAAATGTTGTGTGTGTTCTGACTACTTCACCAGCCTGCCATTTCCTTGTCTCCTCGGGTTTCCCTATTCCATGAGACATAACAACATTGCAATTAAGCCGATTAATAACCCTAGAATGACCTGTAAGTATTCAAGTGAAAGGAAGAGCCAACGGATGTGGCAAATTTCAGTGTTGTCTCATTTTAGGAAATTGCCACAGGCACCCCAGCTTTCAGCATCCACCACCCTGAGCAGTCAGCATCCATCAACATCATGGCAAGACCTTCCCATGAGCAAAAAGATTATGACTCTGTTAAGGCTTGGAAAATGGTTAGCATTTTTCACCATAGAATATTTTTAAATTAAGGTGTGTAAATTGTTTTTTTAGACATAATGTTATTGCACACTTAGTAGACTGCAGCTATACCTTTTACATGCACTGAGAAACCAAAAAATTCATGACTCCTATTTTGATTTTTGCTTTATTGCAGCAGTCTGGAACTGAACTCACAATACTTCTGAGTTATATTTGTGCTAAAGATACACTTTGCCATCCTGAAAATGTGGTTCAGACTCTGTCATCAACAACAACCTTTTGCCCTTGAAGATCCTGTCTGGGTCATCCATCATGTGCTTGTGTAGGCCATACATACCCACACAAATGTAGATATGAAAAAGGTACCCATAGATGGAAGCATTGGTCATGTGATAACAATTTTACAGGTATCACTATAGATATAAATATTTTTCTGGAATAATATATAGGTGAGATATGTTAATGCACCTGATACTGGAATTTTTCCTCAATAAATCTTTCCTTTTCAACTAAATTCAGCCTAGGAAGCTGCTCAGGTAGCACAAATTTTAAGAAATTGCTTCTACAGGAGGCCAGTTCAAAAACCTGTGACAACAGGCCATTCAGCCAGAAAGCCCACCGTATGGAGCACGCGACGCTCTGACCTGCACTGGCATCGCCGCGTGGATGTGAGCTCTGGGTCTCATGACCCTAAATGTTAAGAACTTCCATCTTACAGCTACAGAAAGTTTCTCACAAGGCCCATCTTGGCCCATCACCCCCACCACCGTGAGGTCCTATAGGCTCAGAGCTAAAAAGACACACTTCGAGCATGGCAAAAGAGAAAGAAGAGCATTGACACAAAACTCAAATCTAGTTACGAAATGCTCTCGAAGACTCTGCCAAGCCCTGCGCTGTCATGGTAAATATTGCATTACATCAGTGGACCTCTGCATGAAGCTGGCAGGTGGCAGGGAAAATGTGAAGGATGAGACTGGCTGATTAAATGAGATTCTGGCCCGTGTCCAACTGCTCTCATCAGGAGCAAAGCCATTTCTTTTCCCATCCACCTGACGATAGAGGAGGACCACCAGGACTGCTGAATCATCACATCTGCAGGGACATTTCTCAAAGAGGAACCACAGATTGTGATGCTCAAGACCACGATGGTGGGCCTGCCATGATGCTGACCCTGGGCTTTATACAGAGGCATTCTGTTCTTGTCTAGAACCATCTTCATTCAAAAGCTTCAGGCCTCAGTCTCTCTCCCTTGGATATATTTTTACCCCATCCCTTCTGACCATGAGGTATACAAGTCTTTACTTCCTTTGGAATAGTCAAAATACATCATCCATTTTAAATGTTGAGTATCATCTAAAAGTTGTACAGCTTTGTGAAGAAGGAGGGGGATACATATATTCATAATAGAATATTCTCTGTTCACATAAATATACTCGTGTATTTATCTGTGTGGGCTTCCCTGGTGGCTCAGAGGGTAAAGCATCTGCCTACAATGCAGGAGACCTGGGTTCGATCCCTGGGTCAGAAAGATCCCCTGGATAACGAAATGGCAACCCACTCCAGTACTCTTGCCTGGAAAATCCCATGGACGGAGAAGCCTGGTAGGCTACAGTCCACGGGGTCACAAAGGGTCGGACGCAACTGAGTGACTTCACTTTTACTTTATCTGTTTATGTGAGCATAAAGGGCTTCCCTGGTGGCTCGGCAGCAGGAGACTTGGGTTCGATCCCTGGGTCAGGAAGAACCCCTGGAGAAGAAAATGGAAACCTACTCCAGTATTCTTGCCTGGAAAAATCCCATGGAACAGAGGAGTCTAGCAGGCTACAGTCCACGGGGTCACAAAGGGTCAGACATGACTGAGTAACTGAGCACACACCCATACTGCTGCTGCTGCTAAGTCACTTCAGTCATGTCCGACTGTGTGTGACCCTATAGGCAGAAGCCCACCAGGCTCCCCCGTCCCTGGGATTCTCCAGGCAAGAAGACTGGAGTGGGTTGCCATTTCTTTCTCCAATGCATAAAAGTGAAAAGGGAAAGGGAAGTCAATCAGTCGTGTCCGACTCTTAGCTACCCCATAGACTGCAGCCTACCAGGCTCCTCCGTCCATGGGATTTGCCAGGCAAGAGTACTGGAGTGGGGTGTCACTGCCTTCTCCGACACAACCATGCACATGTGAGCAAAGAGAGTGATGTGGAAGGATCTATATCAAGTTGTTAGTGTTGGTTACCTGGAGGGGCAGAACTGAGGAGAAAAACAAGACTGCTGCATGTTTTTAATGCTTCTATATTAGTTCTCCACTTTTTTCTGTGATCCTGTCATTTTTATACCTGGATTCCTGTCAATCTTTCCAACTAGAGGTTTCCTCCAAAACTTTTATCATTGCAATATCAGAAGCATAAACTGCTTTCCCAAATGCTCCCTATTTCTCTGAGGAATGTCATACTTCTCTTGTCCCCAGAACTCAATCTTTAACACATCTTTCTCCTGCCTGACAACCCCACCCCCATTGCATCTCTGCCTCCTGAACTTATTTCCACTCTTACCCTCGTCGGCAAAGTAATGTCTCAGCTTTTTATTTAAAGCAGAAACATTACCTTGCCGACAAATTTCCATCTAGTCAAGGCTACGCTTTTTCCCGCAGTCATGTATGGATGTGAGAGTTGGACTATAAAGAAAACTGAGTGCCGAAGAATTGATGCTTTTGAACTGCGGTGTTGGAGAAAGCTCTTGTAAGTCCCTTGGACTGCAAGGAGATCAAACCAGTCAATCCTAAAGGAAATCAACCCTGAATATTCATTGGAAGGACTGATGCTGAAACTCCAATACTTTGGCCACCTGATGGCAAGAACTAACTCCTGGGAGAAGACCCTGATGCTGGGAAAGACTGAAGGCAGGAGGAGAAGGGGACAACAGTGGATGAGATGGTTGGATGGTATCACTGACTCAATGTACATGTGTTTGAGCAAACTCCAGGAGTTGGTGATGGACAGAAAAGCCTGGCATGCTGCACTCCATGGGGTTGCAAAGAGTTGGACATGACTAAGTGACTGAACTGACCCTCGCTCAGAGCCTCACTGCTGATTTCTGCCAAGGTCACTGCAGGATTCTCAGAAACCAAGCCACCCCCTGCTCCGGCTTCACCCACCTCCTACATCTCTTCTGATGCCTCTAATGTGAAGCTTCAACCCAGTCACTCAGTTAAATGTCACACTGCCTTCTGAATAAGCTCCAATCCAGACTCACACTAGTATTCAAAGGCCTTCATTGTATAGATTCCAACTATTTCATCTTCACCCTTTGCTGTTCTCATATAGCCCATTTGCACACAAGCCAGCCTGGAGCTCCCACTTAGGAAGGTATACGCAATGATTTTCTATCAGCATATCGCTGTTGATTCTTAGAATTCTCTGCCCTCCCCAACTCTGCCTATGGAAATTATTCCCATCCCCTTAAGTTCATTTTGGAGGCCACTACCCCCTAACAAAATGTGTTCCCCCACCCGCCGCCCTGCCTCTGAGCGCCTATAACACTTGGTAGCTCTTTGTGGGTTCTCACATCACTGTGTCCTGTTAGTCATTTCTGAACTTCTCTTAGCTACTGTACTATTTTGAAGGCTTAAAAAAGAAACAGACTAACCTAGTCCTGTCTATCTCTCATCATCATCTAATTGCACTTGGTACTTAACAGTACTTATACATGGTAGGTACTCTACTAACATTTGTGAACTTGGTTTGAGTTGACATTTGTCTACAGAGAAATCCAGAGTGAAAAGACTAACACAAGTTGAGCAATCACTACGTTCCAGGCACTAAACTTAATTGTTCTATTAGTTTTGCTTCATTTTAACATAACTGTAAGTATTTATGTAGCTATACACAATAACAAATTAACTAGGAGGTCCTATAAAACAATATCAGCAGTAGACACTTCTGCATATTTACTTATTATTACAAGGATATGCGCTTCCCTGGTGGCTCAGCTTGTTAAGAATTCGCCTGCAATGTGGGAGGCCTGGGTTCAATCCCTGGGTTGGAAAGATCCCCTGGAGAAGGGAAAGGCTACCCACTCCAGTAATCTGGCCTGGAGAATTCCATGGACTGTACAGTCCATGGGGGTCACAAAAAGTTGGACACAACTGAGTGACTTTCACTATACACTCACTATTACAAGGATTGTGGAAAATGATCATCAGGCAGTAAGAAATTATGAAGTGTACATTTTCAAAGAAAGATTACTTTGATTTCTATGATCTTACAGTTATTTAGCACTATGATACCATATCATACACAAAGTAGGTTAGTGTTGGGTGTACTTTATAACATGCTATGATGTATCATATCATAAAATAATATCAACTATACTATTTGACCTGAACATCCTATTTTCTGATTGTGCCAATTACCAGTACATGCATCATTTCCTATAACTTCAACACTGTGATATTAAAGAAACTATGCTTACTTAAAAAGGAATACTTATAAACCTAAACATGCAAGGAAAATAGCTCCAGAAACAAAAATAACTCTTAGATTAAAGCAATTCTGGACTTACTTTTATTCCATAAAAAGAAACTGTTTTTAGAGGAAAATTCCCCTATAAACCTTATTTACATATATATATATATATATATCATTCCCATATAGTGCCATACAGCCTCCCCTGAATTTAAATCCTTAAACTTCTTATTTCTAATAGTACCCAATTTTATACAGTCCTTTGAAATAATAAAAGCTTGTTTTAAGTTTTTAGAAATAAATTATAATAGAGAAAGATTATCTTAAATGTAACTTACCAACAAAGAAGTCTGAAATGGCCAAGTTAAGGAAAAAGTAATTACTTCGATGTCTAAGATTTTTGTCCACCACAAAAGCTAAAATGACCACAGCATTTCCTAGCATTATAGCAAAAGCTAGTAAGCTCATTAAAAATGCTAAAGCAATGTTTGAAAAAGAATATATGTCTTTATTAGCTGGCATCACAGCAGAAGAATTTGTGTCATTAGTAAATGGCATCACATGAGAAGAATTTATGCCATGAGTATACATGACATCAAACTTAATACAGCAAACTAAGCCAGCAAGACAATTCCGACAAGTGTCTTTCCAGTCGAATACCTAAAATATATAGTCTCCTACACATAACAACATTTTTTAAAAGTCTAATGCTGATCTCATAGTACTTCCTGATTCTTGATAAAAGCAAACTTGTGGTAACAGTTTCCTCTTAACTGATACTGAAGAAGTGTTTCCAAAGACAGTGAAAGGTTTTATCTTAAACATTTTGATGTAACTCATCTATTTCCCACTAATAGAGCAATATTATATAAAATATAGTTGATGCACTCTATAGGTAAGGAATTGGGCTCAAATGAGAAGATATAAATCCAGTTAAATGTCTCCTTCTGACCAAGATACAATATCAGGGGTTGAATTCACCATCGCAGCTGAAACAGTGAAAAAAAAATGGACAAATACATGAAACCATAGTTTTTGAGGCACAGGACATCAGGCAATGAAGAATATCGATCCCTGAGAGAAGAGGAGAAAATGAGGAGAGCCCTGCAGTTGCCCCAGGTCATTGTCTTGAGAGATCTTCCAGGGCACAGAGCAGAGAAGGGTATCCAGGGGAAGCCCAGCAAATTCCCTGCGATAGGGAGGTTAAGCTGAGAGTTGGGCAGTACCAGACAGAACTCTGTGCTGGGGAGCTGCAGAGGGCCCTCCTCAAGCATTCACCAGGATACTGACCAGCACAGTGTGTGGGGAAATGTTCTCAGACAGGAAGAAGAACCACTCAAAAAGATTAAAAACACCCAGGGGTCACAGGGAGCCAGTTACAAACTTTGTTCCCACCAGTTACACACGAAATCTCAATTCATGAGGCATTGAGTAATATTACATATTTAGAAAGCTCTTGCCTCAGTAGTCAGAAATAGGTAGCCCCTTACTGAATACTGCTAGGATCCTGCCTCACAAATCTTAAAAGCAAAACCTAAGAGGATCAAACTAGTTCCAAGTGACTTAACAGCAGCTCAAGAGTATTTGTAGAACATAAAAATATCCAGTCCCCAACAAGGTGAAATTTATACCATCTGAAATCCAATTGAGAATAATCAAACGTTCCAAGAAGCAGGCAAATAACACCCATAATGCAGAGAAAAATGAATCACTGAAACCCATAATGGACACAAATACAAAGACATTAAAGCAGTTATTCTAGCTGTATTACATATTTTTAAACAGATATATACAGATACAATTTTTTAAAAAAAACAGGATGGCAGAGTAGAAGGATATGCACTCATCTTCTCCTGTGAAATCTCCAAAATTGCAACTAAGCTCTGAACAACCATCAACAGGAGAATGTTGGATCCCACCAAAAAAAGATATCCCACTTCCAAGGGCAAAGGAGAAGCCCCAACCAGACAGTAGGAGGGGCGAAATCACATTTAGAATCAAACCCCATAGAGATCTCGTCAAGAAAATTAGAGATACCAAGGGAACGTTTCATGCAAAGATGGGTACAATAAAGAACAGAAATGTCATGGACCTAACAGAAGCAGAAGATATTAAGAAGAGGTGGCAAGAATACACAAAGAACTGTACAAAAAAGATCTTTGTGACCCAGATAACCACAATGGTGTGATCACTCACCTAGAGCCAAACATCCTGGAGTGTGAAGTCAAGTGGGCCTTAGGAAACATCACTAAGAACAAAGCTAGTGGAGGTGACAGAATTCCAGTTGAGCTATTTCAAATCTTAAAAGATGATGCTGTGAAAGGGCTGCACTTAAAATGCCAGCAAACTTGGCAAACTCAGCAGCGGCCACAGGATTATAAAAGGTCAGTTTTCATTCCAATCCCAAAGAAAGGCAATGTCAAAGAATGTTCAAACTACCACAGAATTACACTCATCTCACACACTAGCAAAGTAATGCTGAAAATTCTCTAAGCCAGGCTTCAATAGTACATGAACCAAGAACTTCCAGTTGTTCAAACTGGATTTAGAAAAGGCAGAGCAATCAGAGATCAAATTGCCAACATCCACTAGATCATAGAAAAAGCAAGAGAATTCCAGAAAAACATCTATTTCTGCTTCATTGACTATGCTAAAGCTTTTGACTGTGTGGGTCACAACAAACTGTGGAAAATTCTTCAAGAGATGGGAATACCAGACCACCTTATTTGCCTCCAGAGAAATCTGTATGAAGGTCAAGAAGCAACAGTTAGAACCAGATGTGGAACAACAGACTTGTTCCAAACTGGGAAAGGAGTCCGTCAAGGCTGTATATTGTCACCCTGCTTATTTAACTTCTATGCAGAGTACATCATGCAAAATGCCAGGCTAGATGAAGCACAAGCTGGAATCAAGATTGCTGGGAGAAATATCAATAACCTCAGATATGCAGATGATACCACCCCTATGGCAGAAAGTGAAGAGGAATTAAAGAGCCTCTTGATGAAAGTGAAAGAGGAGAGTGAAAAAGCTGGCTTAAAATTCAACACTGAGAAAACTAAGATCATGACATCTGGTCCCATCACTTCATGGCAAAGAGATGGGGAAAGAATGGAAACAGTGACAGACTTTATTTTCTTGGCCTCCAGAATTACTGCAGATAGTGACTGCAGCCATGAAATTAAAAGATGCTTGCTCCTTGGAAGAAAAGCTATGAACAATGTAGACAGCATATTAAAAAGCAGAGACATTACTTCGCCAACAAAGGTCCATATAGTCAAAGCTATGGTTTGTCCAGTAGTCATGTATGGATGTGAGAGTTGGACTATAGAGAAAGCTAAGTGCCAAAGAGTTGATGCTTTTGAACTGTGGTGTTGGAGAAGACTCTTGAGAGTCATTTGGACTGCAAGGAGATCAAACCAGTTCATCCTATAGGAAATCAACCCTGAATATTCATTGGGAGGACTGATGCTGAAACTCCAATACTTTGGACATCTGAGGCGAAGAACTGACTCATTGGAAAAGACCCTGATGTTGGGAAAGATTGAAGGCAGGAGGAGAAGGGGGCAACAGAGGATGAGATGGTTGGATGGCATCACTGACTCAGTGGACATGAGTTTGAGCAAGCTCTGGGAGTTGGTGATAGATAGGGAAGTCTGGTGTGCTGCAGTCCATGGGTTCATAAAGAGTCGGACATGACTGAGCGACTGAACTGATAACAGATATAAAGGGATTCCCTGGTAGCTCACCTGGAAAGAATCTGCAAAGCAGGAGACCCTGGTTCAATTCCTGGGTTGGGAAGGTTCCCTGGAAGAGGGCATGGCAACCCACTCCAGTATTCTTGCCTGGAGAATCCCCATGGACAGAGGAGTCTGGTGGGCTACAGTCCATGGGGTTGCAATAAGTCAGACACAACTGAGTGACTAAACACATAGATAAAAAAGATATTTTTAAAAGACCCAAATTAAACATCTAGAAATGAAAACTAAAATGTATGAACTAAAAATACATTAGAAAAGATTAATGACAGATCAGAAATTGTGGAAGAAAGGATCGTGAACAGGAACACAGAGCAATATAAACTACTCAAAGTGAAAATTGGACATAAAGGAGAATTTTTTTAATTTAACAGAGCTTTACTACACTGTAGAACAACTTCAAGTGACTTAATATATACCTACAGAAGTCCCTGCACGAAGGTAGACAGGAGGGAACATAAGGGGAAAAACTGCGGAAATCATGGCCAAAAGCTTTCATCATTTGATGAAAACTATAAGCCAAGAAGTACAGTGAAGTTTAAACACAAGAAACTTGGTGAAAACTGCACAAAACACATCAAATCAAACCCTTGAAAACCGGTGTTTTAAGAAAAAGTCTTAAGAGCAGCCAGAGGAGGAAAATTGCATACAAAATTTAAAAATATATGGATGGCAGCAGATTTCTCATCAGAAACAATGCAAGCAAGAAGATATTAGCCAACATCTTTCAAGGGTTGAAAAAAAAAACATCAACTTAGAATTCTGTACCTAATAAAAATAACTTTCAAAAAAAAAGTTGAAATAAAGAATTTTTCGGATGTATAAAAGCTGAAAGGATTCACCATCAGGAAACTAGCACTGCAAGAAATGTGAAAGGAAGTTCTTCAGGCAGAGGAAAGTAGATCCAAATGGAAATAGGAATCTATACAAAGGAATGAAGAACAACAGAAATGGAAGTTTTCTTGCTTGTTTCCTCTAAATAGAAGTAAGTTGCTAAGGGCTAAGGCTGCATTTTGTTTCATTTTGTCTTATTATTTTTTTGTCTAAGTATGATATATACAACAGAAGTACATAAATCACAACCGTATAAAGTACACACATCATAGATGTGTAACTGATTAATTTTTACAAATCGAACATACCCCTGGAACTACTACCCCGGGCAGGAAATAAAGCACCTTGGGAACTTCTCTGGTGGTTGAGCCTGGGTGGTCCAGTGGTTGAGACTACACGCTTCCAATGCAGGGAGCTTGGATTCCATCCCTGGTTAGGGAACAAAGATCCCACATGGCATGACCTAAATAAATAAAGGAGAAATTTTTTTAAAAAGAAACAGTTCAGGTCAGGTCAGTTCAGTCACTCAGTCGTGTCCGACTCTTTGCGACCCCATGAATCGGAGCACTCCAGACCTCCCTGTCCATCACCAACTCCCGGAGTTCACTCAAATTCATGTCCATCGAGTTGGTGATAACATCCAGCCATCTCATCCTCTGTCGTCCCCTTCTCCTCCTGCCCCCAATCCCTCCCAGCATCAGAGTCTTTTCCAATGAGTCAACTCTTCGCATGAGGTGGTCAAAGTATTGGAGTTAAGCACCTCAAAAATTCCCTTACCTAGTCAGTCAACCCTTGTGGGTAAAACTGTCCTGACATTTATAATCATAAATTAATTATGCCCATTTTTGTATTTTATAAATGAAACTATATGTTCAAATTTTACACTAAAATACTTCATATATCCTATATGACATGTTAAAGTATAAAGAAATTTGTATTAATATATTCTACCCCACTATAATATGTTAATTTCATTTGCAGTGCTTCTAAATTTACTAAAGTGAAGAACTGGCTACATTTCCCTTTTCTTATAATTTCAATGGAAGGGAAAAAAAGAACTTTTTTTCTCACTTGGTAACCATAAGCTGAGCCTGGAGCTTCCTTATTGGACAATTCTACTTCATATGTACTCATTAGGTAACCGCTTCAAAAACCAAGAGTATGATCTGGGTAATAAAAAAGGATATATACTTCAGAATCTACATGTGTTTCGAATATATATAGTTTTCCAAAGGAAAAAGACTGATGAAGGAAGAAGCAAACTGGTTCTTCCCATTCCTCTTACCTCACACTTGGTAGAAACTTAGAATGAATTTAGCCTTCCAGTGACATCTCTTGATATCAAGGTCCTCCATTCACTGCCCATGCAGGCAACAATAAGGAAAATAATATCACATACCATTGACTTATTTTACTTATCCATCCAAAAGTAGTAGGTTAATAGAGGGGAATTCTCTGGTGCCTCCAAAGGTGAAGAATCCACCTGCAATGAAGGAGACCCAGGTTCGATCCTTGGGTTGGGAAGATCCCCTGGAGAAGGGACTGGCTGCCCACTCCAGTATTCTTGCCTGAAGAATCCCATGGACAGGGGAACCCAGCAGGCTACAGTCCATGGGGTCTCACAGAATGAGACATGACTGAAGGACTAAGCACAGGTTAATAGAAAATTGGCATGGATAACAAACACACTTACTTAAGAAGATGGCCATGACAAAGAACCAGAGGACTGATATACAAACCTCCAGCGCTGTGTTTTGCAACATAAGGTGAGGGGAATTAAAAATAGGCTTCTGTGAGATAGATGATTACACTTTTGTGGTGAAATTAAGGAGAAAGGGTTTATCTTTTACAGGAATTTACAAACAAGTCTTCCCTACGTCATCAAAATTTTCTCTCAGTGATTAATCCCTAAAACTAGCGCTACCATTAAGAATCCCAAGAGTTGGATGCTACTGAAGCAACTTGGTATGCACTTATAGTTGATTTAGTGTTATGTTTAATTTCTTCTGTATAGCAATGTGACTGTTATACACGGATATATATATAAAAGTTACAGATACAGATATATATACAGATACAAAAAGATACAGATATATACAAATATATATATATATAAAGTTATATCTTTTTCGTATTCTTTTCCATTATGGTTTATCACAGAGTATTGAATGTAGTTCGCTATGCTCTACTGTAGGACCTTATTGTTTAGGATTATCACATCTTGGGCCAGCCATATAGACCAACCCAGTGACTTAACCAGAGGGACCTTCATTAGGGAGAAATGTTTGGATCAAAGTAGTGATAAGTGGAAGAAAATTGAAATTATTGCTAAGGGGAAGTTAGCTAATCAATAGGTGTTACAAAAGGCAAAGTCTAATAAATTTTGGTGCCTTAAGAGAAGCATAGAGCAAGAGAATATTATTCTCTTAGTTTTAACTCAGAAGCCCTTGGGGTGAAGGACTCATTTATCAAAATCTTCTCTTTTGAATAATCAAGAAGTAAGCAGAATAGCCAACCCAGTGAACATACATATATACACTTGTGAGAGCGGTCTGTGTCCTCATGATGGATGAACGAAAGGTCTGACGGTAACCGTATGAACAATACGAAGGTGGCTATGCCTTTTGGTTCCTATTTCGTAGGATAGAGCTATTATGGAAGACCTGAGTTAGGAAAATAAAGGGAATATGTATCCACACTGATTAACTATAATCTAGATGAACAATGGCATGCCCATTAATTTTGATGGTGAAGATTTAAGGAATATGAGAATAGAAGTTCATCTTCTGGAATACAGGAGTAGAAGTTCATCTCCTAAATGTTCCATCTGTCAAAGCATTGTGTGTGAAAATAGCTTCTTGCCCAGCACTGTGGGTGAAAAGCCATGAAGAGGCAGAGGAACAATGGAGACACTTGGGTCACTGAGAAAGGAAAAGAATTGAGTACCACTTGGTAGGCCCACCCTCCTGAGAATGAAAAGCCTGAAAGTCTGTGTGGATGGCTGTGGGAAGCTCTATGTCATATCCAAACCAAAGTCCATTTAGCAGCCACAAGTACTTGCAGTATCTTATAGCCTAAGGGGAGGGGGGTCAATGTGATCAGGTGCCAGGTGTATTTCCTAATTGTAAGAAAACTTTTCCTCAGCCGTGTCCAACTCCTTGCGACCCTTTGGGCTGTAGCCCACCAGGTTCCTCTGTCCATGGGATTTTTCAGGCAAGAATATTGGAGTGGGTTGCCATTTCCTCCTCCAGGAAATCTTCCTCACCCAGGGATCGAACCCAAGTCCCTATGTCTCCTGCATTGCAGGCAGATTCTTTACTGCTGAGCCATCAGGGAAGCCCTAATTGTGAGAAGCTAATACTCTAAATGTCAATAGTAGGTCTGGTGGATCAAACAGCTTTTGCCTGCTTGAAAAAAGAGAATCTTAGGAGAATTAGGAGCTAGTCTAGGAGTAATTGATGAAGAGGGATTCACTTTTAATAAGGAAAGATATTTTGAAGGAAAAAAAAAAAGACTTCTGGAATAAATGGGGAACCTCCAAGGCATTTTCCTCCAGGAGGAAAGATAAGGATGGCAACTGGATGGTAACACAGCACTGGGAAAATGGGCTTTTCAACCAGCACAGACACTGTGATAATCTGCCTGAACTTAGCAGCGGAAACAGGCTTATATATCACCACATCTGGGCTCCTCGCTGTCGTAACTCAAATGGAGTCTGAGGCCCAATAACCAGAGATTCTCACTGCGTGGGAGACCTGTGGGCTCTACAGTCTGTGGTAATTTGTAACTGGAGAATGTTACCTCTCAAAGTGCTCTTTAGCAGCTTTAGTGTCATGATGGCGAACCGTTCCTTTCCTGTAACATTACTAGCAGGTATTGGACAAAACTTTAAACAGGACTAGAGGGCTCCCCATAGAGAAGAGTTATTCCCAGTTGTGGAACATCTCACTAAGAACCACTGTCTCTCTGACAGAGAAAAGGAATTTGACTGTCTTTTCAAGAGGTTTGGAGTCCTGAAATAACAGAGACACACATGGTCTCTAACCTACACCTCTCTGCAAACAGGTAGATTTTGTTGGAATGAACAAAATAATGATATGTAATTATATCTGATTTATATTGTACTGTGTATCCATGACACTTCTGTGTGGCATAATACACAAATCATAGATAAATTTAATATTGTAGAAGCTAATACAATTAATGGCATTACCAAGGTTGATCTCATGTATTATGGGATTATATTAAAACCCCCTCATGATGTTCTTCCTATGGAGGAGAAATGGCTTAATCTCTCTCATCTAATGGATATATACATTAAGTGCTGATAACTGTAAGTCAGGAAGACAAAAGTATTATAAAGTTAGTTCAAAATATGAGGAGGTTTGTGCTAGTCTGTACTAATATTATTGGATTGTTCATCTGTTTAAATCCATACCAAACCCTTGTTACTTATTACAGATGTTTGCAATTTGGTGAATTTTGATTGTCTCTGTGATTATGTCACCCACTCCAGTGTTCTTGCCTGGAGAATCCCAGGGACGGGGGAGCCTGGTGGGCTGCCGTTTATGGGGTCGCACAGAGTCGGACACGACTGAAGAGACTTGGTGGTGGAGGCAGCGGTGATTATGTCATGCTTTAAGGCAAGTAATTACTGTCAAACCAAGAGTTATCATTAGGTCTAAAAAGGGCTTGCTCATAGGTCAGGGAGCTAGACCATGCTGTGAGGGGAAGTTCCAGTTCCAGAAGACCTGGAATTAGCCAGATCAAGACATGGAATGTGCTAGTTAATGGAGCTGCTTTGGGACCATGAGTTTGAGGAGTTCCCAGCCAGTCTGTTGGAGAAGGCAATGGCACCCCACTCCAGTACTCTTGCCTGGAAAATCCCATGGGCAGAGGAGCCTGGTAGGCTGCAGTCCATGGGGTCTCGAAGTGTCGGACATGACTGAGTGACTTCGCTTTCACTTTTCACTTTCATGCATTGGAGAAGGTAATGGCACCCAACTCCAGTGTTCTTGCCTGGAGAATCCCAGGGACGGCAGAGCCTGGTGGGCTGCCATCTATGGGGTTGCACAGAGTCGGACACGACTGAAGTGACACAGCAGCAGCAGCCAGTCTGTTTCAGCTTTCAGCATTGTTGATCAGTAACAGTGAGACTGGTGATTTGCATCTGCTCTTCACATCTCAGGAAGCTGTGCTGTTGGGCTGATTATGAAGCAAGAATATGCCTATGTAACCAGCAGGGAATAAGAAACCCTGGCTGAGACTCCCATTCTGGCTCCCTAGGTTCAAGGTGCTCAAAGTCAGTTGGTCCTAGGGAAGAAGCACACATGTGTGGCCCTTACAAAGAGAGGACATCTGGAGCTCAGCCTGACTTCTCCAGACCCTCTTTGTAAAGCAGCCTTGGGTGGTGATGTTTATCTTTCCTCTATGCTGATGCTGTATCAGATACCCTTCCTGCAATAAACCACGGATTTGTAAGCATTTTCATTTTGGTTCTGTGAGTCTTCCTTAGTGATTGAACCCTATCTAGCTGTCACCATTAATGCAGTTAGATTCCAGATGCTTTAGAAAAAAAAGGCATAACATCCATAATTTCTCACCCTCATCTCCCCTTCACCTCCCCACCCCCACGCCACATACATACACACATACACACTCTCTCCTAGGATGACAGCTCACATCTCTCACCCGAGAAAGCAGGCCGCCTAAATAATACACAGTGGAAACTTGAGTCTGTCAAAAACTGCAAGATACAAGAAACTACTGGGACTTGACCTTATCTGTGGGGTGTGGGGAAATCCCAGGAAATAGTGGGGAAAGGGCTTTGGTAAGAAATGGGAGTGATGAAAGAAGAAAGACATGAAGAATGAGCTAAAAGGAAAATGTAAAGTAGGTCTGAGAGAGCATTCACTTGGAACACTGCTAAAGCCTTACATCCTCACTCACTGTGGGCCCAAAAAAGCTGTCACAGGACCCATCCATAAAACCCCAGCCAGTCTTCATTCACAGTACTGGTCAGACTCTACTGAAAGTTTACAGTAAAGAGCTACCTAAACCTGCATCAAGGATCAGTGTTGATTCAGAATCAACAAAACAGAAGAGAAGCCCAAGGCAAGTAAGGAACACCAGACAAGCCAACAGGTGTCTCCCCGCCCCCCCCAGGTGTCTTAATTTATGTAATCCAGAAGCAGATCCTGAGACAAAGATCTATACAAGAAGTTTATTTGAGAGCTGATTCCAGAGTACTAGGAGAAGAGTGGGAAAAGGAAGCAAGCCAAGAAGGGTGCATTGAAGTTACACTTTGACTAATGAAATCTTAATCCTCCTGGGACACTCTGGAAGCCAGTGTAGAATGCACTTCTCAGAGTCATTCCCATAGTTGTAAAGGAGCCAGAAATCACTGGATAAAGATTGCTAGAGTTTGAAGATGGCATCAATTTTCTGGTATTTCCAGCCTAAGGTACATATGCAGAGCAGTATCAGGCCACCAGAAAAAGCCATCAGCAAGGAAATGCAGATACTGGCAGGTGGGAGGTCAGCAGGGATGAGCCACAGCAGTGAGGTCAAAGGAGATAACAGGCTGGGCACTAACAACACAGTTATAATCCCAAGAGCTTTTCTCCAGCAAAGCATAATAGCAACCATCTTTCCAACCTTTACCTTTCTTAGATGGCAGCTAAGGACTCATTTTGTAGACAAGAAGGAACGGGTTCTGTCTCATTGGTTACATTAGGGGCTCCCATGTAGGGCTTTTGAACCTGAATGCCGTGTCCAGCTATATCATACTTTAGATTCATGTCCTGGAACTGAGCCACCCAGAAGATATATGCCACCCCTTACCCAGTACCACCATGGACACAAACCTGTTAATGGATAGACACCAAGGGACAAAATCGGCCTAACTAAAGATGTAAGGGTGCTCAGAATACCCTCATAGAGTGAGTAGGATATGTGAGTTGATGCTACTAGAGTGCTAGAGTTTATGATGTAGTTAATGAGTGGATGTTCCAAAGGGTAGATAAAACTTTATTAATAAAATATATTATGCAGGTTTTAACCCTGTTGCAAGAGACCAAATGACATGCAAAGCCTGAAATATTTACCATCTGATCTCTTTTCAATGTTGACCCAATACTGTAAGCCACAAGTGAGTCCCCCAACCCTAGTCAGGCTCTCAATACCTCACCCCAGGAGAGGAGATCTCAAGGAAGAACCAGAAGGATTGGCTGGTCTGCCTTTCTGTTATCGGGGCTCACCAAGACCACCTTCATGTTCTGTGATTTGCTAGAAGGGCTCACAATGCAGTAAAGATGCTGTACTCACAGTCACAGTTTAATTCAGCAACAGGATACAGAGTAGTATCAGCAAAGGGGAGAGTCCAGGAGAGACCAGGCACAAACTTCCAGTGTCCTCTCCCAGTGAAGTCAGATGGATAGTGCATAATTTTAGCAATGATGAATAGCAACACGCATAAACTATTGCCAACCAGAGAAACTCACCTGGGCTTTGGTGTCCAAGGTGTTCTGGGGGATTGATCATATGGGCATTTAGCATCCACATAGTTGACCTTCATTACTCAGTCTCCAACCCTTTCAGAGATCACAATGATACCACATGGCCCAAGATTCATACCATGAATCACACTGTTAACACAGACTATCTGGCTTTGCCTAGGCCCCAAGTAAACAAAAACACTTAAATGGCCAAGATATTCCAAGATCTTAGAGGTTATTTCCAAACTTTTCTTTGAAATAGGAAGCGTTTGGACAACCCAGATCTGCTGAGTTAATCCTTTATTACACCCTTGCCTTAGTGTTTTCCCAGAACTGGATGAATGATGGAGAAATAAAGAAGTAGCTCAGGAAAACATATCAAGAAGCTGGATGGAGAACAGCCTGGGGAGAGGCCTCCTAAAGAATGAGGAGCTGTGTTTCCTTCACCTCACAGTGGGCTCCTTCCTGGGTACTCATGGATGGTAAATGTTTTCGGTTGTTGTGTCTTCTGTGTGATCTTTCAAAAGCTTTCCACCAAGTTGAGGGACATAAGTCAGAGGCAACTAGACAGAGCTGTGAGAGCTATAAAACATGGTATCATTAAACAATAAGAAAGCTTTAGCAAGTACTCCTTTAGAAATGCAAAGGGAATTAAATACACAAACTGAGAAGCATACAGAAAACTTATGGCAGCTTAACTTAAGAAAAAAGGAGACCAAAAAAATCAATATGTGAAAAAGAATAAAAGAAGGAAAAAGCTATAAAGAAAATGAAAAATAGTCTCAGGAAGAAAAGACCTTGGTTTTTGTACTTTCTCTTCATCCCTAAATGTAAGCCTGCTAGAAAGTCCCTGCATGGTGATGGTTTTAGTCTCTTGTTGGTGGTTTAGTTGCTAACTCATGTCCAACTCTTGTGATCCCATAGACTGTAGCCTGCCAGGTTCCTCTGTCCATGGGATTCTCCAGACAAGAACACTGGAATGGGTTGCCATTTCCTTCTCTAGATGATCTTCCCAACCCAGGAATGAAACCTGGAACTCCTGCATTGCAGGCAGATTCTTTACCAACTAAGTGTGAGGAAAGCCCTAGTCTCTTGTTGGCTGAAGGAAGTGGAAGACGTTGGAGACTGAAACCGAGCAAGACCTATAGGGTTCCTAGGCATGGAAACCTTTTTGTGTTCCTCATTTCTTCTTTGTAGGGATTAGGCTTCAGCTTCTATGAGCTTCCCTGAGTTCCAAAGAGCAGGTTGCTAATCAGAAAAGGGAGGCCATGCAGAGACAAGAGAGGAGCAATCAAGAAAGAATAATACAGCCTTGCAGGCAGCGTCCTGGTTCTGCCTCAAGGGATACATATAACAGTATCTAAATGAAGATGTTAACTACTAGATGACCAGTGCATTTTCTTGGCAAAACTCTATGAGTCTTTCCCCTGCTTCATTCCGTATTTCAAGGCCAAATTTGCCTGTTACTCCAGGTGTTTCTTGACTTCCTACTTTGGCATTCCAGTCCCCTATAATGAAAAGGACATCTTTTTTGGGTGTTAGTTCTAAAAGGTCTTGTAGGTCTTCATAGAACCATTCAACTTCCGCTTCTTCAGTGTTACTGGTAGGGGCATAGACCTGGATTACTGTGATATTGAATGGTTTGCCTTGGAAACGAACAGAGATCATTCTGTCGTTTTTGAGATTGCATCCAAGTACTGCATTTCGAACTCTTTTGTTGACCATGATGGCTACTCCATTTCTTCTGAGGGATTCCTGCCCGCAGTAGTAGATACAATGGTCATCTGAGTTAAATTCACCCATTCCAGTCCATTTTAGTTCGCTGATTCCTAGAATGTTGACGTTCACTCTTGCCATCTCCTGTTTGACCACTTCCAATTTGCCTTGATTCATGGACCTCACATTCCAGGTTCCTATGCAATATTGCTCTTTACAGCATCGGACCTTGATTCTATCACCAGTCACATCCACAACTGGGTATTGTTTTTGCTTTGGCTCCATCCCTTCATTCTTTCTGAAGTTATTTCTCCACTGATCTCCAGTAGCATATTGGGCACCTACTGACCTCGGGAGTTCCTCTTTCAGTATTCTATCATTTCGCTTTTTCATACTGTTCATGGAGTTCTCAAGGCAAGAATACTGAAGTGTATTCTGAAGTGCCTTCCCTTCTCCAATGGACCATATTCTGTCAGACCTCTCCACCACGACCCACCCGTCTTGGGTGGCCCCACGGGCATGGCTTAGTTTCATTGAGTTAGACAAGGCTGTGGTCCTAATGTGATTAGATTGACTAGTTTTCTGTGAGTATGGTTTCAGTGTGTCTGCCCTCTGATGCCTTCTTGCAACACCTACCATCTTACTTGGGATTCTCTTACCTTGGATGTGGGGTATCTCTTCACGGCTGCTCCAGCAAAGCGCAGCCGCTGCTCCTTACCTTGGACGAGGGGTATCTCCTCACCGCTGTCCCTTCTGACACTGAATGTGGAATAGCTCCTCTAGGCCCTCCTGCGCCTGTGCAGCCACCTCTCCTTGGAGGTGGGGTTGCTCCTCCCGGCTGCCGCCCCTGGCCTCGGGCATGGGGTAGGTCCTCTGGGCAGCCGTCCCTGGCCTCAGGCGTGGGGTAGGTCCTCCCGGCCACCGCCCCTGGCCTCAGACGTGGGGTATCTCCTGTTGGCTGCCGCCCCTGGCCTCAGACATGGAGTAGCTCCTCTCAGCTGTTCCTGTGCCGTCGCAGCCTGGCACTCTTGGCCGCTGCCCCTGACCTCGGACGTGAGGTAACTCCTCTTGGCCGCCTCCCCTAGGGCATGGGGTCCTCCAGGCTTCTGCCCCTGACCTTGGACATGGGGTAGCTTCTCTCGGCTGCGCTAAATGCGCCGGTCAAAGCCGCCTACGCTAAGTGTGCCGGTCCCAGCCGCCCAAGCTAAGTCTGCTGGTCACAGCCTTGGAATACGGAATGAAGCAGGGCAAAGACTAATATAGAGTTTTGCCAAGAAAATACACTGGTCATAGCAAACACCCTCTTCCAACAACACAAGAGAAGACTCTACACATGAACATCACCAGATGGTCAACACCGAAATCAGATTGATTATATTCTTTGCAGCCAAAGTAGGAGAAGCTCTATACAGTCAACAAAAACAAGACCAGGAGCTGACTGTGGCTCAGATCATGAACTCCTTATTGCCAAGTTCAGACGTAAATTGGAGAAAGTAGGGAAAACCACTAGACCATTCAGGTGTGACCTAAATCAAATCCCTTATGATTATACAGTGGAAGTGAGAAATAGATTTAAGGGACTAGATCTGATAAATAGAGTGCCTGATGAACTATGGACTGAGGTTCATGACATTGTACAGGAGACAGGGATCAAGACCATCCCCATGGAAAAGAAATGCAAAAAAGTAAAATGGCTGTCTGAGGAGGCCTTACAAATAGCTGTGAAAAGAAGAGAAGTGAAAAGCAAAGGAGAAAGGGAAAGACATAAGCATCTGAATGCAGAGTTCCAAAAAATAGCAAGAAGAGATAAGAAAGTCTTCCTCAGCGATCAGGGCAGAGAAATAGAGGAAAACAACAGAATGGGAAAGACTAGAGATCTCTTCAAAAAATTAGAGATACCAAGGGAACATTTCATGCAAAGATGGGCTCTATAAAGGACAGAAATGGTTTGGACCTAACAGAAGCAGAAGATATTAAGAAGAGATGGCAAGAATACACATAAGAACTGTACAAAAAAGATCTTCACGACCCAGATAATCACGATGGTGTGATCACTCACCTAGAGCCAGACATCCTGGAATGTGAAGTCAAGTGGGCCTTAGAAAGCGTTACTACGAACAAAGCTAGTGGAGGTGATGGAATTCCAGTTGAGCTATTCCAAATCCTGAAAGATGATGCTGTGAAAGTGCTGCACTCAATATGCCAGCAAATTTGGAAAACTCAGCAGTGGCCACAGGACTGGAAAAGGTCATTCTGATCCCAAAGAAAGGCAATGCCAAAGAATGTTCAAACTACCGTACAATTGCACTCATCTCACATGCTAGTAAAGTAATGCTCAAAATTCTCCAAGCCAGGCTTCAGCAATATGTGAACCATGAACTTCCAGATGTTCAAGCTGGTTTTAGAAAAGATAGAGGAACCAGAGATCAAATAGCCAACATCTGCTGGATCATGGAAAAGCAAGAGTTTCAGAAAAACATCTATTTCTGCTTTATTGACTATGCCAAAGCCTTTGACTGTGTGGATCACAATAAACTGTGGGAAATTCTGAAAGAGATGGGAATACCAGATCCCCTGACCTGCCTCTTGAGAAATCTGTATGCAGATCAGGAAGCAACAGTTAGAACTGGACATGAAACAACAGACTGGTTCCAAATAGCAAAAGTAGTACGTCAAGGCTGTATATTGTCATCCTGCTTATTTAACTTCTATGCAGAGTACATCATGAGAAACGCTGGGCTGGAAGAAACACAAGCTGGAATCAAGATTGCCAGGAGAAATCTCAATAACCTTAGATATGCAGATGACACCACCCTTATGGCAGAAAGTGAAGAGGAATTAAAAAGCCTCTTGATGAAAGTGAAAGAGGAGAGTGAAAAAGTTGGCTTAAAGCTCAACATTCAGAAAACGAAGATCATGGCATCTGGTCCCATCACTTCATGGGAAATAGATAGGTAAACAGTGGAAACAGTGTCAGACTTTATTTTTCTGGGCTCCAAAATCACTGCAGATGGTGACTGCAGCCATGAAATTAAAAGACGCTTACTCCTTGGAAGGAAAGTTATGTCCAACCTAGATAGCATATTGAAAGGCAGAGACATTACTTTGCCAACAAAGGTCCGTCTAGTCAAGGCTATGGTTTTTCCAGTGGTCATGTATGGATGTGAGAGTTGGACTGTGAAGAAGGCTGAGCGCCGAAGAATTGATGCTTTTGAACTGTGGTGTTGGAGAAGACTCTTGAGAGTCCCTTGAACTGCAAGGAGATCCAACCAGTCCATTCTGAAGGAGATCAGCCCTGGGATTTCTTTGGAAGGAATGATGCTAAAGCTGAAACTCCAGTACTTTGGCCACTTCATGCGAAGAGTTGGCTCATTGGAAAAGACTCTGATGCTGGGAGGGATTGGGGGCAGGAGGAGAAGGGGACGACAGAGGATGAGATGGCTGGATGGCATCACCGACTCGATGGATGTGAGTCTGAGTGAACTCCGGGAGTTGGTGATGGACAGGGAGGCCTGACGTGCTGTGATTCACGGGGTCGCAAAGAGTCAGACACGACTGAGTGACTGAACTGAACTGAACTGAAGAAACCTCCATACTGATCTCCAGACTTCCCTGGTGGCTCAGTGGCAAAGAATCTGCCTGAAATGCAGGAGATGCAGGTTCGATCCATGGGTTGGGAAGATCCCCTGGAGAAGAAAATGGCAACCCACTCCATATTCTTGCCTGGGAAATCCCATAGACAGAAGAGCCTGTTGGGCTATAGCCAATGGGGTCGTCAGAGTTGAACACAACTTAGTAACTAAAACAACATCAACATACTGTTCTCCAAGGTGGCTGTATAAACTTACATTACCACCAATGGTGTAGGAGGGTTCCCTTTTCTCCACACCCTCTTCTTACTGTGTCCCTCTTGACAAAAGCAAGGTGAATCTTTAAGTCTATGTTCAATTGCCTTCTATTCACTTTTTTTCCCACAGTGACTGGATAAGGCAAGGTAATGTTTATTTCTGTTCTTCAGTTCAGTTCAGTTCAGTTGCTCTTTCATATCCGACTCACAGCATGCCAGGCCTCCCTGTCCATCACCAACTCCCGGAGTTCACTCAGACTCACGTCCATCGAGTTGGTGATGCCATCCAGCCATCTCATCCTCTGGCGTCCCCTTCTCCTCCTGCCCCCAATCCCTCCCAGCATCAGAGTCTTTTCCAATGAGTCAACTCTTCGCATGAAGTGGCCACAGTACTGGAGTTTCAGCTTTAGCATCATTCCTTCCAAAGAAATCCCAGGGCTGATCTCCTTCAGAATGGACTGGTTGGATCTCTTTTCAGTTCAAGGGACTCTCCAGAGTCTTCTCCAACACCATGGTTCAAAAGCATCAATTCTTCAGGGCTCAGCTTTCTTTACAGTCCAACTCTCACATCCATACATGACTGCTGGAAAAACCATAGCCTTGACTAGACGGACCTTTGTTGGCAAAGTAATGTCTCTGCTTTTCAATATGCTATCTAGGTTGTACATAACTTTTCTTCCAAGGAGTAAGCGTCTTTTAATTTCATGGCTGCAGTCACCATCTGCAGTGATTTTGGAGCCCAGAAAAATAAAGTCTGACACTGTTTCCACTGTTTCCCCATCTATTTCCCATGAAATGATGGGACCGGATGCCATAATCTTCGTTTTCTGAATGTTGAGCTTTAAGCCAACTTTTTCACTCTCCTCTTTCACTTTCATCAAGAGGCTTTTTAATTCCTCTTCACTTTCTGCCATAAGGGTGGTGTCATCTGCGTATCTGAGGTTATTGATATTTCTCCCAGCAATCTTGATTCCAGCTTGTGTTTCTTCCAGCCCAGCGTTTCTCATGATGTACTCTGCATAGAAGTTAAATAAGCAGGATGACAATATACAGCCTTGACGTACTACTTTTGCTATTTGGAACCAGTCTGTTGTTTCATGTCCAGTTCTAACTGTTGCTTCCTGACCTGCATACAGGTTTCTCAAGAGGCAGGTCAGGGGGTCTGGTATTCCCATCTCTTTCAGCATTTCCCACAGTTTATCGTGATCCACACAGTCAAAGGCGTTGGCACTGTTCTTAGCTATATTAGCAAAGTTAATGAATTAAGTTAAAGGATCTAAACAATGTCAATAGATCTTGGACCACTAGTCACAAGCCACTAAAAGAAAATTATTTTACTTCGTTGTTTAATAGCAAATTGCTAATTGTTGGCGGGATTTATTTATGCATATTTTTGTTTACAGAGCTTGAATTTTTAAAGTACTATAGATACTTAAAGAAATAGACATACATCAGATGCGATAGAGAAGGAAGGGAACTGGTACACAAGTTACAGAAAGACTTGACACTTTAATAAATTTAAATAAATTCGAATAGAGTACCAAGAACAAAATTCTGAGCTTTGCTCCTAACAACTGCATGTTCACACAAGGTGAGAGAATGAAATGTAGCCAATGTGATTTCATCATTATTCTATTTCCTGAATGTTCTCTGCTTGGCAGCCCATATCTGTGAAAACAGTCAATACAACCTAAGGCTACGTCCCCAGGGCTATCGAATTGCTTTCTCTTTCCACATAGAATTACAAAAAAAACCCCAAAACACTGCAGATTATCTGCACAACCATAAAATAAATCCCTGTTTACTTTCTGGGCCAACCTACTCACCATCTTATCTACAGTGGTTACAGTCATCTTGTTTACTTTTGCACCTTATCTAATACTACAAAATCAGCAGTGTATTTATCAACCTTGCTTTCCTTCCCCCTTCACAAAGAATGCTCTCTAGCCTCTCCAGTTTAGAGATTGGAATTAAGAAATTACATAAAATAAATGCTTCATTGGCAGGCAGATTCTTATCCACTGTACCACCAGAAAAGTCCCGTATCCATAGTTCTGCTTATTCTGGGCATTTCATATAAATAGAATCGTATGCTACATGCTCTTTTGTGACTGGCTTCTTTTACAGAGAATAATGTTTTCAAGATTCATCCATGTTGTAGCATGAATTTGATTTCATTCTTTTTAAATGACTGAATAATATTTCATTATGTGGATAGGCCACATTTGTTTATCTATTTGTTTATTGATGGGCATTTGGGTTGTTTCCACTCTGGGCTATTATGAATAATGTTGCCATAACATTTGTTTCTAAGTTTCTGTGTGGACATATGTTTCTAATTCTCTGGAGTTTATACCTAGGAACAGAACTGCTGGTGAAATGGTAACTCTATTTTTAACTTTTTGATGAGCAGCCAAATTGTTTTCTAAGGCAGCTACATCATTTTGCATTCTAATCAGTAAATCACAAGGATTTCAGTTTCTCCACATTATTGCCAATACTAGTTATTTTCCATTAAAAATTATTATATTTTCTTAGTGGATATGAAGTGATTTCTCATTGTGGATTTGATTTACATTTCCCTGATGTCTAATAGTGTCAAACATCTTTTCTCGTACTTCTTGGCCATTTGTATTTTGTCTTTGGGGACATGTATATTTAAGTATTTTGCTTGCTTTTCAGTTGGGTTGTTTGTTACTTTGTTGTTGAGTTGTAAGATTTCTTTACATATTCTGAATACTCACCTTTATCAGATCTACAATTTACAAATATTTTTCTCCCATTCTCTGTGTTGTCTTTTCACTTTCTTAATAGTGTCCTCTGAAGCAGAGAGATTTTAATTTTGATGTATTCCAATTTATTTATTTTTCTTTAGTTGCTTATGCTTTTGGTGTCATATCTAAGAATCTATTATATAATCCAAGGTCATGAAGATTTACTATTACGTTTTCTTCAATGTAGCTTCTTCCAAACCCTTACAAAACAAAACCAAAATAGCACAGCAGTACAGTGGACAGACAAAAGACTGAAGAGTGTGCTTTAACAGTCTTAAGTAGAGAATTTATTTCCAAATCTAGTCATTATGACTACATTTAAACAAGTTAGATTTATTTTCTTGGGCTCCAAAATCACTGTGGACAGTGACTGCTGGCATGAAATTAAAAGTCGCTTGCACCTTGGAAGAAAAGCTATGACAAACCTAGACAGTGTATTAAAAAGCAAAGACCTAAGTTTGCCAACAAATGTCCCTATAGTCAAAGCTGTAGTTTTTCCAGTAATCATGTACAGATGTGAGAGTTGGACCATAAGAAGGCTGAGCACTGAAGAATTGATGTTTTCTAATTGTGGTGCTGGAGGAGACTCTTAAGAGTCTCTTGGACTCCAAGGAGATCAAACCAGTCAATCCTAAAGGAAATCAACCCTGAATATTCACTGGAAGGACTGAGGCTGAAGCTGAAGCTCCAATAATTTGGCTACCTGATGCAGAGAGGCAACTCATTGGAAAAAACCCTGATTCTGGGAAAGATTGAGGGCAGGAGGAGAAGGCGGAGACAGAGGATGAGATGGTTGGCATCATCAACTTAATGGACATGAGTTTGAGCAAACTCCAGGAGACAGTGAAGGACAGGGAAGCCTGGCATGTTGCAGTCCTTGGGGTCGCAAAGAGTCAGACACTACTGAGTGACTGAACAACAAAAATATATACAAACATGGTCTTAAAACTTCTGGTTTTGCATGTAAGGAACTTGGAAGTTGCCACTCCCTTCTGCCAAGTAAAAGAATGAATGGACTAAAAAGTAAACTTTTAGAATTCATAAAAGGAGAAAGGACATAGGGCAAACCACTCTCCCCAAAACTGGAGAGATAGACACAGAGCCCTAAGTTACTAGAGCAGAACAGAGTTTGAAAACAGGAAATGCCACGGGAACTAGCGCCAGGAGAGAAAGCCTGAACTATAATTGATTTGCTGGAGGATCAGTGTCAACAACTCTGAGAGTTAAAAACTCCAGGAAGGAGTCTTCCCTGGCGGTCCAGTGATTAGACTCTGTGTTTCCACTGCAGGGGACTCAGGTTCCATCCCTGGTCCTTAATGGCATGTGGCACAGCCAAACAAAAACTTTTAATTAAGAAAAACAACTCCAAGGGGATCCACTCACAGGTAAATCCACAATACTGTGAGATTTATCTCCGGGAGCTTGACGAGGTTCCCACAGAAATATCAGAAATACTCACTCATGCAGGGGAAGGGGAAAGGAAATACTGTGAAATATGACGGAGCACTCTGTCCTTCTTAACTAGGCCTACCCAGTGGAAACTAGTTAACTGGAGCCTGATCTACCACGGTTTTATCAAACCCTAACAGATATGGAGAAAGGGAAGTACCCAACTCCAGCCCACTGAAGCTATCCTGTCCTACCTAAGAGGGGAGGCAGAGAAAAAAAAAGAAAAAAAACTTGAGAAACATTTGCAAAGTTCATAGTCCAGAGGCATAGGCTTACTGAGAGACTGAGATCTACTAATAATCACAGAACAACTGAACACTTCCTCTCCCTCATACACACCTCACCAGCACATTACTAAAGGCCTGTTTACAGCAGTGTTTTTAAACAGTACATCTTGGCTGGCCTTTCAAGGGAAAAAAAAAAAATCACAAGGTATACTAATAGGCAAAAGACAATTTGAAGAGACAGAGCAATCATCCAAGCCAAACATGCAGGAATGTTAGAATTATAAGGCCAGAAATTTAAAACAACTATCATGAATATACTAAGAGTTCTAGTCGGAAAATGTAGGCAGTATGGGCAAGAACAAAAGGGCAAACATTAACTGGAAAAATAGATGCAGCCCCATGTTCATTGCAGCGTTATTTACATTAGCCAAGACGTGGAAACAACCTAATTGTCCTTCAACAGATGGCTGAATAAAGAAAATGTGAGATATATATTCTATAATATTCTAGTTTTGGAAACAGTGGCAAACATTTGTCATCCCTGAGTTCAGTTCAGTTCAGTCGCTCAGTCGTGTCCGACTCTTTGCGACCCCATGGACTGCAGCACGACAGGCTTCCCTGTCCATCACCAAGTCCCAGAGCCTACTCAAACTCATGTCCATCACATCAGTGATGCCAAACAAGCATCTCATCCTCTGTCGTCCCCTTCTCCTCCTGCCTTCAATCATTCCCAGCATCAGGGTCTTTTCCAATGAGTCAGCTCTTCGCATCAGGTGGCCAAAGTATTGGAGTTTCAGCTTCAACATCAGTCCTTCCAATGAATATTCAGGCTGATTTCCTTAGGTATGGACTGGTTGGATCTCCTTACAGTCCAAGGGACTCTCAAGAGTCTTCTCC
>NW_011495057.1:3903581-3907034 GCF_000754665.1 Bison bison bison | reverse complement strand
CTTTGACTAGACGGAACTTTGTTGGCAAAGTAATGTCTCTGCTTTTTAATATGCTGTCTAGATTGGTCATACCTTTTCTTCCAAGGAGCAAGCATCTTTTAATTTCATGGCTGCAGTCACCATCTGCAGTGATTTTGAAGCCCCCCAAAATAAAGTCTATCACTGTTTCCATTCTTTCCCCATCTATTTGCCATGAAGTGATGGGACGAAGAATTGATGCTTTTGAACTGTGGTGTTGGAGAAGACTCTTGAGAGTGCCTTGGACTGCAAGGAGATCCAACAAGTCCATTCTGAAGATCAGCCCTGGGATTTCTTTGGGAGGAATGATGCTAAAGCTGAAACTCCAGTACTTTGGCCACCTCATTTGAAGAGTTGACTCATTGGAAAAGACTCTGATGCTGGGAGGGATTGGGGGCAGGAGGAGAAGGGGACGACAGAGGATGAGATGGCTGGATGGCATCACTGACTCGATGGACGTGAGTCTGAGTGAACTCTGGGAGTTGGTGATGGACAGGGAGGCCTGGCGTGCTTCGATTCATGGGGTCGCAAGAGTCTGACACGACTGAGCTACTGATCTTATCTGACCTGACCTGATGGAACCGGATGTCATGATCTTCGTTTTCTGAATGTTGAGCTTTAAACCAACTTTTTCACTCTCCTCTTTCACTTTCATCAAGAGACTCTAGTTCTTCTTTGCTTTCTGCCAAAGGGGTGGTGTCATGTGCATATCTGAGGTTATTGATATTTCTCCCATCAGTCTTGACTCCAGCTTGTGCTTCATCCAGCCTGGCATTTCACATGATGTACTCTGCATAGAAGT
Organism: Bison bison bison; assembly: GCF_000754665.1. NCBI lineage: Eukaryota > Metazoa > Chordata > Mammalia > Artiodactyla > Bovidae > Bison > Bison bison. The sequence goes on along the minus strand of NW_011495057.1, from coordinate 3,906,214 downwards.
TAAATATGCAGGGTGACAATATACAGCTTTGATGGACTCCTTTCCTGATTTGGAACCAGTCTATTGTTCCATGTCCAGTTCTAACTGTTGCTTCTTGACCTGCATATGGATTTCTTAGGAGGCAGGTCAGGTGGTCTGGTATTCCCATCTCTTTCAGAATTTTCCAGTTTGTTGTGATCCACACAGTCAAAGGCTTTGGTGTAGTCAGTAAAGCAAAAGTAGATGTTTTTCTGGAACTCTCTTGCTTTTTCAATGATCCATTGGATGTTGGCAATTTGATCTCTGGTTCCTCTGACTTTTCTAAATCCAGCTTGAATATTTGGAAGTTCATGGTTCACATACTGTTGAAGGCTGGCTTGGAGAATTTTGAGCATTACTTTGCTAACGTGAGATGAATGCAATTGTGCGGTAGTTTGAACATTCTTTGGCATTGCCTTTCTTTGGGATTGGAATGAAAACTGACCTTTTCCAGTCCTGTGGCCAGTGCTGAGTTTTCCCGATTTGCTGGCATATTGTGTTGAGGGAAGGCAAACATGTGTCCTTGGCAACTCACAAAATCCTAGGGATAGGAGTAGCAGAGAAGCTCCAAGAAAAGAAAGTTCAACTGGTATATTTATGAGAGTATCAGAATATGGATCCATGTCAATGGTTCATCCTATTATCTAGTACATCACTGGATTATAATTTTGCTTCCTAAATATCTTTGAAATCCATCTATTTCGTCTCTCTTGCCATTATTCCTAGTCCAAACTATCACAGTCTCTTTATTACTGCAATAGCCTCTTAAATGCTTCCCATGATTCACTTTTGTTACGTTTCAATGTATTTTTTGCCAAGCAAGCAGAGTTATGTTTCTAAAAGACAAATCTGATTGTTACCTTCTTCTGCTTAAAATCTTTCAGTTGTTTCATATTACTCTTTTTAAGATCTTATCAGGGTCTACAAGATTCTGCTTGACTGATTCATCACCTACCTTTTCTCCTTGATCTCACAAGATACTCTAGCCCCATGCACTCTAGTGACATCAACACTTCATTTCCTATAAATAGAAGTTCTCAATAAATTTATAACAGAAAAATGAACTGTTAGGTAGGTTCTTCCACCAATGAAATTCCCCAGATCCTTTATTTCAGTTGGGAATTTTTTTCTCAAATTCATCAGCCGCATGCCTTTGGCCAGCTTCCATCAGCTATCATCCTTTCACTGGAGTTTTCTTTCAGCTTTCTTCCCTCCTGCTTTGTTACTTCACCACAGTTAGAACAAAACCACTGCCACTCTAGACCACTTAGGGTCCTGTCACTATTTCTCTAAATTGCAGCAAAATACACATAAAATAAAATTGCGTATCTTAATCATTTGTAAGTGTACCGTTCAGTAGTATATTAACTGAATACACTAACTGAATATACTAGTAGTATGTATTAACATTGTCGTACAACCAATCTCCAGAACTCTTTCAACTTGCAAACCCCAAACTGTGTACCTGTTTCCAACTTCCCATTCTCTAATCCTCTCAATTATTATTTTACTTACTGCCTGTATGAATTTGACTACTCTAGTTCTCTCATATAAGAATTGTACAGTATCTGTCCTTTTGTGATTAGCTTATACACTTTTGTCCTCAAAGTTTATCCATATTGAAGCATATGTTAGAATTTCCTTCCTCTTCACAGCTGAAAAATAGACCATTGTGTATATAACACATTTTGTGTCTCTTTTCATCTGTTGATGGACACTGGGGTGCCTTCTACCTTTTGGCTATTGTGAGTAGTACTAACAGATGTAAAATCTCTCTCCAAACCATGCTTTCAATTTTTTGTGTTTAAATCCAGAAATGGAATTGCTGGATCATATGGTAATTTTATGTTTAGTTTCTTGAGGAATCACCATACTGTTTTCTTCCATAGTAGCTTCATGATTTTATATTCCCACCAATAGGGAACAGGAGTTCCAATTTCTCCACACTCTTGCCAACATCTGTTCTGTTCTTTTGTTACTAACCATTTTAATGGGTGCAGGGTGTTATCTCATTGTGGTTTTGATTTGCATTTCCCTAATGATTAATGGTGTTGAGCAGCTGTTTGTGTGCTCATTGGCCATTTGCTTATCTTCTTTGAATAAATATCTATTCAAGTCCTTTGCTTATTTTCAGATTGCAGGGTTTTTGTTGTTGAGTTTAAAGTTATCCATATATTCTCGATATTATTCTGAGTACTTATTAGAAACATGATTCACAAATATTTTCTCAGATTCCATAGGTTACCTTTTCACTCTTTTAATTGTCTTTTGATGCAAAGTTTTTATTTTGATGTTATCCAATTTATCTATCTTTACTTTCTTCACCTGTGCTGTTGGTGTCATTTCCAATGAGTCTTATTAGTTTGTATTTTTATACTGGAATCAGATATAGAGAAAATAATAAATGGGAAATACTGAGTTTAAAAGAATAAAGTTTCCACATAGAGTCCACATTGATGCCTACTTTATCCATAACTATACAGTCTTATTTTTCTTGGAGCTCTATATTCTGCTTTTTTTCCATGATGCAATATAAACATCTGGTTCAAACCTATAGGTGTTTTCCTTCTATATACTGTCAAGTCTTACCTCTGACAAAATATTCAATCCTGCCA